>NC_090921.1:1482379529-1482696199 GCF_040938575.1 Ambystoma mexicanum
ATGTTCAGTGGTCCACCCATTACCACTAACTTTTGGCCTGACCTCTGGTAGGTTATCATATTTTTCATGTACTTTATTTGGAATTCTAGGTTCATCCTTAATTACAAATAATATTTGACAATTAGCTCTGATAAATCCCTGGAAGTTTTGGAAATAACCTATTTTCCAACTATTTGGTAACATCCTGGAATGGACAGATGGTCATTGGCCATTTGAATGTAATCTATCTTATTGAGAACCACAATATTGTCTGATTTGTTGGCCTCCTTAATGATGTCTTTATAGGAGTTCAGTCTCTGATGGGACAAATTGTGAATGTGTTTAGATTTCTGGCCCATAAGTTGTAAAATGTCCCCAATTACTTCATGATTGAACACATCTGTAACCATGCAATGCAATGCAGGTGATAAAGGTCGATTTATATTTAAAATTGGTCCCTAGAATAGTATTACTTTGGGTTCCCACATTTTCAATTAGTTCTATATCAGAGAGGTTCTAATGATAGAAGTAAAAGTGTTTCCTGATTATCCTTAATGTTTAAATTTGCTATTACTGGTTGAATCCTCGATTCCACGGTTGGGGGTTCTGAGTTAAGAAAAAAATTTCTGAGTTTGTTTCCTGATACATGTATAGTTGGCTATATAGTTAATTTACAATGATGGGTGCAAAAGATAGTCTTTTGTTGAGAATGTGTACCTCGTATTGTTCCAATGTATGTGTTGAGAGATTAAGAACCAGGTATATCTCCTTTATAGTCTTTCCTTCTGTTATTTGAAGCGTGTTCTTATTCTTTCATCTTAAGTTCTTGGTTGTTCCTCCCCCTCCCCCTCTCCCTCTTTGCCCTCTGAAGTGAATCTTGTTGTTGAAGTATGTTTGTGGAGGGTCCTGAAATCTGACTTTTTTTTTCCCCCTGAAATATCTTTTGATTTGCTCCCAAAAACTTCTTTTAGTCTGAGTTGTGCTACTCATAACTTTCTCTGTTTGGTCACCTCTGACATCCTGAATATTTGTTTGCTTTTCATTGTTACTTTCTGCATTTGAGTTACCCGGAGTAACGGTTCCTAGACTGTTTCTTTGTTTCTTCGTACTTCGGCTGAAATGTATATACCCTATCCAGCCTATAGTCTCCATCAACTCTGAAAACACTTTGCGTGTCTCCCATTTTAAATTCCAGTTTCTTTGCACATGGAATAATTAAGTTTCAATATATCCATTTCACAATTGTTGTAATAAAACATTGTTTTTGTCAATACAAAGTCACAATACAAAGTCACACTTAATGGTGTGGTACGCGACTCATGCTGTGGGGAAAAATTAATGATTCAGTTTCTCAACTGATAAGTGACTTTGGATTATGGCTATATGTGTATAAACAGGAATGCCACTGAATACAGCTACCCGCCTACACACATGCTAGGTGTTATTGTGAAAATCAGCATTTTTCCTAACCAGGAAGACAACAACTGCAATTATGTTATTATTTGTCCTTGTCTCTGTTTCGACAGAGTCAAGGACAAATAATAATAACAATTGAGAATATATGAAATGTTAATATCACACTTGTACTAACCCCACAACACTGTTTAAAAATGACGATTGCAGTTGTCTTTCTGGTTAGGAAAAATGCTGATTTTCACAATATGTTTGTTTTGTGTAAACGAAATGCATTGTTGTTTTTTAACTTGTCGAGTTTTCTTATGTACTAATTAAAATATGTTTATCTCTATTCTTTTTTCGTGTTTGGATCTATAGACCAACATGATTTGTTAACACTTGGTGCAACTAGTCACACCTAGCATGTGTGTAGACGGGTAGCTGTATTCAGTGGCATTCCTGTTTATACACGTTTGCATTCGGTCCTCAGCCACACAGCCCCCTAAAAAAGAGGACTTTTCTAGCTCGAAACGCTTGATTTACCACTTATGGCTATATGTGCCAACTAGGGTATTGAGATTACTTTCATTATATATTGTTTTGTATATAAGCATCTGTGGCGAATGAGTTGTATTTCCTAATGGTTGCCACTGAGTTAGATTTATTCCAGTATGGCGCCCGCGTTTTACCCAAACGTTTTGCTGCCTTTACAAAGAACGCTCTTCAGTTCTATGCCTTAATTAAGTTGATTCTTAGAACATGATAGCACTAATATATCTTTGAGAATCTTAAGTACAATCTATGTGGATGTCATTCTCTGTAACCTTTTCGGTATGTGGGAATTTATTTCGTGATTTAAACAATGTGCACTCTGCAGACTGTCTTAAGATATTTTGATGTTTTCTGGGTTAAAATTATGCTACAAATGGGGATTGGCATTTACACCATAATTCATAATGCCATTTCATATACAATAATTTAAATTCTTCTTTATTTTGAGCCTATTTACCTACAGTTGTTATGTAGCAATTAGTAAGTGCATACCAAATGACAGTGTTCTTTTTTTCTCATTGACTTGTACAATGTTAATGGGGACATCTCAATATTGACAGACCAGGAGATTGGTCTGTTATGTATAAAAATACCTTAATATAATTTTGAAACCCAATGGTTTACATTTCAGGGTTTGATACTTTGTCAATGGGCAGAATTTGGAATTTACCAGTCCAGGGAAATCTCTTACATTTTCACATTTGTTGCATTGCAACACTATTCAGGTATTCCAAGGATTTCTGATGTATAGAGGATTGTATAAATTATACTATGGCATGATTTATATTGTCCTGGGAATGAGACGTAGCCATATATCTTTTTGTGTTTTTAACAGTTTTGGAATAATCATGAAATGTGTTATATGAAAGGACGTACTAGCAACTTTAGAAAATGCTTTAGGATCAAATACATCAGTGGTGCTTAACATTGGTAAATTCAATCACATGTTGAACGCATGAAGCAAATAATTTGTAAATGTGTACTTGGTACATCTTCTAATATAGGTTTATTTTGCCCCTTCGCCCCTTTTCATTTTTTCCCTTTTGGTGCTTACAGCAGAGATTCATCGGGATTCTATGATTAAGGTTTCAAGGAATATCAATGCTATAATATTTTTTCTGTTAACTTGACGGCAATTTGATATGTTGCACAAATTGGGTCCTAACTTTGTCGTAAAAATGTGCCTTGATAAAACCATAAGTGGCTGAAACACAATGCACGTGCACCATCAGGCTTTTGTTGTCTTATTTCTTGAAGTTCAAACAAATACTACTTTGTGTACTCCTATGTTTCACCAATCCAATGCAGGAAACTGAGGCAATTGTCTTTTTTGGTATTTTAAATGTTCTCCATCATCCAAGGTTGTCAACAAATGTAACAAGATTAAGTTATGGAAGGCTTTGTAGCTTGTGATAGTCATTTAGACCTTTGGAACTTGTTTCTAAAATGTCAATCCAAATGCCTTGCGTTGAGACAATCTCTCGTACTTAACTCTTCTTTTTCGTTTAGCCACTTCTTCGGATACACATACTTGCATTTGTGTAACATTGGGCTGTTCTCCACGTATTGTCTAGATAAAGATGAAGTACAATTTATCAAGCTGATGGTTGAGCGATGTTCCTTCTATCTCATTTTAAATTTGCGTGTGGTTTTGCCTACATACGTTTTTCCGCAAGGACATTTTATGGCATAAGTGACCCCTTCCGAGTCACGGTTGGAAAATTACATTACAATATTTTGGTACCTTGGATGGGTGATAAATAACTGGATCTTTAAGGATAAAAGTACAATTGCCGCTGTTCAAGCATGGGTAAGTACCTATTCTGGGTGTCTGTAATGTAGTCTGTCAGTATTAATGTAGTCTGTCTGTCCATACTGGTCAACTCTGCAATGGCCAGTTTTTGTCAAAGATTGCGCTTCCTTTAAGTGAAAAGATGGGGACTTCAGAAAAAGCTGATGTGTTGATCTATCTTTAGTGACAATCTGCCAATGTTTCTTGATTGTTTTCTGAAGAGCCCTGCTTTGTTTTGAGAATCTTTTGATTTAAATCAAGTTTGGCGATGTTTTAATGTCTGTAGATGTTAGTACAGATTGTCTATTCTTAGATATGGCTGTTGCCTTAGCTTGACTGATACACATATTGGCATAACCTCAGTGTCTAAATCTGTTTGACATGATTTCCAATTGTTTAAAATTCATCTTCTTCGGAGATGATGCGTCTGAGTCTCAGAAACTGGGTGTAGGGTAGATGTTGTTTTACCCTTTCAGGATTGAAACTGTCTTTTAATGTGCAATTCCCATCAGTAGGTTTATATTAAATATTGGTGATAAAACATTCTAGCACAAAAGTTGTAGACTGTTACCATCAAGAAAGTTTACAGACTGGTGTGCTAAATTGATCGTAAATTGTTGAGATAATGGAAAAATTCCAACAATTCCTCTGATCCACATCAGATACTAAAATGTCTGTGTATATGCACCATTTGGTGATGTGAGAGATCCAGGTCACATTCTGCAATGCGTGAACAGTTCAGGGAAATATTGCCATATGTAGGGGCTGCTACTGACCCCATGGACCTTACTGAGATTTGTTGGTAGTACCTTTTGTCAAACCTAAAGTAGTTATTGTATGGGATACATTTCAACAGTTCTCGCACAAACATTTTTTTTTAGCTCCAATGCAGTCATGTTTAAGTAGCAGCTAGTCTATTGCATGTAGAACTCCCTCATGATGGATGGATGTATAAAGGTAACCATATCAATAATGAATAATCTGCAATTCGCTGGTAGTTTGCCTATTGAGTCTAGTTGGTGAAGCAAGTGTCCTGTATCTTTTACAAACATATCAGTAGATTGTATTTGTGGTTGTGAAATAGAATCTAGCGGTTTTGCCAAAGGTTCTAAAATACCCTCTGTGCCAGCCACGATCAAGTAGAGTGGGGGTTGACCGAATTTGTATGCATCTTTGGGAGTCCATAAAAGATGGACATAATGGGATGTGGATTAGTAAGGAAAGATAATGTGTTATCTGACATCCATTTCCACTTGTGAGCCCTGCTAAGGGTATTTTTAACTAGAGTTCCGTGATTGCCTCAGTGGGATCATTATCTTATAACAGGTACGTGTTATCCTATAGATGTTGGTAGATCGCCTCAGTGTATTTATTAGTGTCAATTATAATAATGGAGCCCACTTTATCTGCAGATTTTATTGTGATTGACTTATTCTAAAATAGATTACTAATCACCTTTTCATTGAAGGTTTTAATATCCTTCAAAACAGATGATTCAAAACTATCTATGGCTCGATTTGAGATGTTCGGTCAAAATGTGCTTTTAGGTCTAAATTCTTTATAGTCCGAAGGGACTGTAGAATCTACCTGAGCTGTTTCATATGACTCATTAAAAAAAGAAAACAATCGCAGTTGCATTTATCGAGTACATTTAAATAAGTAAATCTTGTCCTTGTAGAGTTTAGAATTGTAACTTGGCGTAAAGGACAGTCCTTTTTGCAGTATGCAATGTTCAAATCTCTAGAGTTTGTATTCAGACATATTAAACAGTAGGTCCTTTTCTTTGTCGCATTTCATCTCGGATGTCTTTCTCTTCCCCCTTCTTATGGCTGTTTTCCTAAAAAAACAAACACATTTTTTTTTAAAAAAAAAAAAGCTCCAGGTGGAATATTCTCATTGGCCAATTCTCTGCACTGTCAATAGGGAAAGGTCTTTATGTCCGTCTCTGAGCTTCCTAAAGATAATTTTTGGTACTACTATGACTACTTTGTAAGTGGAAGGTTTTAGGGGGTATAAGTTTACATGTGTCACACCCTTGTTTCCCCACAGTATACCTCCTGCCATGTGTATGCTACGTTGTTCTTCTAGTCCAGTATAGACCTGCAAAATTTGCAAATTTTTCTTTATTCAAGATCTTTATATCCTGCAAGTTTTTGTTTCATGCCTTATAACACATTTTGTAATACAGTGCTAGAGATACATTGTGATCTATTTCTTGGTCTCGTTTATGTACGGATTTGGATAATTCTTCAATTGTCAATATAATTAAATCCAACGAACATTGGATTTTCTTTTTTTCACATTTATAGCAGCGCACAAAACCCTCATGCACGTAGGCGCTAGTTACAGTAAGTGCAAAGTGATTCATACATATGCAAGGTAATATTGGACAAAGTGCAGGAACACGCATAAGGGATGCAACATGCAGGTTTTTTTTTTTGGTGTCACAATATGGCAAAGCCATGCCTCATGTTACGGGGGACTACGTCACGTATGCATATACGCAAAAAACAAAATGGGTCTAAGTGCACAATCTGGTAATGCCACGTCTCATGGTTCGGGAGCTACCTCAGGTATGCAGATAAGCAGTATAGTATGTTACATCAGTTAATTAACGTGAGCAGCATTTGCCTACAGAATCGGTCAGATATGTTACAGGCAAGTTCAATTACAAGGTCAAGGTACAACGTTCAATTCCAAGTACCGCACTGGGCTGCAAGTCAAGTGTGTTGCAGACAGGTTAGATTGCATAACATTAACGACTGCTGGTTAGACTGGTATGTTAAAGAACATAATTGAGTATACGGCACTGAGCATGAGGTCAAATCCCATGTAGGCAGGTACAAGTACATATGCAGCAAGGTTGCAAGTTTCAGGTTGAACATGTATGCTATGGACAGTAGGGTATGTATAGAGTACTCATCTACAGGTCAGAACTGGTAGTGGCAAATCAGATGCATATTATAGCACAAGGCTGTGGGTCAGGTCAAGTGCGCCGACAGCACTAGAAGTACGGTGCTCCAAGTAGCACGTTTCGTTTGAGCACACAGTGAAGTCCAGATAGTGAGACTCAGTTCGCTGTGTGGCCATTGGTGACAAGGGGAAGAGTGATTATAATGGTGAGGAGGTTTAGGTAGTCGATAGTGTCTGTGAGAATCAAGTAAGAATAGAGGTAGATCAGGAAAGCATGGGATGCAGGATTGGCGCCAGCCGTTAATAGATGAGGGACAAGATGGGAATATGCAGGCAGTCGTTATAAGTAGCCGACAAAGACATTCATAATGCTCCTGCGGGGCACAAAACTAGTAGCGATAACAGCGGCATGGAGCTGGCGCTAAGTGGCGAGGTTGATGCCCGTAGGGATTCCTGTCGGTTGGTTGCAAAGGCCACAAAGAGCAGCGAAGTGGGCGAACAACAACATTGTATTTACAGTGTGTGCAAGGCGATCAGGCTGTCGGTGATGATCTCCTTACCTTACAATATGATGGTTGATGCACTGGAGCGCTGGCAAAGGTTAGGAGCATCGGATGTCGGGCGCAGCAGATGACAGGAGTGGGCAGATAGGAGATGCTCCCAGAGACGCTGAACGCGCCCGGAGTGGGAGAGAGGGATGTTGTGGAGCCCTAAAATTAAGTCTTTTCATGGGGCCGGCTATGCCTGCCAGCACCCTCGGCAGGAATACTCAGCCCTCCAGATTGTGCCTTTTTACGCATGTAATTATAGCCATTACGGAGCATTTAATGTTCTACTGCGTAACATTTACGCTGTATTTATTGTCATTAAAAAGCATTCTTTCCTCCGCTAGATGGCACTGTAGTGCAAGCAAGCTCCTTCCCAGAGGCTAACGGTCGGTATGCCGGGTTTTGGAAGGAGCGTTTTGCAGCCTATGTGTAAACTCGCATTTTGCTCCGGATCAACTGCTATGCTGAGCATGGGCACTCTGCAGTATGTGAACAGTGCAGAGGAGAGGACCCTGCGCTGTGTATGAAACATTTAACCCTCAACACTTAAAAGATTTCCAAGTAAGCTGCGGTTCCGAATGATTTCTTGTTGCGTCCTGCATAAACAGTGATTAGAAGTAATGGCTGCTAGTGAAGCATGTCAGGAAATATGACTTGCCAATGAAAGTACCGGCCACAAGCAATGTTTCAGCGTGACTGCCATTGAGTAGGTGTCCTAGTCTTGGAAGGAATGCAGTGATCTGTGCCTTTAAAGGCCTCTCCTTACCTGTGCCCTTTCCGCGTGGGCGTGGCCTAAGAACCTGTTGGATATAAAAGAAAGCCTGTTATGTGTGTAGCTTCCAGTTTGGCGAGCACACAGGTCTAACAATAGCCGAGGCACACCAGGATGTGCCTGCCCACAGAGTCTAACTCGTCCACCGGGGAATCCCATCTCCCGTAGTAATACTAAACAAATGAGCAGGAGCTTGGACGGGGCCACAGCAGAGAACCTGCCTGGGGACTGCTAGTGCCCCCTCCAGGGAATCCCTACCTCCTGCCCAGCAGCTGCCAGTGGCACCTTGAGTGAAGCCCTGCCAGTACACCTGCCAGTCCTGGTCCATAGTGGAGATCCTGCTGGTGGGCGGCTGTGCCAGGGCCCCTTCTCTGGCCCAAGAGCTCTTCCTTGCACAGGGTCATGAGAGAGTGGGGTTCTTACGCTTGTGATCTGCAAACATAAACTTGAGTTGCACGTATTACAAACAGTATTTGTCATATGTGGCTGTGTGTCAATGTGCTGCAAAACATGAGCCTGGTGTAGATGTTACTGTTGTGTGGCTATTTGCAGGTGATTGTGTCAAGAGTGTTGACATTTTAAACCACAGCACTTTACTTTTCGCGGGCAGGTTTTGTATGCCCTTCAGAGTATGTACCCAATGGATTACGAATGGAAAGTGGTGTTGTCTTAAATGCCAGGATGGCATGGGGCCACTTGACACCTGTGTATTCCTTTATGGGGGCCGACTGGCTATGAGTCAGTCATGTGTATTTAGCTCCAGCCTTTTATCCCGCAGATCTTTGCTCCCTGGGACTGCAGTTTCGTTCCGTCCTGCAGTGGAAGTGAGCTTGTCTGAAGAGCAGGGAATTGCCATCTAACAACTGTTTTGGGAAATGGACTGGCTGCTTTCTTTAGTTTGGAAGTTGCAGGGACTCTTGCATGTCGTAGGAGAGGCTGTCTGTGTGGCAGGGTGTTGGTGCTACACTGTACGTTTTTGTTTTTTCGGGGCATGCTGGTGCAATCCTGTGCAGGTGTGTAGACCTCATGTTAACCCGTGTCACAGGTAAGTAGTGGGTACAGTCCTGTTTTCATTTTCTTTATACACACAGCTACACACTTTTGGGAACAGCCTGTGACTTGATGTAGGACAGCTAGCTGTGCCTTCTATCCTCTGTGGCCAGCCTCTGAAATGGGGCCCCCAGGCCATGCCACAGCATGCATGGGCAACCAGGATTCCTAAGAAATGAGTTTGGTTTGGTGAGTAGGGACAGGGAAAATGCAATAGTGTGCTGTAATGCTATGTGTGCAAAGTACCCAGGCTCTCTGAAGGTGATTTTGTAAATAGTACTTGAGCTATTTGTATTCAGATGCTGTTGTGCTGGGTGCCCGTGTAGGGTTTGGGTGCGTGCGCTGATCGGTTTATAAAAGTTTGAGTTGTGTGTAGAGTACTGATTTTCTTATATTGGGAGCAGTGGTTCAGTTGTTTAGAGTGGCCTAGTCAATGTGCTTGTATATGTTGGAACTTAGAATGGATTATTAAGAGATAAGGGCGTCAAGATCCCAGGGCGCTGAAGTACTATAACTGATATAACAGCCCACCCCTCCCCTGTGCTTCAACTCAATATCGACTGGGAATGCCTGCACACATTTGTTTGTATTCTGCACTGAATACCGTTAAATGAAGGTGATAATCAACAGGTCGCAGAAGTAAGCATACACACTAGCAGATGACTAGCAGATGACAGAAGCCTGCCCTTACTATACGGTGCCCTGTTTGATTCCCGGTCCTCCCATGATTTACTGTCTTGCGAAGCAGTATTTCTCATGTGCTGGAAAATGTATCTAATAAAACAAATATTCGCCCTACAATTTGGCTAACTAATTTCACTATTCGGTACAACCCTAGTCTCAATCTATAGTAGTTCTTAACAGAGTTTCTATGCTCCAGAATTTTGAAATTGAAGCTGTGTATGTAGCATGTACTTACAAGTTATTTTATGGCAGAATATTTTCCACAAGTGTAATAAAATGGTTGAAGGCAAGCCAGACAACTTTGATCTACAACTCTTTTGGTCTACGGGTCTGATTTTATGTATGCATTGGGTGTATGTTGATACGCTTTACTCTCTTGCTGAGGAGAAAACTAATTTTTACTCTCTTGAAATTGCATTTACGTTCTAATTTGAAAAATCGTGCGTAAAATACTCACACCTCAAAATCTTATCTGTAGCACTGGGAATACTTATTACCAAGCCATGGCCAATCCACAGGTGGCGGAGGCAGGCTTTTTCATCGAGAAGTCTCTGGTTTGAGGGAGACTGTGACGGTCAACATGGAAGGACCACATGCCCCGAAAATGCTTAATGAAGCCCAGCAAAGACTTACCTGATGGTAGATATCGTAGGCAGGTTGGACTTCCATGGTGATGATAGATTGCACAGGCCCACACAGGGACGTTTTGGAGCCCGTAGATGAGGCCCTTTGAAGGGGCCAGCTATGCCTGCCGGCACCCTATGCTGAAATACTTAAAACAAAGCCATGGCCAACCTGCAAGCGAGCCAGAGGTGTGCTTTTTCATCGAGAGGTCTCTCTGGTGCGGCGGCCATCATGGAATGAGCAAACGCTCTGAAAATGCTGAACAAAGCCCATCAAAGGCTTACCTTGTGGTAGGCAGGTTGGACCTCCATTCTGATAGATTGCACAGACCTAGACAGGGATGTTGTGGAGTCCTTAGATGAGGCACTTTTAGGGGGCCGGCTACCATTTTTGTAAGCACTCCTTGTTTTGTTTACATAAAGGTTTCCATGCAATTCTGAGACCTCTTGGAATTTGTTGACATTTATAATATTCACAAAGTGTTGAGGCATGAGGTTGTTGGTTAATTGCTTTTCATAAGAAATAAAAATAAATTACAATTGTCTTGTTCCCAGTGGTAGTCACTGTGCATTCAGTAACCTTAATTAAATTAAGTATCCCACTTGCTTCCTCTGGTGTAAAACCTAATGTTTCAGCCTCTTTTCTGTGAGTGCATTAATTTTCGAAAAGGACATTCTTTGGGTGTAGATCACACATTGTTTTATCTAAGTAAACGACAGTTTTGTTACTGTTTACAAAATAAGGGTGTGCACCTTGCCTAATATTATACAACAGGGCCATATATCCTGCCCTTAAAGTATAAAAAGTCCAGTGTCTAGAATTGGCTCTTCAGTGGGAAGAACTGTAGGGCTGTTTCTATTATGATGTTTCAAAGTTCAACGATTAAAAGCAATGTTTTGTTTAAACAGAATTGTACACGTCCATGAGAGAGACAGTTTTACCCATGTGGCAACCTCTTCTTTGACCGACTTAAACATCATGGGGTTGTTTCCTTGGTATAGTTTTGTTGGATTTTGAGTTAACCTCACACCCAGGTATTGTATAGATTGTCACCCACTTAGAAGGGCTAATTTCTCACTGGTGTTTCCTGTCTTTCTGGGTCAACACCAGTGGTAAAAGCTCAGATTTTGCCCAGTTTATCTTGAAACCTGAATGGCCCTTGTAGTTCTGTAGTTCTTCTAATAGGTGCTTTGATGATCACTGTAGATAAGATATTGACAGCAACTCAACCACAACACATTCATAAACATGGCCGTTTTATATTCAATATTGCCAAAAACTTTATACTCTGCATGTTTTTGTTGCCCTTACTCTCACTGGAAAAGGCTAAATAGAAATTGCAAAGAAGGCCAGGGACAGAGGGCAAAACTGCCTTTCCTCCCTTTGGATTATTACCTGTCCCATTAGCCAATTATTGACCCTGATCCTAGCCGTATTGCCAATATCAATCTCTGAATGTTTTCCCCCTATCCCACAGCTCTCATTGTCTGGTGTAGAAAAGTCCAGTCCATCCTTTCCTCATTTGAAGACATTCCGAGAGCTGGATCTTTTTTACAGAGTGTGAGTCTTGTCAAAGCACATGGAGGATCCACCTAATATTGTCAAATGTCTGCCTTGGTTTAATAAACCATGCATGGTCTGAATGAATCAATTTGGGGAAGGACATTTTCCAACCTGCTTGACAGGATAGAAATCTGTAAACCGTATTAAGCAAAGCAATCTGTCTAGAAGACCTACAACTTTGTGGGGTCTTTGCCAGGTTTTAGAATAATAAATACTGTCACGCAAGACTTGTCTGGGTAATTTCTCCTGACTTCATAAAAGTGTTATTTAGATTTAGAAGTGGGTTTAGCAATATGTGAGAGAAGGTTTTATAGAATTGCGCTGTGAAGCCATCCTGCCCCTTATTTGTTTTCATGGAGGAAATTGCCATCAACACTTCTTTGTAGTCGTGCAGGGGGCGTTTGCTTCTGTGCTACGGCCCCCACCTTGTGGAACACTCTTCCTGAGCATATCCAAAACAAACCTTCTTTCCTTGCTTTAAAAAGCTTTTTACAACCAAGTATGTATAAACGTTCAATGTACTATTTTCACTACCTGTTTTTGCCTGAAATTGCTTACTATGTACAAGCGCCGCAATACCTCCAGTTTGGGAGCTATATCAAATTAAATAAATACATTTAGCATTTGGTTTTGTTCATTTAATGAACACAAGTTTGCCTTGCTGATGTTATTCTTAGCCCTCCTTGTTATGTGTGTGTCACCTCTATGGAGAACATTGTAAAACGGACTGAAAAGCTTTCGTCTTCCCCTACTCCTCTTGTGAAGGGTCCCAGTTTCGTTCCATATAGCAGTGATGTATTGTTTATTGTTCCTTGCTCTTAAGTAGTGGGCTAACATCCTATCTGTGTATTACTTTTCCCATAAAAAGTTTGCTTCAGCCCTAGCAACACTTTTTCAGCCTTGTTCAGCAGGATGGTATTCAGTTGCCCCCTCAGTTGAGTAACTTGGCGTAAGGCTTACCTAGAGCCAGTTTCCTGGTGGTGTTCTTCCCAGCCTTTTATCTCCTTCAGCTTTAAATGTTGGGCATTTTTTCGTAATTTAGCGAACGCCAATCCAGCTGAAATCAATTTGCACCGGACACTGCGTTAAAGCATTGCAGTTAATGTTATTTTTGGTGTCCCCAAAGCTATTAGATTGAAATATTCTGTTCTGATGCTTGTTAATCTGCTTAGAATCACATGCTGTGCATATGGTCTGGCATCCATTGGTAACCATGTATTATTGCATCTTGTCTTTTAGGGACCGAAAAGGGACGTCGGCATAGGCGTGTCTGTAACACTATCCCTAACGTGACATGTAGTGTACCCAAAATCCCTCATGCGCCGAGGTCCCTCAGATTGTTTTTTTTTTCACCCAGATAACTGGTCACCCTGTAGCGGAGCTCTTACATAAGAGACATTGTTTATCCTAAAACGACTTGTCGGTTATTCCCCCTTAAGTCATTTCGACGGCAAGAACAACTTCGCGGAAGACTGCGGGGGACTTGTCTACGGCTGTGGATTTCGGTACCTAAGATCTGGCGGATGAAGCATCCACGTGGCCGGGCCCTCTGGCCGGCATTTACAGTAGGGAGAGTGGAGTCGGGGTGGCCATATTTCCGTTATGTCTTTCCTCTTTCCCCCGCTTTACCCTCTAGGTCTGGTCATCTTTCCCTTTTTGGTATGGAAAGGACTCCTTTTAGGTTCTGCCCTACGTGTAGGGTCAGATACCCGTGGAAGGACTAACACAGGACGTGCAACTCCTGTCTCCCCTTAGATCACGACGAGAAGCAGTGTGCAGCTTGTAAACTCCTTCGGCCTAAGAACCTTAAGGAGCGCTGTGTAAAGCAGTGGGCCGCGTATAGTATGTCGCAGCCGGAACACTCTTCCCCCACCGCCACACCCTCTGAAAGTGACGGGGTACCCCTCCGATGACCAAACACCCGTTGCGGATGTGATAGACCTCGAGGCGGACACTTCTATGTCCGCCACGCCTGTCCCTGACCCTTCAAGGCCTGACTCTGGTCTCGCTTCAGGGACAACACCCGGCGACAGGGGCGTACAAAGACATTACACTAAACACACAACCCCTCAAAAGTTTTGGCGGATTCCTCGATTTGTTCAGATCCAAAGCCTTCCCCACATATGCAGCAGCATTTGGCGACTGGGCATACCAAAACAAACAAAGGAGCTACCCCTAAATCAAGTTTACACGTCGAAGCGCGGAATTTCAACACTCCGACGGTCCCGAAAGGCCCGATAGGCCCAAAAACTACGACTATGCCTCAAGGCGAAAAACCTACCGCTAGGCCCTCTAACGCCGCGGTAGGCAGTAAATCTACCGATAGACCTTCAGAACCACTATCTCACGCCGATTAGGTGGAAATCGAACACAGTATCGCAAGAATTACTTTCACGGTTGGGTTTATACCTATTCCGTCGAAACACATGGGGCAGGCCGAGGACATATCTATAAATATGCCATGGTGCCCCGATTCTCGCAATAACTACGAGGACAGTCAAGAGCCTCTTTCCAACACCCTGTGTGACAAATTCCGGCGTCAAGGTGCGGAAGACGACTTTTTTCCACCCGTAGGCCCTCTAGTTCCTTTAAGTGGACAAGGGAGAAATTTGAAGGGTACATGGATCATCTTGAGAAAATTATTTATTTTTCTGAACATCCTTCCCCGAAAAGATCTTGTGGAGAGTCTAACCTTAAATCTGCTTCAGTTGCAAGGGGATCAGCCCTCATTCCCCGTCCATCATGAAGACATCATTCAAATGGATACTTATCAGGAAATTTGCAGTGAAGATGAAGAACCTTCCTTCCTGCAGGGCTACAATGAGGACCAGGCAGATGCCACAGCCAATTGGGAAGAAAAACACCAAGTGTGGACAGACCTGGGAATGCTCCCCCAACAAGATCAGGACACTGGTCTGTGCCTGGATTCTCCTCCGTCCACCCCGGCTCGCCAGGCCTCATCTGTAGACGACCAAATGGCCTTCAATTCCATGTTAAGGAAGGCAGCAGATCACTTTCAAATCACTACTCAAGAGGCGGTGCCTGAGCAGGACTTTGTAGAAGACATTCTCAAAGAGAAATCCCCCTCTAGCCAGGCCATTCACCTCCTTAATTCTATTAAGAGAAGATTGGCCCCCTCCCTGGTGTCATCCTCTCACACCCGGGCAGTGAGCCCAAGAGTAGAAAAGTTATTTCGGCCAGCTCCTTCGGACCCTCAATACATTAAAGGGGCACGCCAGCCCCGATTCCCTGGTAGTGACTACCACTCGGAAACGGGCAGGAGTACCCCTTGCTATGGGGGTGCACCTCCAGATAGAGAATCCAAGAGCTTATATGCCTTAGGGTAAGTGGGTTACCTTGGCTGCCGCATATACCACTCGCATATCGAATAACACTACGCTGCTGGCGAGTTATGCTGGCGCTCAATGGAACCTAGTACAGGAAGGTCTCCAGGAGGTCCCAGAGCAGATCAGGTGCAAGCTTCTCACTATTGTGGCCAAAGGCAGCAAAGTGAACCAGAATGTAATAAAGAACACACTGGACATGGCTGAAACAGCAGGCAGGTCTCTGGCCCAGGGAACCTTACTTAAAAGGCACGCTTGGCTTCGTACCTCAGGGTTTAAGCCTGAGACACAGGCCGCTCTCATTAATAAACCCATTGAAGAAACTAACCTCTTCAGAAAGGTGGTCGATGAGGCCCTAGAAACAGCCAAAAAAGAGCATGAGACTCTTAAGTCCCTGCAACAAATTACTCAGACCCCCCCCCCACATCCCCCAGAGACGAGGTAATTCTCGTTGGTCCTTTCGAGGGCAGTTCCTTGCAAGTCAGAACAAATATGGCACAGGAAACTTTAATGCTGGACAAACATCATGAAGCCTTGCATACCAAGGGGTCAGCGACGCGGCAAAGCCAGAGGTAGAGGCCCAATCTTAGAGGAGTCAGAAATGACCATCAGATCTAGGTCCCCTCCCATGTCACCCTGGTCAGGGGGCGCTTAACATGTTTCCTCAAGGCATGGGAGGGGATAACTTTAGACCAATGGGTCATAAAGACGGTCGCCCACGTGTGCTGAGTGGAATTTGCCCGACCTCCACAATTCAGGCCACCACACTCACGGCGACTCTCACCGGACCATCTAGAGATCCTGAATCAAGAGGTGGAAGCGCTGCTGGGAAAGGACGCCATAGAAGCTGTGTCTATTCAGGTAAACAAGGGTATTTATTCAGTGTACTTCCTTGTACCCAAAAAGGACCTCACCATGCGTCGTGTGCTAGATCTGTGCCCAGCGAACAAATTCATAAAACCTCAAAAGTCTCGCATGGTAACACTACGGGAGGTGTTCCCACGGTTGAAACAGGGGGACTACATGGCAACATTGGACATGAAAGATGCATACTTTCATACTTCAATGTTGCCAGCGCACATGAAATATCTAAGGTTCATGATAGAGGACAGGCATTACCAATTCAAAGTACTCCCCTTCGTCATCGCCTCAGCGCCAAGGGTGTTTACCAAGGTACTGGCAGTACCAGCAGCACCCCTGCGCATACTATCCGTCCCAATTTACCATAACCTCGACGACTGGCTCATAACAGGGGACTCGTACGACACATGTTTTTTGAACACCCAAAGGACCGTGGATTCCTTCTGTTCAGCCTGGGATTCTCCATCAATGAGAAAAAATCAAGTCTAGTCCCCAGTCAAGTAAAACTGGGCAAAATCCGGACAAAAGACGGCCTCATCTTCCCCTTCAACGAGAGGGTTCAGAACAGGCTTTTTCAGATCTCTCAATATGTAGCCAGTCGGGAGGTGACAGTGCGCAAAGCCATGCGTTCGCTAGTGATGATGGCGTCATGCATATACTTTGTTACCCACGCGCGGCTGCGCATGCGTCCCATGCAAGAGTGGCTCAACAGCCAGTGGTGTCAGGCTAGCGGACAATGGGAAGATCTGGTAGTTGTCTCACCAGCCCTCGTTCTCTCTCTGCAGTTGTGGTCAAGGGAAAACCTTCTGAAGGGGAAAACCTTCACCACCCCTGCAGTGGAAGCCACTCTCACGACAGATGCATCTCTGGGGGGGTGTGGGGAGCTCACCTGTTTCAGCAGCCAGCACATGGAGTGTGGTCCCCACAAGTAGCGTCCAACCATACAAACTTACTGGAACTATTAGAGGTGTTCAAGGCATTAAAGGCTTTTCAGATGCAACTACAAGGGAAGACAGTGCTGATTCTAACAGACAGCACTACAGCCATGTATTACCTGAACAAACGGGGGGCACTCACTCTCCAGGGCTATCCAAGCTGTCCCAAAACATTTGGATATGGGCTCTCAAACAGAAGATGTTTCTGTTGGCCCAACATGTTCCAGGGGAACTCAATCTTCTGGCAGACGTGCTCAGCAGAGATTTCCCTCTGCCCATAGAATACGAATGGCGTCTGCACAAAGATGTTGTGTCCAACGTCTTCGCAGAATGGGGCTTACCAGAGATCGACCTGTTCGCGACTCAGGAGAACGCCCAATGCCAAGACTATGCCTCCAGGTACCCCCAGAACCGCTCCAAGGGGGAACGGTCTCTGGATAACATGGTCAGGGAAATTTGTCTGTTTTTCCCCCCGACTACCCTTCTCAACAAGATGCACCAGGAACCAGTTACCATGATACTGGCGGCCCCCATGTGGGCGGGCCAACCCTGGTTCGCTCATCTGATGGAAATGTCCCTCTCCCCACCAGTAAATCTACCCTGCCTGTACAACATGTTGTCTCAGGACAGGGGGGAGACCCTACACCCATGCCCACAAACTCTGAACTTAGCAGCCTGGCTCCTGAGGTCATAGTTTGTGGAACCTACAGCTCCCTCAGAGGTGCATGGACATACTCAGGGAAGCTAGGAAACCTAACACCCGTTATTGCTATGCCAGCAAATGGAAACGTTTTGTTATCTGATGTAATACCAAAGGCGGCAATCCCATCGATTGTTCACCCACACACATTCTACTATACCTAACCTATTTGTTGGACACAGGGTTGGTCTTCAATTCCCTGAAGGTTCATCTGGCTGCTCTTTCAGCCTACACCACGTAACAACAAAAGGTGTTGTGGTGGAAGATACTGGGGATTAAGGCCTTTATGGAAGGGGTTAAAAGAATGTATCCTCCCATTTCTCACACAGCTCCTGGATGGGATCTAAATGTGGTTTTAACCACGCTCATGGGGTCTCCATTTGAGCCAATGCTTAAAGTAAGTCTAAAAGACCTTACTTATAAAATGGCCTTCCTAGTGGCTATCGCTTCTATCAGAAGGGTTAGGGAACTACAGGCCCTTTCTGTTCTAGACCCATTTGTTAGTCCACAGGGATAAGGTAGTTCTAAGCACGCATCCCACATTCGCGCCTAAATTCATCTTGAAGTTCCATGTGAACCAATCAATTGAACTTCCTACCTTTTTCCAGAATCCCACTAGCATGGCCGAAAGAAGCCTACACTCACTAGATGTGCGCTGGGCAGTCATGTTCTACCTGGAAAGTACAAAAGCACTGAGGAAAACAAACTAATTTTTCGTTTCAGTGGCAGCTGGCACAGAGGTGGATCCTGTCTCTAAATCCGCTATCTCAAGGTAGATTGTCAAATGCATCACACTATGTTACGCTCTTGCTAAAGAAAACTACCCTTCAAGCCTAGAGCACACTACTCTGGGCACTGGGGCTTCCATAGCATTCATTGCAAATGTTCCCTTAGAGTCCATTTGCAAAGCAGCAACCTGGAGTTCTGTACACAACTTTACAAAATACTATTGCCTAGACACTCATTCTAGGTCTGATTCTTTGGTGGGACAAGCAGTAATGAGACATCTTTTCACTACTGTTCCTTCTCACAACCCACCTCCAACTCCGGGTACTGCTCGCTAGTCTATGCACAGCATGTAATTCTAAGCAGATTAACAAGCATCAGAAGACATGCATTACTTACCGTAATAGCATTTCTGATGATTGTATCTGCTTAGATTCATATGTGCCCTCCCTACTTCCCTGCTCTGGGTGGAAGGACATAGATGTCTTACTACTTTCTCTCTTCATGTACTCACTCACAAATAGCCTTGGGCTCCCTCTTGGCAGAAAAAAATACAATCGGAGGGATCTCGGCGCGTGAGGGATTTTGGGTACACTACATGTCACGTTAGGGATAGTGTTACAGACACGCCTATGCCGACGTCCCCTTTCGGTACCCGAAAGACAAGATGCAATACTCTGCGATTCCCAATGGATGTCGGACCATATGCACAGCATGTGAATCTAACCAGATACAATCATCAGAAATGCTATTATGGTAAGTAATGCATGTCTTATATGCTCAACAACTGCATCTCTCAGAATACGTGGCGATATTACCCAGGTTCTCAGTTTGTTTGTTGTCTGAGCGCAGAATAACTCAAAGGTTACCGGGGCCTGGTCTGAGATTGTGATCGAGCCCATTTCCATCTAATTGTTAAGGTCATGTAGGGATTTGGAAGGCCACATATAATCTCTGCATATGTATGTTTCATGTACATGTGAAAAGGTAAATTCTTTCATCCCTCTATGGGCAGCCTGCCAGAAGTCGTCTACATCCGGTCCATCCAGACATTTTATTAAATGCGACAGGTGCTCTGGGGTTGCACCTTCAACACCTTTGGGTGATATAATGTTTTAACCCTTATTAGATTGAAGTTGATGCCTCCTGTCAAGATCAAAACACCCTGGCCCCCTCCCTCAGGGAGCACCAACATCATCCTTTATTCCTTGTTCCTCCAATAGGTGGGTCTCTTAAATTAGACTTATGTCTGAGTCTATACACTCAGTAAATAGAATAAACATGGCCTCCCACAGGGTTCGAAATTGAGATTCAATGAGCAGGAGCTAAAACCAGCTCCTGTGTGTCAGCATCAACCAGTCGGCAGGAACTACCTTAGGGGAACCAGGAGCTACCAGAGATGTTTTTGTTGATTTTTGTATGAATTATTCTTTTTTTATTAGCATTCTCAAATACTCAGTTAATGTCACATTTACATGTTTGGAAGGCACCAGTTGGCCCTAGGAGACAAACGTAGCTCCTGGTAGCTGTTGCTTTCAGGCTAACCAGGCTCTACTATGCTAGAAGCAGGAGTTAAATAGCTCCCAGCTACCCTTCATTTTGAACCCTGCCCTTTTTGAGTGAGGTCAGACCCCCAATGTTCAGTGACATTAAATTAGCCATTGTTCCAAGCTACAGACCTGTTGACCTGTCCACAGTTGTTCTAGAGTTGTTGAAGTTATTTCTTCCCTGCAGATCCTATGACCCCTTCTTAGAAATAACTGTGAACATTTGCTGATGCAAACCATTCGGGCACATGTTTCCTTGACGGAGAGAGCTGGCCACCTCTGCTCCCAGGTGAGCATGAACAGCCATAAAAGAAAATCACACTAATGAAGTTTTGATAATCCTCACATACTACTCCACCAGAATTGCAGACGTAGCTTCTTAAAGGATGTACAGTCTCAGGCAGGGGCCTGTTAACTCAGTCTGCTTCCATGCTTATTTTTTCGGTTTAGTTTCCTAGATCTTATTGTTTTCCATCAACAAAGCCATTTTGCTTCCACAGTCCTCCCTTCAGTCTCTAATTTCCCCAGCTGATCCACTGGGATGTCCAGTATTCGACTATCATTTTGTACTTCCGTTATCCTGTGCTGGGCTCCTTTGTATTCAAACAGGAGCCCACTCAGATACAGCCATCTGAAGTAAAAGGTCCCTTTCCGTAGTTGAGCTGTTATGGGTTTTAGTAGCTTTCTGCATATTTCAATATGACTCCAGAGACATCCTGAAACATTTTGATCCGGTCCCTACTGGAATTCAAGGGACCTTGCTTTCTGGCTGCTCTGAAAAGTTAAAGTTTCTCCTTAAATGGGAAATAGTAGGTGCTTGAAAAGAATGTGCCCGCACCAGTACCATGTTGGCCACCATTCGTCAGGGAGTATGTCTTTGAAGATCTTTTTTAGTAGAGATCCCATGTCATTTCCCACACTTTCTTCATTGAAGAATTTTATCCTGATCTTCCCTCTCCTTGATCTGTACTCGAGGTCCCCACATTTTCTGGAGATGTCTTCGGTGAGGATATGCAGAGCTTGGATGTCATTCTGCAATCTCTATATCTCATTGGTTACTACTTCGATGTTTTGCTTTGCTACGTTCATCCGGTCCTGTAGGATTAGCACCTCTGCTTGGATAGCTGCACTGCTTTTGCGTGCTGCTCCTCTGAATGAGGTGAGGGCTGTTAGGTGGATTCCACTGTCAACAGGATTGCAGACTTCTTTCTTCCAGTTAACACCAGAGAGGATCATGCTCGGTAAGGGCACCCGCTCTGGCCCCACCCAAGCAGACACTAATCATTCGAATATGGCAGCGAGGCAGTTGGAAGGTTGCCCGTTTCTCATTCCAACTCGCAGTGCAATGTCTCATTCCGCTCAGCGCCATGTCTTTGGCGCCCCAAACTTCCCTCACTGAATTACTAGGCCAACTCACTTTCTTGTCATGGCCTGGGGTTTTACAGGGGCACCCCTATGTTGTCTAATATCCCCTCCACTCAACTGCATGATTCTCTCTGAGGCTCGCCCCTGGGTCCTAGTATGCTCACCTAAAGTGTTCTGACTGAGCTCCCAGTGCCAATGAGTCAGGTGTCTCAGGCCTTCTGGATATTCCCCCACCCACAAGACTCAGGGTGCTCGGACTCTTCTCCACTCCAGGGTCTCATCGCTGAACTCGGATGTCTGTCTTTGGCCCCATCCATGTGTGATCTCGGTCAATTTTTTCTTTTGCTCTTACCAAGAAATAGGGATTTGCCACTGCCACTAGTTCCGCGGGGGGTTTTATTTGAAACTCGATGTAAATAGTCTACAGCTGGTGTTTCAGCATTAGCCTTTGAACAAAAGCAGCTGCCGTGACTTCCGGAGCCATCTAAGGGGGCTTGCTTATTCCAGAGTGTTGAGTAAATACGGCCTTCAAACGATCCAAAAAATCTGCTGGAGATTCTTCTTTCTTTTGTTTAGTTATTTATTTTTGCCTAATCTTTTTTTCATGGGCACACCCCACGAATGTTCTGCACCAAATTATTCTTAGTGTACATCAACTCCACCTGAGTCCCCATATCCTTAACGGGCCAACCACTGTCGAGTCAAGTATTGGTGCAACTGTGCAGTCATTATCCCTGTAAGCTGATCAATATCCGCCAGTGAGAGGCTATAACACAGCTTTCTCTGCTGCTGCAGGTGTGTGTGCAGCATTGCGGTTTAAATTGTAGGCACCTAGTGCTTTAAAAATCTTCCCTCTTACTCCTCGCTCCAGGTTTACTTGTTGATGCCCTCCCCCTTTCTGCCCTCGTCCAAATGTTTTTTTTTCTGTAATTCTCAGCCGGTTTGCCATTCGTGTCCCTCAAACGCCTCATTCTGGACTCCCCAACTCTCCTTGCATTTTCCCCAATCCAGTGCAAGAATACTTCCCATTGTTCAGGCATGATCTCATTCTTTTACCTGAGCATGTGTCACAAGTACAAATGTTTACCTAAGTCAAAGGTGCCTTCCACTGGGAATTCTTCATGTTTACCTCCCTGTGTTATGAAACTCCATTTCGAAGGGATTGTGTCCTCCGACGTATTCCTTATCTTTGATAATTCGTCTCCAGCTTGCTGGCCTTGGACATTTTTTCTCTGTAGAGGGCGCTGCGCGTCGACGTCCGCCGAGTCGATGTCCCTCGACAGCCACCGTATCGGCGCCAACGTCACCATGCCCATAAATAGCCACGCGCGGCATCCGTTGCTCAGTTCCGTTTTTCCACGCTTCGTGGGGCCTCGGAATATCGTTGCTCAGTTCAGTCAGATAAACCTTCTAGATTTACTCGAAAATACCAACTCGTTCTCGATGGCTTCTTCATCGGAACCGACAACACCGCGATCCGGCTTAAAAAAATGTCGAGACTGCGGTAAAAAAATGTCGATAACAGATCCACACAGGATCTGCTTGTGGTGCTTGGGAGCCGAGCACCATTGTTCGGAGTGTGAGGAGTGCATGTCCATGACGGCGAAAGCCTTGAAGGAGCGCAAGGGGAAGCTCGAGAGAGGTAAGTCAGTCAAAACCTCCTCGAAAGTTTCTTCGGCTGAGTCGAGGCATTCGTCTCCTCGCCGTCGAAAGCATTCCCATTCCAGATCTCGAAGTAGCTCCCACCATTCGTCGAGATCGAGACACTCAAAGAAGAGACGTCGAAGATCCCCTTCCTTGTCATCTTCTGTTTCCCCAGAAAGGGTCTCCTGCCCCACAAAACACAGCTCTGAGGCTGAGTGGGAGGAATTCAGGAAGAAAATGCTAAGCGTCTTCGAGAAAGCGGCCTCGACCCCCTCGAAGACAGCTGAGGGTGATGCCCAGGGTGAAAAACCCAAAATATCGAAACGCCGCGAGTCGCTGCACCCGGCGAAAGATTCCACCCGAGAGCCCAACGGGCCATCGGGTAAGAAGGCACTGTCTTCGACGCCGTCGTTGAAGATCCCTTCGACGCATGGATCAGCGCCATCGACGCCGTTGTCGAAGGTTTCTTCGACGCATCGGTCGATCGACTCAACGCTATCGTCGACACCGATGAAAGAGAAAACCACGGCTACTTCACAGCCAATGGTGAAACCAAGAGCCTCCGGCACGACGCTGAGACCGTCGTCGACATCCTCGAGTAGGATCCCGATCCTCTCGAGTTCTTCGAGGCCTCTTCCAGTTTTCTCGACGCCGTTCTCGGCGCCTTCGAAGCCTGTCACATCGGCGTCGACGACATCGACGTTTTCTTGCCCAATAATGACGAGTCTAGCTCCTTCTGCCTTAGAAATGGGTTTACACCATTTCCGAGGTCAGAATCCCCCGGATTATCTTCAATCTATGAAGAAGGGGAGGATTCTGACCAGGAAACCTTCGGGTTGCAGAGGACCACACTACCTGTTTCAGAGGATTTCACCTCTGAGGAAAGAAGGTTGAAAGACCTACAGGAGTCATTACATGAGGCAAGTGGGCTGGACACTTCCCCAGAAGTGGAATTTGTTAAACCAGACCCAGGGGAACATGCCGAAACACCCTATAGAACCCTGATGGCAAGGATTATTGAATTTATGGGTTGGTCTGCGCCTTCACCTGTTTTTCAACAGGATGACCTGACAGACATATTAGACAAAGGTCCACAGGAGGATCCTGTGGTCCCCTTCCATGCAGTCTTACAAAGAAAGATTTCATCTAATTGGGAAACTCCTGAAGTTATCCCTGCAGTCAATAAAAGATTGTCAGCCAAGTATAGGGTAGCTGCGGCTGACCCTGAATACTTATCAAAACACCCGACGCCGGAGAGCCTGGTGGTTCAAGCGGCAACTTCATCAAGCAGCAGGTCCGCTTACCCTAGTGTCCCACAGGATAGAGATGACAAAAGGTATGATTCTATGGCAAAAAGTCTTTTCTGCTTGTAGTATGGCGTTGAAGTCCATCAACGCCAACTGTACACTAGCCAGGTTCAGTCACACACTGTGGGAGTGTGCTTCATCAGCGGCTGACTGCATACCCGAAGGAGAGGAAAGGGAAGCCTTCCTTAACGTTATTAAAGATGGCAAAGATGCCATGTGCGAGTCACTTCAAACTGGCATCGATTCCGCTGACAGTATCAGCAGGGCCATGGCGGCAAGTACGACAATCCGCAGGCATGCGTGGTTGCGAAAGCCTGGCTTTGCTCCAGAGGGTACAGGCCAGACTTTTGAATATGCGCTTTGACAGCTCTTCTTTATTCGGTAAAAAGGCTGATGACAGTCTGGAAAAGTTGCAGACATCTAAAGCAGCGGCAAAATCGTTAGGAGCTGCAATCCGCCAAACTCCTTTTCGCCCCTCAAGAACCTCTGGGAGGGGAAAGTCCTTTCGCCATTATTCCGCATTCGGAAAAGGCAGAGGACAGCTGGCTCAGAGGCCAAAGGAGATACACCCGAGGTGGACGGGTCAAAAGTACTAAAGCTGCAGCAGCAGCAGGTGCCTCTTTACCCTCGGCATCTGCATCAGCTGCCCCCAAACCACTCTGAGGACTTTCCACACAAAACACCTTTAGGGGGCAGGTTAACTCACCATCTGACGGAATGGCAGGCTATAACGTCAGATGCTTGGGCATTGGAGACAGTTGCCCAGGGTTACTGCCTACCCTTTCTACACATCCCTCAGAGTCATCCACCGGGGCACAGCTCTCTAAAAGTTCCAGATCCGCTCCTCTTGCAGGAAATTATAGACCTGCTAGAGAAAGGTGCCATAGAACCGGTACCTGTAGCGGACAGGAACAAGGGCTGGTACTCCCCCCTACTTTTGAAACCCATCCTGGATTTACGACAATTGAACAAGTTCCTCAGGAAGGACAATTTCAAGAGGGTAACTCTCTCTCAGATCCTTCAGGCCCTCCAGCTCCAGGACTGGCTGGCATCTCTGGACCTTCAGGGCGCATATTTCCATGTGCCAATCCATCTCAAACACAGGAAATACCTGAGGTTCGCAATTGGCGACTCTCATTATCAATTTCGAGTTCTGCCATTTGGGCTGACCTCCGCCCCGAGGGTCTTCACCAAGCTAATGTCGGTAGTGGCTGCGAGTCTAAGGAGGGAAGGGATCCACGTCTACCCCTACCTGGATTATTGGCTGATCAGGGCTGTATCTTCGGAACAAGCTCAGATCCAGCTAGATTATGTCTGCCACTTCCTTCACAACCTGGGCTTCTCCCTCAATTTAAAGAAGTCACAGATGATACCATCACAGAGACTCCAGTTCATTGGAGCGGTCCTGGACACTTCCCTGGGAAAAGCCTCGCCACCAGAGGTGAGGGCTCCAGATATTCTGAGATGGTCAACAAGTTCCAAAATGCCCAACGTCTCCCAGCCTTCGACTTTTTGAGGTTGCTAGGCCTCATGGCATACTGCATCTTCCTTGTGCCAGAGGCTCGCCTGAGAATGAGATCTCTTCAGTGGGCACTGAGAACTCAGTGGTCGCAATTCTCAGGGAGAATGACAGATCTCCGGATTCCGGACAAGGTAGCCCACGACCTTCTATGGTGGGCCTATCCAGAGAACATCTTGAAAGGAGAACTGTTTTGGCAACCATGGCCGGAGATAACAGTAGTCACAGACGCCTCACTCACGGGGTGGGGAGCCCATGCCAACGACTTGACCATCAGCGGTCGTTGGTCTCCAACAGAGTCCAGACTACACATCAACCTATTAGAGCTGAGAGCGATCAGACTAGCGCTGAAAGCTTTCCTGCCATCAGTACAGGGGAGAAATGTCCTGATAATGAAGGACAACACGGTGGCCATGCACTACCTCAACAAAAGAGGAGGCTTAGGGTCACTGCCACTGTGCAGAGAGGCAATGCAGCTCTGGTTTTGGGCAATTCACGAAGGAATCTCTCTATCGGCAGTCCACCTAGCCGGAGAGAAGAACTTGACAGCGGACTCTCTGAGCATGCAGAGCACAGTCTTCCACGAGTGGGAGCTAGCTCAGGAAGTCCTTCAAGAGATCTTCGCCCTTTGGGAAACCCCTCAGGTGGATCTGTTCGCCACAAGCACCAACAGGAAGTGCGATCTGTTCTGTTCAAGGGAATTTCCCCCGAGAGGAGCTCTAGGAGACGCATTCATAGTGGACTGGGAGTTCCCACTCCTTTACCCGTTTCCACCAGTCCCCGTTATTCCTCAAATGATCAGGAGGTTGAGAAGATTCCGGAAAACCATGATCCTAATTGCCCCGGACTGGGCCAGGAAAACGTGGTACCGGACCTTCTAGATATGTCCATCTGCCCTCCAATCCGTTTTCCACTCAAAGAGAATCTTCTCTCGCAGAAGGGAGGTCAGGTTCTCCATCCAGACATCAGAACCCTCAACCTTCACGCTTGGCTTCTGAAAGGGTGAGGTACAAGGATTGGGACCTCCCTGATGACGTAATGGAGGTGTTACTTTCGGCCAGAAGGCCAGCAACAAAGTCTTTATACCGCTGCCGTTGCAACAAATTTTGCAGCTGGTGTAGAGAAGGGAATATCAACCCTTTTTCATGTGGTACACCAACGGTGTTATTGTTTCTACTCTACTTGGCAAACTCAGGCCTTCAAATTGGCACTGTAAAAGGCTATCTCGCAGCGATTTCAATCTTCAAGCGCACTGCGGAGGAACCATCGTATTTCAAACTACCTCTAGTAATACAATTTCTCAAGGGATTAACTAATGTTTATCCTCCAAGACCATTCCAAGTTCCCTTATGGGACTTAAATTTAGTCTTAAACTTCATAATGGGTACTCCATTCGAACCACTCCACTCTTGTTCGCTGAGATTTCTCACGCTTAAAACTGTTCTATTGGTAGCACTAACATCTGCTAGGAGCGTGAGCGAGCTACAAGCTCTCTTGTAAACCCCCCCCCCATACAATTTTCCATAAGGACAAAGTTGTCCTACAGGTGAAGCCTAATTTCCTCCCAAAGGTGGTTTCTGAATTTTATATTACTCAGAAAATGACCTTACCTTCGTTCTACCCTCCTCCCCATCCGGGGAAAGAGGAAGAAAGGCTACATAGGCTGGACCCAAGGCGAGCTCTGAGCTTTTACATCAGCAGACTGTCTAGGATTAGGCAAGCAGACCAACTGTTTGTAGGATACTCGGGTCACAAGTTGGGACTACCCATAACAAAACAGACCATTTCCAGGTGGATTATTTTGGCCATTCTGGAATGTTACAAACTGGCAGGGAAAGGGCCACCCCAAAATCTTAGGGCTCATTCAACCAGGGGTATCGCAACCTCTTCGGCCCTCCAAAGAGGGGTACCGGTCCGAGACATATGTGCAGCTGCCACATGGTCGTCCGCACATACGTTCACAAAATTTCACAACCTGGATTCCTCCGCTAGTCAAGAGAACAGAGAGCTGTATTACATGCGGTTCATTCCTAAAAGGGATACATGACGTTATTACTCCCACCTCCAATTACATGCCACTGCTATGGGAGTCTATCAAAGATAAGGAATACGTCGGAGGACACAATCCCTTCGAAGAACAAGTTACTTCTTACCTTGTAACGTTCTTTTGATGGGATGTTCCTCCGACGCATTCCTTATCGCCCCTTCCATCCATCCCCGCAGTAATACTTCCCTTGTGGTTGCAGCTTACGCTCCTTCAAGCACAATAACCAATTCAGGCATGACTTATCCTATGCTACAAAATCGGAACTGAGCAACGGACGCCGCGTGTGGCTATTTATGGGCATGGTGATGTCGGCGCCGATACGGTGGCTATCGAGGGACATTGACTCGGCGGACGTCGACGCGCAGCGCCCTCTACAGAGAAAAAATTTCCGAGGCCAGCAAGCTGGAGACGAATTATCAAAGATAAGGAATATGTCGGAGGAACATCCCATCGAAAGAAAGTTACAAGGTAAGAAGTAACTTGTTCTTTTCTAGATATTTGCCTGTGTTTGGCTAATAATGTACATATCGTACAATGGTGTGCTTTCTGGGTTACTGGGTTATTTTGCCTGCCCCTTTCCTATTTTTGCTTCTTCTAATAACGGCATATAACGGCATCAAGAGTAAATTTCGAGGGGATTGTGTCCTCCGACGTATTCCACATCTGACAGGTAATGTCCACAGCTGTGCTGCTTTGAAAGAACGTTACCAAATATGGTAAGTAACTTGTTCTTCTTCTTCAGAGCATTGCTTTGGTGCATTTGTTTTGCTTCCATCCCCTGTAGGCATCCCCTGCTCCCATTCTTTATTTGGCCCTTGCCCTTGGTAGCCTCGTAACTGTCTCATCCCTTTTTTTTAAAACTTTTTGTATTATTTATCATTATTTCTCTGCATTGTGTATCTCTTTTATTCCCTTTGCAGCAACCCTTACCATCTTTTAGCCCCCAACTTCCCAGATGGTGTCATGCACCAGCCCTGGAGAATTGCTAGTTGTTGGAGATACTACTAAGATGGCGGCCTGTTCCATTCTATCGGTCTAGTTTATTCCAACATGGCCGACATATTCTATAACTAGCGGCCCATAGCAACGCTCTGCGCGTTGTATCGTTTCCGTTACGTGCCCAGCAAGTCGCTCTCAACGTCTAGCTTTTCAACATTGCCTTGCGTTCAAGGTCTTTACCTACCTACCTATTCTTTCCCTACACAGGAGGTTTTTTCAGGTTTTCAGGTAAGGTGATTAGGGTCTTATCTTCTGTCCTTTCTTACACAACGCACTCTACCCCACGTTTTCCATGTGAGTATTTTTCCTGTCTTTTTCACTCAGCCGGTGCTTCAGCGTTTGTATTTTCGCTGTGAGCGTTTTCGACTGACCATACTTTCCTGTCCTTTTCCTTACCTCTTTATTTCCTCCTTCCTTTCTTCTTTTGTTCCGTTCGTAACGCCTCTTCGGTGTTCCGACGGACCGAGACCTCCCTCCTATCACAACTCAGCTGATACGACAGTTGAGCAAGGTGTGGACATTCATACTACGTGTCCGGATCTCTGCGATTGCAGGAATCAAGATCTCCATGTAATTGCCGGACATCAGTATTCCACGGACACCTTAATACTGATCGGGGTTTTTTGCCAGGAGGCTTTTTCCCCATTCTTTAGGGCGTGCTCCTCGGGTATTCCCTTGGTCTGTTAGCAGCCAGATCACGGAGGCTACCGAGGGAGCGCGTCCATACCTTCGACAAAAGAAAAAGGAGAAGAAACCCGCCGAAGGAGAAAAAGAGAAGAAGAAGAAGGCTGTAATAAGGACGGAAGAAGTACCGGGGAAGACAGGTGAGGAGGAGTTGGGGAAGGCTGAGACGAACCGTGACAGATGGCTTTACCCATACTGCCCATTTAAGTGTAATACATGTAATTGTATTTATTCATACAGACCAAGAAGAAACACCAACCTTGACTAGCAGCTTGTTAGATATATTTTCTAGAGGAGTTGCACCTAATCTTGTGGTATTTTTATTATTTTGGTATATTATTATTGTAGTGACGCATTGGTGGATTCCCTTTATAATGGTAAACTCTCCTCAGAGTATAGTGTAACACTAGTATAGTCTAACACTTGTCCTTTTTATCCCAGGGTTCTCCACAAAACCTGATACTGGACTTATTACACTTAATGTGGGATGATGCCCCTACCTCTCAACACCTTATTTACGATGTTGATGTATGCTGTAGCAGCCAAAGTGCAAAACATATCATATTATAAACAAGTAATTGTATACACGCACATCATACACCCCTAAGCTCACTTACTAGGAAAACCAAAAGCCTACTTCAGATTTTACCACCTATGGTAAAATGATTTACCAGGTATGGTAAAATGATTTACCACGTATGGTAAAATAGGCCTAGTCCCTGGGAAATATCAGTCTCGTGCTAATAAGCATAGTCATGAAATGAAAACCCAAATCGCTTGTTTTAAGTTTATATTTTTATATACTAATGAGATTCAAAGTTATTCAGATAAAATACATCATGCGATACAAGCCATGTGTACGCAAGAATGTGAAATTATATTTTACATTCAAATATTTGCACACTTTAATAGGCTCCACTGAGCATTATCTTACCAAATGACCTTGTACATGAGGAAATTGGCAGGGGATGCAGTTTGAGAGAGGAAGAATATCACAACAGCAATGCAACTTCCTTCATGAACATTTGAAATCGTATTTGCTTTAAACCTTGGTAAACATTACACATAAGAACAATCTGCTAACCCTGTCTGACTCCTGGCCAAACATTCTGCTCACACCAGGTTTTACAGTATATTACCTAGATCAGAAGGCAATATTTCTGATTCAACTTGGCAAGGAAGCTGGGGTCTTGCAGATAACCTAATGAGCACCACTCCACTCGAGATCCTGTCAGCCTGCTAGCTTGCTGTAAATCGCTGTCCCTTTGGATAGGATCTCAGCATGCCTCAGCTCAGCTCTCAGAAAGCTCTTTGCCTGTCTCCCAAGAGGTTCCTACACGTCTGCCAGCACACCCACTCACAGTTCCTTTTATGACCTCCCACTGCCACTCAAAAGGAATCCTTCCCCTCGACAAGATTATACCACTTCATCCATCTTGCCCAGTATTCTAAACTACAAATGTAACATTTTCTTCCTGCACAAACACAATGGTGCCACAAACTGCTGCTATGCTGCATGTTTGAAAAACCTCATTGCATGAAGTCACACAGCTCCTACTTGCACACAAACCTTGTTGTAGAAGAGCATTTTCCAAAACTGTTTTCAAGTTATTTCATCTGAACCATTTTGCACTAATTTATATTAAGTACATGTTACATGTTACTGGGAAGGGGTTAGCCTGTTAGTTTATATTAGTATTTAGATATTGTGCAAGCCAGTCAAATGAAATATGCTGAAATAAAACACTTTTAAACATGTGCTCTCTGAGAGGATGTTTGCATTTCCATCTGGTGCGCGAACTGGCTGCAATTGCCCACTAACACAACATGTGCATACTAAGCTAATAAACGCCTGTAACTCATGGCCCCGTGGCGATTCAGAGCCCCCCTCTTACATATGCCCCCCTTTTCTTTACTGCTGGGTTCCACCGGAAATCACTGCAGGAAAAACATCAAATTATTTAAAATGTTTGTGCTGCTTGCAATTAAATTACCAATACCTAAAAATAAATATTATATACATTGAAATTCAGGCATCAGAAAATGATGTACATCCTCCCATCTTTGAACAAACAATTATCATTCCCACTCAGACAATAACAATATTTTTAACATGAATAAACACAATTGGTATATATTTTAGAATGTGTTAATCTTCAGATCTCTTCATTTCTATCAGTGGTCTGATCGCTTTATTTTTTCATGATATATTTTTTTATCTTCTTTTGAAAAAGTGTGTGTATATTTTTAGACCACCCTTTTATTTTATTTTTTAAGAGATCTTTGTCTTTTTTTTATCTGACCACCTTCTTTGATGATATAGAATATTTTTTTTACTGGTTTGTACATTTATATATATTTTTAATATTATTAATTCATCAACATTTTCAGATAACATTCAACACATGTCATCTAATTAAATGTAAAACCAATTAAAATGAAAATAAACAAAAATAAAAAATTGCTTGTGATGAAATAAGATTTTATGTAAATATGTCCTGTAGCAAAGTATCCTGTGGTAGCAATAATACAATAGTCAATACATCAGGCATATCTTGTTAATGAAAGTTTGTTGTACCATCACACACAGGCACCGTTGTTAGCAGAACTTCTCCAGCCCCGGACTCCATGGCACCTCCTCCAAGGGCGTCATCTCCATGGTGTTTTGGGCTCCTTATCTTCACCCCCTATTTCAGACCTGGGGGCTTTCCCGTGGTCTCCGATCCTGTGGTATCCTTCACGGGTCCAGCGCTCCAAAGATGCAGCGCTAATGAGGAAATCAATTAATTTTCAGATTCAGAAAAGAAAGACACATTAAGTACCAAGCACAATACATTTTTCATTCCCTCTTCAACTGGAGTATCTCAAATTAAGTTTATCATGATTTAAAGCAAGTTATAGACGCAGCATGTCACGCTGGAGCACCTGAAATTAGATCTATCGTTATTAATAAGCAAATCAGAGACATGATCTGCCATACAACCAAAACAATTTAAAAAATACCCCCTACCCTCCATATTGTACCTTCATACAAAGATCCCTAGGCACTGTCCATATACTAGTAATATTTACATGTACCCACTTGTTAGGGCAAGCTTCCATATTACATTTTCTTTTTTTTAAAACTTGCCTCATCTTGCTCAAGCCTCTTCACCTCATGTTTCGTGTGGAAAGGTTTGATTTGATTAACATGGACAAACTGCTCCATTGTCAACTCACCCTCCTTTTTAGCAATCCCATACACCATGGGCAAGGCCTTGTCTGTAATTTTATATGGCCGTGCCACGCTGCAAGAAATTTGAAACTTAGAGTTTTTATGTCTTCTCTTTCCAAAATTAAACTCCTACACCTGATCTCCTACCTCGTACACTTTTTGTAGATACCTTCCTACTATAATGTTTTTGCACTGTCAGCAGTCTTTTCCAAATTCCGCTGCACAAATACAAACGCATGTTGTAAGTGCTTCCTCAACTCTTCCACATATTCGTGAATTGTGGATGCATTTACAAGGACTTGCTCATTGGTCTTGTAAAGTAAATGTTGTGGCAGCACAATTTTTCTTCCTGTTAATATTTCATGAGGGCTGAGATTTGTTGATTTAGTGGGCCGTCGACCTAATGGCCATTAATGCCATTGGAAGCCGAAGGTCCCAACTAGAACCTGCTTCAGCCACACATTTCTTTAACATATCCACTATTGACCCGTTACACCGTTACACTCTCCCTGAAGAGGAAGGCCAGTATGAAATGTGTAGTTTTCTCTTAACACTCAAAATCTGCCATATCTTTTTCATCAATGTACTAGTGAAATGACTTCCCCGGTCTGACTCTATCCTTTGAGGTAAACCAGATATTGAAAGAATTTGATTTACAAGTAATGTGGCTGCCGTTTGTGCACTGCAATCCCGGGCTGGAATGCACGCCACCCATTTGGACATTAAACAAACCACTGTTAATATATACCAATTTCCACTTGTTGATCTTTTTATAGGCCAGACGTAGTCGATTTGCAAATCAGACCATGGGAGGGTCAAACTCCTTTTTGTTAATGGTGCTCTATGATGAAGTGAAGCAGATTGAAATTGTGCACATAATAGACACCCTCTGGTGTATAGTTCAACATCTTGGGACATGTGTGGCCAATAAGCATAATCTTTCAAAGTTTCCAAAGTTTTCTGTGAACCCCTGTGCCCTGCAGTTATAGCATAATGTCCTTGATGTAACCTCAATCCCTGAAATGATAAGGGAACTACCCATTGTATTTGATCTGTCACAGACTCTCTAATCATCCGGCCATCTTGTAACCTAATTCTTTTTGTTTTTTAGCAACACCCTAAATTCCTATTTCCCTTTACAATCTTCAGTAAGAGGATTTCGTTCTGCATCTAACAGGTGATTACAGAATGGGCCTAAAATCAGGTATTCCTTTTGCACTTTGATCAGGTCCTGATTGGGAGTGTCAAGACACCATCGCACCGCAGGTTGCTCAACTGCTTTTGGAGTTTTGAAGCGCGTTATCACATCTACCTGTATTTCACCAAGCAGATGTTCAATAGGAAACAACTCTCCCATCACAGCTCCAATTTTGGCTAACTGATCTGCCTTGTCATTCCCCTCTTTGTCCTCACCTGGCGTCTTCAAATGGTCACAGTTTTTCTCCAGTGTATTACCAAGTAATTTTCTGACACAGGTTTTTCTGTGGCTTGAATCATCTTGCCATGTTTAAGTGGTGTTTTTGTTATAGGTGAGCATGCCTTTTACCTTGCAGCCAGGTAAATATTCTACAAAACTATTTCATACATAATCAGAATCAGTTACTAGCACTATTTCTTTGAGTTTATTTTCTACTGCTGTAGACTGCTTTGTAAATACCGGCCAATTCTGCCACCTGACTACTTCTAGGCCCAATCCTCGTGCTTACTCTTGGAATGTTGTCACATTTAAACCATATATTTCCTGTTCCTGCCACAAGCTCTTTTTCTGTGTTATTTTGTGCATTGTATGCACAACCATCTACTTACACAGTTGGTAAATCCCTACTTACCTCTTCATTGAACACTTTGGGGATTGTTCAAATTCATTCAAGCTTGATTCTATTTCTGTGGCCTCAGATGCACATTCTGCTTCACAGTCGTGCAAATCTGCTAGCCCTTGGGCAACTGGGCTCTTCTTATTTTGTTCATATCTCACTTCTACAGGAAAACCCTGAAGTGCTAACATCCAGGAAGTAATTCTGGACTGGGCTACATTCCCTGATCTAATTCTCTTACTTTGCAGAAACTGCAGAGGCTGATGATTTGTTTCAATAATTACTCTTTTGCCTTGAAATAAAGGATGGAAATGTTGTAACGCCCAGACAGTGATCAGGAGTGCTTTTTCACATTCACTGAACTTAGTTTATACGTGTGACAAGGCCTTGCTGGCATAAGCAATATTTTTGTTATTCATATCATGCTTTTGATGCTGCTGAAATGCATTGATCAGTGAATCCTACCTCTACACAGAAATCCTGGTTCTTTATGGGATGCCAGGCATGGTGCCTTCATAAGACATTCTTTTAGCCTGGCCACCGCTTCACTTTCTTCCTTCTCCCATTTCCAGGGTACACCCTGCTTTAGCAATCTCTTTAACGGTTGTGTAATCTCTGCATAATTCTCAACACCTTTCCTGTTCTAACCTGTCATCCCTAACAAACTTTTTTTAACCCTTTCAGATTGGTGGGGTCTTTCAGTTTATCGCCTTCACTTTCTTCTTTTGTGGTTTCTCAGTTACCTCATGACCTAAGAAGTTTTCTTTTTACACCATTGTGCTTTCTGCAAAGATACTTTGGCTCCAGCCTTCTGTAACTGGCTAAGTACATGTCTAATCTCATTGAAATGACTTTTCAGATTCTCATTCTTAATCAGCACATCATCCACGTAAACTATTGCGATCCTTTCCACTGCATCTGGGAGCGCCTTTCTCAGGAATAGCCCAAATTAACTTCCACTATAGACTTATCCAAAAGGTGTCCGGGACCATGCATATTGGGATTTGTCTGAAGAAAATGCAAACAAATTTTGGATATCTTCAGCCAGTGGTACACCCCAGTGTCCAGCTGTAAGATCTAATGTGGTAAACACCTTTGACCCATGAACATGTGCGAGACCCTGATCAATAAATGGAAGTGGCCACCTTGAACCAGGTACCCTTTTGTTTGATTCTTGTAGATCTGCACACAAACCCCATTGGCCATTAGATTTCAACACACCCAATATGGGAGTGTTTGATGTGCTATGAATGGGCCTAAAGATTCCTCTGGATTCTAAATTTTTAATTATTTCAGCTTGTGATTCCAAACATGCCAGGGGCAACCTATATTGTCAGACAAATTCTGGTTCCCTGGCATGTCCTCCTGCAACATGCAAATCTGTTAATCCACAATCCTATGCGCCTGGCAAAAACCTTTTTGAACTCCATACATATTTTTCTCAAAGGGTCTTTTTCTTCGTTAGTGCACGCATCTGCACCCTGAATCTGCTCTTCTACCATTTTAGAGAACTCTGGGAAGTCCTCTAACAGAGGAACCTCTGTACTTTCCTCCAACCGTGTGGCTGTATCTCTCTGGAGAATTGACACATTTAAATATTTTGGAATATTGACTTCCATTTCAATATGCTGCTCTTCTGTTTTAGCCTAGTTTAATTCATATAGGATGCAGTAATTTTGTTGACAGCACACTTTTTCACTTGACTCATAAGGACACACAGACTGAACTTTGAAGATCCCTTTAGGTTGAGAGTCCAAGGATTTTGACAACTCACCCTGCACAGTCACATACCTTTCAGGGGTGTTCTCAATCACAGCATTACTGAAGTCTGCAGTAAAATAAGATTTCTGTATTGCCATTCTTATCACTGAATTTTGTTCTAAATGAATGTCCTGGCATCCTTTATTGTACACCAATATTTTAATGGGTCCCTCCCCAATCTCTGTCAGTGGTGTATATTCACATTCTAGCCCTTGCTGCCTCATGGATTAATTTAGACATACAAATGCATCAGAATCTTTTAATTGTTGTCCCTTTCTGTATTTTAACGCTATTGTAACTTGCCTGCTGAATGTGGTAATGGTAACATCCTTTCTCACCTGTAACTCGGCTGCATAGGATGCCATCTGCGCGCAATGATAAGCTTGTCTTTCGCCTTCAAATTCAGGTGCAACCCCTCCTAATCTAGACCACACCCTCTGATTTAGAAAGTCTAACACCATACACATTCTGTGCCTGGTCATTTCCCAAGTAAAATGTATTTTGTGTCCCGCTCACGATCCCCACATTGTAATGACTACTCTTAGGACCAATGTAATCTTTAGCATGCATCTCCCTACAATCCTTTGGCCCGACTCTGGATCATCCAAACCAAATATGTGTTGATTCTTTATTCTGAATTTTGGGATCTCCTCCGTGTCAATTATCGGCTGGGGTACTTTCTCATTCATTAAACTTCTTTCATGTTCAAGTGCTAAAGTGGCTTCTATCATTTCAGAATCCCCATTTATATGAATAGGGATCCCTGGCGGCCCATCTCCCATGTGTATTTCAGAAAGAGTTGAAATGTGTTTTTCTGTGGAGTGTCATTTGGCTTGCATTTCTCTTCCTTTAGATGAAAGCGGAATGTGTTTTCATCTATTTCTGTTTGCCATTTTTACTTGGCGTGCAAATAAATCTCCAGAGACTGCTTCTCTTTTTCACCCCGCATTTCACCCTGACACATGAGAATGACAGTGACACTAGGCACAAAGCCATTTGAAGGTATACCTCCACTGCACGTTCTGACTTAGCCACAGTTTGGCATTCTCTTATATTGTCATTTTGTGTCATGATTTTCTTAGGCATCAGTGGTTTTGTGGCTAGGGACCGTAATACCCCATTTACCCCTTCAATGAGGGGCGACAACCTCTTCAGGCAATCGTCCCTATCACAAAGGGTATTTCACTGACAGATGTGATCAATACTTCCTGTCTCATCCGATGCTTCCCTATCTTTGTCAACCTCAGTGACAGCTTCGATGGGTATTTCTTCACCATTGAAGTTGTGCACAGGGTCTTCGTTTTGTCTCACCATTGTGATTTTGTGGGTATCTCCCTTCATTTATACTTTTTACCAACTCTTTTGACATTATCGTGGCTTGGGCACCCGTATCAATCATTGCAAATGCATTACATTTTTCTTCCACAGTGATAGAAGCATAATATCTGTCTTCAACCTCCTCTAGCACACACAAAAAGTTAGTTTTTGTTGATTTCAGGACTCACCTTCCTTAGCCCCTTTTCACTCCTTGCTAAACACATGGGCATGTGAAATTATACTTTTCCCTCCGTTCTGCTCACTTCATTTGTATTTCTTTCAATATTATGCTGTGCTCAGAAACCATTTGGAGTGTAGCCACTGACTGCACCTCCGACCTGGGACTACCAGTATTCACACTGCAACTTTTTGACTGAACATTTTCACAAGTGTCACCTGGCAGCCTGTCGTTTTCTGGCCCATGACAATTATCTGTGTTTTGCATGGTGCCTGTCCTTTCTGTCTCTTGGAAAATGTGTGGTGCATAATACTCCTCAGGTGACTGACCTGCACCCTCCTTTTGAGCTACCGTTTTTTCTGTCTGGAGCTCTACAGTATTTTGACTTTTAAGAGAGGATATTCTATTAATCCTACCTCTTCATCTTGTGTTTTATTTTCACATTGTATGCTCTTTTTAACTGTTTCTCTGTTCTTCAGTTGTTTCTTGTTCGTTTTCCCCTTTTTGTTCATCTTCACAGACTTCAACAGTCTGATTCAACTATACATTGAACCACACTCCCTTTTTGTGTGTGTTGGCATTCCCTGTCTCACTTTCATTCATTTATATTCTCATTTTTGGATCAGCAGGCAATTCAGGACCATTGTACAAAGGTGATTCATGAGCTTCTGTGTTTTATCTGTGCAGGGACTATTAAATAGTCACTTGTTGTCGGAACGCACAAGATCACTCCTATGGCATTCTGCACCTTCACTTGGCTGTTTTTGAACTGCACAGAGCTTTCCTATTTGTTGTTTGTCTGGTACGGGCCATTGTACATTTGATATTGATTGTAATTCATGCCTGACAAATCGGAGCGAAATCCCACCCTGGGGGCATTGCCCATATATCTGCGGCTAATGTAAGACTTTCTATTGCTCGGATCAACAGATTGGAACATAGGAGTTTGGGGTGGTGTCCTCTGTGGTAGCATGCCCCTTTGATTAGGTGTCATGTTGTTTCTTGCCTGGGTTTGTGCTGATTCAATTGTCATTTTAGCAGACTTCACCTCCCTTATTGCTGGTGCGGATTCTTTAGACTTCTTAGACCCTTCCTCTCTCTGACAATAGTTTACTTCATATAGTTTGGTCCCCTGTTCTGTTATCCATTCTAGTGATTATTCCCTGTCCAATTCAGGAATTAACTAGGATACCATTTCTTTTTGGAGACCATAGAAGTATGCAGTCTTAAATTCTACAGAAATAGGATTAAAGGCCACATCAAAGTGTGAAAATGTTCTTTTTAAGTATTGGAGGAACTGGCGAGGGGACGTATCCGGCTTTGCAGTCATTGTATACAGTGCTTTTTCTGCATCTTGTTTCGACTGATAAGGTGCAAATTGACGTCTAACCTCTTTCTCAAAGTCCGCCCATGATAAGTTTTCCTGTTCATTGAGACCCCGAATGACACTAGCAGCTGCTGAATCAAGGGTTAGGTGAAGTAATGTCTATAATGTTACCTAGGTACCTGGAGGACTTTAATAAATATATCATGGACTGTTTCTAAATGGTCTTCCATCCAACAATCTCCTCCCTTGTTGAATGGTTTAATCAAGGTTTTGATTAACTTCATGATTTTGATAGGGCTACATGGTGCATTTTGGTGTGCATTATTCTGTCGCTCATTTCTGTTCTCTGGTGGGCAGGAATGATTGTAACCTCATTTACAAACTCATTCAGGGGCTTCATTTAGTCCTCTTACCTATCCTTGAGTGTACAGCAGCTCAAGGAGCAGCAGCCTGCTACTCCAATTACTGTCTCAGCTGGGCATGACTGGTCTGAGATACAATGCGCTAAATTTGGAAAACCAGTCAATAAATCCAAGAAGCAACCCAGGTAGCTTAGGTAGTCTGGTTTATTTCTATACAGCTATGCAGAAATGAACAACAAAACCAGCTAGGTAGGAAACCACCAGGGGGCGCGGTGCATGCCAGTCGTGTAAGACTCGCGCTCCTCCAGCCCCGCAGGGCCTAGTGTGCAGTCACAGTCCCCGGCCGGGATTATTCGTTGCAGCCCGAGAGGACCTGCACCCTGGGGGCCAGCCCCATGAGGCTGCTACCCAGGGACCAAGCCCAGCACAGCCCTGAGCCGAGGGACCGGGGGAAGGCCCCCCGGAGGGACGCCCACAGCTGTGCACTGGCCACGCCTGGGACCCAGGGCGTGTCACATCTAGCAGCGCCGTCGCCCCCTCACCCCCCCGGGGGCCGGGATAAGAACCGAAGTGTGGGGGACCCCCCCCACACCTACAAAACACGCCAGGAGACCCGGTGCGGGTAGCGATGCTCCCGTGCCCATAGCCCCGGATGAGCGGCGTGGTGTGCCAACACCCGCCGTGACAAAGACCCGCGGGAGCCTGGCAGCGGAGTCGTCCACCATCCGAACCCCCCACTCACCGGCAGCACGCAGGACCAAGGTAGCATAGGCTAACATCGACGTCCTCAAGGAGCGGCCTACCTGAGTGGAGTGGGAGCCCCCCCATCTGGAGCCCAGGGTCGAGCGGCCCCCACCAGAGATCCACGGGGACGCCGGCGTGTGGGCCCATTGCGTGCTGGGGACCCCAGAGGCGTCCTTCATTGCCGCGCCATCGCCCTCCTCATAGAATACATTGGGGGATAGAGCGCTGGGGCCCCCGCCCGGCGCACACGACACCCCTGTGCGAGGAGGCCCGCGGGACCATCCATATGCGGTGGCGCCGGGGAGAGGATGAGCCCGGGACAGAGCATCGGCCTGCCCAGAGGACTACATGAAAAGAAGGTGAGGAGACGGAGGGGGGAAGTGGACCACGGAGAAAACAGCGCTGCACCCCCTTTTGACCCCCCCCATACCCCACCTGGGATACAACCCTTTCTCCAGCACCCCAAGATAAAGGACTAGGCGGCTTTAAACCCATCAGAGCCACCACATCTCCCTCCGCCTACACTGCAGAGGACCACGACGCCAAGCAGGCCACAGCCTAAATCCTTAGAGGCCCCTCGGGACCCCCGGAATGAAATCAAGGCCCGCAGCCAGATACTTGACACCCCAACAATGTAGAGGGGCTGGGGCCACCCCCCCCTTGAACTCTGAGACTCCCACGGGCCCGCCCTGTTGGGGGCACCACACCAAGAGGCACCAAAAGAGCGACATCCTAGAGCGGCCTCCAGCCACCGGGGCAATCGTTTCCCTCCAACGCTTTCGCCGTGCACAAACGGCCTCGAGTGAGGCCCACAGAGCCACCATGCCCTCAGGCAGCGACCCCCCCCGCCACAGCGCTAACGAAGGATGACCTCAAGGACATCCTCCAGGAAATCAAAGCCATTCGCACCGACATACAGGCCTCTATAGTGGACCTCAGACGAAGAGTGGATATCTTGGAGGAAAAAATTGAAGGAATGGAAAATAACCACCTCCAAACAGACCTGTTGGCCAGGAAATATGAGGCGAGGCAAACAGACCTTGAAATGAGAGAGGAGGACATAACTTTGAAGATGGATGACCTGGAAAATCGGAACGCCGTAATAACCTGCGCATAATGGGCGTTAACCCAGCAAAGAGGAGAGATGGCGGCCGATGTAGGGAGGAAAGTTCAAGGTCTGATTAACCAACTCTTTACATTAGAAGGGGGCAAGGAAGTCCAGCTTGAAAGAGCACACAGAGGAGGAGGGGGCCCAAGGTCCATTGTGGTACGTTTCCTCTGGTACAGAGAGTGGTGGTCCTGGAGAACGCAAGAAGGCTTGAGAGCTTCATCTTTGAAGGCGACACAATTAGGGTTTACCAAGACCTGTCTACCGTCATGCTCACCCGCAGAAGGGATTGTCACCCGCTCACCCAGTGGCTCACCAGCCAGGACATAAGATACAGAAGGTCGTTTCCATTCGCCCTCTCCTTCGAGCGAACTGGTGTAGACTTCAGGGTGACTAGCGGCAAAGAAGCCACGCAAGTCCTCCAAGTGTTCAAGGGCGATGTTCCAGAGGAGGGAAATGATGCAGAAGGCACACAAGCAGGGCCAGAACCCGGGAGACTACCTGAGGGCCCCTGGTCGACAAAGAAGAAGACAAAGTGCAGAAGAAAATTCAGGAAGCCCAACACCCCCACGTCGCAGGCGGGGGAGGACTAGGCGAATAAAGACTTACCTTCGAGGTATACAAGGACCCCAGTTTGGCAATCCTGGCCGGGGACACAGAGTTCACTGAGAGACCTGTGGGGTACGGATTCACTCTCATCCTGGTGGCTTGCCCATTGGCAGGTGTCCCGAATGGGGAAGGAAGAGGGGAGGGGGGAAGGGAGGGTGGTTGGGATAGAGGATCTCGGGTCCAGACCGAATCCAGCTCCAAAAAGGATCAGGGCAGCTCCCACAGGACCAGGGAAAAGATAAACACAAGGCAAAGAACCGATGATAGACAATGAGAAGAAGGGCCGCACCGAGCCCCTTAGAATGGGCTGCCTCAACGTTAATGGGCTTAACTCCCCAACAAAGCGCTCACTTTTGGGGAGGGAAATGAAAAATGCGAGAGTGGATATCCTCTTTGTACAAGAAACCAGAACGGTCAAGGGAGAGGAGAGGGCGATCCCCGGATCCCATGTGGGTCACACCCTTTGGGCATCCGGCCACACTAAGAGAGGGGGTGTCAGAATCATACTGCACAGGAACCATAAGCTGACCGAGGTAACCCAATGGGGAAGGGAGGATGGGAGAGCCATGGTAGTTTCAGGCAGTCTATATAACTCCAGAGTCACCTTAGCTGTTATATACTGCCCTAACGCGTGTCAGTTGGGATTTATACCAGAAGCCCTTCCTGAGGGGCTGACCAGAGCGGAAGGGCTCCTCATCCTGGGGGGTGATTACAATATGTGGGCGGATCGGGAGTTGGACCATAGTGGTAAGGTTATTCCACCAGGCATTAGAGGGGGACGACCAGGTGGAGTGCTTCAGGACTTAATTTGGGAGCAGGGACTGGTGAACATATGGAGGGAGCTCCATCCAACGGGAAGGGGATACACCTCCACTCCGAAGTCCATGGTACAAGGACTAGAATAGACTACCTATTTACGGGGTACCAGTACATGAGCAGAATGGAGGCCTCAGAGATTCGCCCAGTTAGTTGGTCGGACCACGACCTGGTCTGGGCGGACATTGGCATATCGGGCCTAAAACTCAGGAAATCCCTATGGAGATGTAATGACTTTCTCCTTAGGGATGCAGCCTTTAAAGAGGAGATGATAACGGCGATAAGAGAATACTTCGAGGTAAATGATACTGGAGAAGTTGCCCGGGAGTTAGTATGGGAGGTGGCAAAGGCAACCTGGAGGGGTAGGTTGATTAGCGAAGGGGCCTCCAAAAAGAGGGAGAGGACTCTCCTGGCCCACAGGCTGAGGTCCGAGATTCTCACACTGGAGAGATCTGAAGGGAAGGGAAGGGGGAGGCGGAGAGGGGAAGGGACCTGGGTATTGCGAGAGGGAAGAGGCAAGATCTGAGGGAACTAGAGATGGGCAAAATAGTAGCTGGTCTCCAACACCTACGCCAAAGATATTATGAAAAAGGCGACAAGGCGGAAGCCATGTTGGCAGCTAAACTCTGAGGTCAACGGGCTGAGAGATGGGTGACAAGAATTGGAAGCGCGGAAGAAGGGGAAAGTTTAGACCCTGAATGCATAGCTGAGAAATTCGCAGGCTTCTATGAAACCCTATACGGAAGGGACGGGGGCAGAGAAGGAAACACTCGATGCATACCTCAGTGGGGTTACCCTCCCCGCCCTTCAAATCCCAGAAGCAGCCGCCCTTGATGTCCCGATAACAGAGGAGGAGGTACTCCAGGCAATATCAGGCCTGAAGCTGGGAAGGGCCCCGGGCGAAGATGGGTACACTGCAGGCTTTTACAAGGCCTTCTCGGGCCACCTAGTGGGATTCCTGGCAAGTCTATTCTCTAACATCATGACCACAGGGAGGGCATCCCCATCATTTGCCAAAGCATTAATTACTGTGATTCCCAAAGAGGGGGGAAGGACCCAGCAGACTGTCGTTCCTATAGACAGATCTCCCTCCTGAACATGGATGCATAACCATTCCCCAGGATTATCGCCACGAGGATCAATGGCAACATGCCAGGGTTAATCCACTCTGACCAGGTGGGCTTCATACAGGGGAGGCAGGGGGAGGACACCCTTCGCAAGACCCTGCATGTCATGAGGGAGGCGGCACCGAAGGGGGACAACCCGGTCCTGGTATCCAGTGACGCTGAAAAGGCGTTTGACCGGGTGGACTGGGGGTTCTTGAACGGGGTACTTGAGAAGCTGGGTTTTGGGATGGGGATCAGACGAGCCATTAAGGCACTATACGCAGCCCCTTCTGCTAGAGTCACGGTCAACGGTTATGCATATTTGCCCTCCAGAGAGGAACGAGGCAGGGTTGCCCCCGCTCCTGTTCGCCATGACCATGGAGATCCTGGCAGAATACCTCAGAGGCTCCCACATGGTACGCAGTATTGACATAGGTGACCGAACCTTCAAACTAGGCCTCTACGCAGACGATATTCTGCTACACCTGAGGGAGCCCGCTAGATCGGTCCCGACTGCCTTACAGGTCATTGATCAGTTCGGTCGCTTCTCAGGATTCAAGGTAAACATAAGCAAGTCGATGATTTTCCCCTTTGCCCCTGATATGGAAAGGAATCTGGCCAAATTGATTCCCCCCTGGGTTTCCAAATCTGCACGGACGGCATAAGATACTTGGGGATTAATATTGTAAGACCCAACGAAGACCTGAGCCAAGCGAACTACCCCCCTCTGTTTGATAAACTCTTCAGGGACATGGAGGGTTGGGCGAAGGGGCAAATATCATGGATGGGAAGAATAAATGCCGTAAAGATGAACCTCCTCCCCAGGGTGCTATACGTTTTCCAGATGCTTCCCCTGGAGGCCCCGGAATCTTAACTCAGTGAAGCCAAAAAAAGAATTACTAAATTCATATGGCAGGGCCAGAGACCCAGAATAGGATATGAGACCCTCCGCCTCCCCAAGGAAAGAGGGGGAGTAGCCCTCCCTGACTTGAGAACATACCACAGAGCGGCCCAGCTTAGGGCGTTGGCCCCACATCTCAGGGAGGACCCCAACAAACAAAAGGTTTATCTTGAAAACTTCTATCTGCACCCAGTCACAGTGGGTGAATGGTTATGGGTTCCAATGAAGAAGCTACCAAAAAGAATTAGGGACCACCCCATACTGGGAACAATGTGGAAAGCCCTGGCAGGGAAGGGAACTAGAGACAGTGACCATAGAACCCTCGCCACTGAGCCACATTTGGTCCACGCCAGTCCTAGAAGAAATTCCAGGCCATGAACATTACCAGTCCTGGTTCGAAGCTGGACTAACCAGAGTCGGTCAGTTGGTGAGGGAGGCCACCTTCATAACCATTCAGGAGCTCGAGGAGGCCTTGGGAATTGGTAGCCTCTCCCCACTCCTATAGTTACGACTCAAGGGCGTCCTAATGAAGCCAAAACTAAAGCCCTGCATACAAAAAAAGCTTACCCCTGTTGAAGAAATCCTAGACTCCCACGTAGAAATGAAAGGACTCATCTCCCTCCTTTATGGAGCCCTTATGATCCCCCGAGAGGGAACAACCAAAAGCCTTAGAAGGAAATGGGAGAGGGACCTGGGCTGTGGAATAGGAGAGGGTCTGTGGGGACGCATCTGCAGTAGGGCGTTCAAGACATCCATCTCCTGCCAATATAAGACACATGCCATCAAACTTCTTCATCGGTGGCAGTACGACCTGATCACTTTCTCTAAGATGTTCCCAGACGTTGACCCTGTATGCTGGCACGGATGTGGGGAAAAAGCCAACTACTGGAGCATGTGGTGGTCATGCAAGATGGTTCAAACCTTCTTGTCAGAAGTCGTGAACTGGCTAAAGGAGGCGGGAGAGGGGGTTTACCCAAAAGATCCTATCCTGTTAATGTTTGGTCTGCAGCTAAGGGACGATCACTGAGAAAAACTCCCGGACCTGACACACTCGCTACTCCTGGCAGAGCGAGCAGCTCGAGCTAGAACATGGAAGAGGGCCGCTCTTCTAACAAGAAGAGAGTGGGTAGCAGTGGCTAAGAACATTTATTTAATGGAAAGACTCACAGCGGCGATACAGGGCTCAAGCGCCCATATAGAGATGGACTGGCTACAGTTTATGGAGGTATTTGGCCACGCAAAGGAAACACCCGGAGAATCACAGGATCCCACGACCCGGCCCGAAACCACCCTTAGCATATAACTCTTTGCCTAAGACTTGGGGGGAGTCGGTTAACCACCGACGGCCGTTTGCCCGGTCGGAGTTGCCCCAGAAGACGCAAGAGGGATGTTAGGCAGAATCCAGTGCAGTTCCCTTAGGGAGCACTACACCAGGTTAGGACTACAGATGAGAGCAATAAATCCCCTTTGGTATCAGTCTGTACCACAAACATTTAGTTGGTAGCTGTGGCTGAGCAGTCAGACTTATCTCAAGAGGGAGATGCAGTATTCAGGGTTTATACAACAGGCCTACTGTACTATGGCACAAGGAAACACTGACCAAAGCTTTGTAGTTAGAAAGTAGATATAGATTTATTTTATACACTTCTAAGAAAGTACATGTATCACAAGTATCAAGCAAGTTAAATTAAGTCAAATAGAAAAATATACACACTCCCTATATAAATTGTAGACCAAGTGAACCAGAGTGAAAACTGAGCAAAACAGCACAGTGACAACTACACGCAAGGGATCCTCTAACAATTTCTCACAAGGGAGGAAAAACACAAGTTATCTAGAAATATACACCCTAGCAACACTTCCTATCAGTTGTGAACCAGTTCAGCAAGACAGTGCATCAGTATAGGCAATACAAATGAAAACTGAGCAAAATGGCATTTCACAATGATTATGCAGTGGGAAGAAAGGGTAGTTATAAGAAAGGGTCACACCACACAGTTTGAATTGGGAATCCATCTCGAGAAGGCATGTTTAACAAATGTGACCAGAGTCTGTAGGCCTGTGCCAGAGTTAGTGGTACAGGGCAAGGGCCCAGGAGCAAAACGTTATTGTAGCTGCAGTCAAGTCTTTGGTTAACGATGTTGAAAAGGTGGATGCAGAAAGCAAACAGACAATGTTAAGGGAGGGGGGCGGCCAACCCAACAGGTAGGTAAAGGATTTAAAACACCTTTAGCACTACCGCGAAGAAAGGGCGGCCTGGCGGAACAATGTACCTTGAAAATGAAGAAGTGACTCCTGCGGTGGTGGTTGTTCCTGGTAGTTCCTGCAGTTCGGGGGATCCAGCAGAGGAAGAGGGGCTCGTCGTGGAGGAAGGTACTGCACTACTCAGGGAAGAAACCAACTGCGGTGCTGCCAAACGAAGTTTAAAAGGTACGCTCCTTTTAATTGCGGTCCGGGTCGATAGCTGCGTGGCTATCCGGTCTCCAAGTGTGGGGCATTGGCGATTCGACCACAGCAGGTTCGGGAAGGCGATGTGCAAACTGGTTGGCCCCACCAGCTGAAGGGAAGAAGGCTCTTGCAGGTGAAGATCTCCTCTCGTCGTGTGGAGAAAAGTGGTGAGACGCTGCAGCAGGGCTTCACCAGTGGTGGTGGTAGTCGTTGCAGGTGTCTTTGGCTTCTCTCTTCTTCGGTTCCGTAGTTCCAGTGGCGACGTCTTGCCCTTCCAGTCCTCAGGACCTGCTTTTATGCAAAAAGATCCCCATTCATACAGCCTAGCTGTCACTCACACAGTGGAGTGGTCATCTTGGCGGGAGATCCTCCAGCCTATCAGGATAGAGTGCGAAATGAGTTGCTGAGGCAACCTTGTCCAGGGGTCCTACTCCCCCTTCCACACAAAGGACCCACCCCAAACTCAGTGGCGCCGAAATGAGGGCTTCTTGGCAGAAGCCTGCCAAAAAGACGAACAAAGGATCCCCGACACGAAAAAGAAGTTATATCAAAGTTCTGGCAAATAAAACCTACCGGAGCAAAGTTAATATTAAAATGCACTGGCAGTATGTTAGAGGCTGTCAGAAAAAGTGGTAGCCTCGAACAATGGAAAATCCCATAGAGAAATATTAGCAGTCGAATATTTTTGGTAGTAACCACTGCCACCAGCCAGAAACTTTTTAGAGAGGTACTGTAGGGTACATTCTCTAAAATGAACATAGGGGAAAAACTATTAACCCCTTCCAGTACCGCCATAGTAAGATGGGTTGTACTGGTTTAGTTAATAGAAAAAGACTAGTAAAGTCAATGGGGACTTTACAGGCCCTGGGAGACAGTAGTCAGTCCCAGGGTATGGAGTCTATGTTTGAGGGTTGATACGACGCCCCTGTGTCACTGCACTGAGGGTGCTGTGTAACACATGTGCATAAAGATGGTTCCTATGGGGTTAAGAAAATCCCATAAGCATTAAACACAAAAATAGCCTAGGACACACATAGCAAAAATGCCTAAGAGTGGGAAAAAGTGTCTCACTCTTAGCAGGTAAAAAGAAACAAACCCTTCAAATACAGCAAAGCTGCTATAGGTAAGGGAAATTAGCTATTGAATGAGAATTCTCCCTAACAAGGGAAAAGCTGGTTTTGCGTCCCGAGACAATGGGTTCAGGGGGAGGGGAGGTGAAAACTTCAGGGGATTTATGGTTTGTTTGAGGTGTTTTGATGGGCACCTGCCCAAAAGTTTGCATGCTGTAAAAGCTTTCTGTTACCATTAAATACCAATAAAAAGTGATTTAAAAAAAAAAAACGGCAATTTATTCCCATCCTGAAAATGAACCCTCTGAGCACATAAACCTCTGGGTTTTTAGAAGGTTTTACACAATGGGGTTCATACAAGTAATCAGTAAGATACATTGTCGGTTACATTGACAATCAACTTCCTAACAGTGTATCCTTTGGCCTTGAGAGGCATGGCTTTACAGCACTATTAGTCCTATACAATTCTGTTTAGCCTAACCACTTGTGTTAGTTCATTGTTTGGACTTGTCTGAGACCTATGTTGGATATTATAATAATTTATTTCATGTGATACAGTTTATAAATGAACTTTAAACCTACTACAAATAAATAACATACATTTATAAATATAGCTCATAATAGAATACAATATGATATATATAAAAAATTGCGAACGAAATATTCAAAATATAAAAAGGAAAAATAATTATTTTTGTCAGAATACTCAAATTATTTCATATAAAAGAAAATATTTCCCAAGAAATAGAAATAGCTAGTTTATATACAGTACAGTTAACCCCAAGTCATAATCAAATCACAGATCACCACCTAGCACTAAAGAGCCTCACTCCAGTATTAACAAGAAATCCAATATGGAAATTCCCACAATCTTCTCTATCTTCAGCCAAACATTGTACATTGAGATCAGCAGATTAATATTCCTTGCATTAATACTTTGCAGCCAAAATGTCATTGCCCCTATTGTTTCCAAATTATGAACATATCTGTGATAGTGCAACTGGTATATCTTTCTCATGTTAGGGCATTCTGCTAACAGATGCTTAGCTTTTTCACTTATTTCCCTATTTTTGCAAAAACAAATAGTAGCGTTCAAGAGATGGGGCTGGCTTTCAATACCCGTAGCTGCTAAAACAGGCAGATGATCCAGTCTCATAAGCAGAATGAAACGCCCAAGTCTAGCTGAAGGACAAAGATTGAGATATTGCTGCGTTTTTTTTTTAAGTATATGAAATATATGATAAAAATTGATACTTTTTCAAGGTATTTAAATGAGCATAATTTTCTATCCAATCCCATAGTTCAATACACTTAGTGAAGGTTTCAGTCGATTTTCAGGGTCGTTGCTAATTCTCAAGTATAGCTCAGCCCGCTTTTTTAACACCTTAGATTTTAATGAGATAAACCCCAGCTCTAATCTAATGATGGCCATAGGGATGCAGACAGGGAGGCCTAGTATCATTTTCCAAAATGTACCCTCTATAACCTGCAACCATTTTAAATCAATTGACAAAAGGGATTCAAGGCCATAGGTTATCATAGGGGCAATCACCTGAAGATATAACTGTCGAGCACCCCAGATAGTATAACCACCATGATTTACAGTAAATCGGTGCACCAGTGCAGTTATCTGAGCAGCTCTAGCTATGCATGTATTTTTACAACTTGTATAGTCTCCCCTGATGTCTATTTCGATACCAAGGTATTTATATGTGGGCGTATAATAGATCTCTGTCAAGGACCGTTAATCTAGGGCGGCCAATTTTCGTCCCAGTAATAACCATGAGTTGAGTTTTCTCCTGGTTAATTACTAGTACAATGCTTTCCGTGTATGCCCATAAAGCTTCTGCAGATCTAGATAGTCCGCTAAATGTATGATCCAGCACAACTAAATCATCTGCGTACGCTAATACCGGACAGTGCCTATCATTGCTGGACAATTATGTACTTTTGAGATAGTCACCGGGAGGTCATGCACAAAAAGATTGTATAGTAAAGGTGCAGCCCTGTTTAACCCCTCTATTTTTTGGTATCTGCTTGGTCATGTTCTCCTGAGAGTCAAGTTTAAGTGATACGTTAGTATTTTGATGTAAAAACCTCAAATAGTACAGCAATCCATCAGGACAGCCCAGGGATTCTAACTTTTGCCACAATTTTTCTCTAGGTATCAAATCAAAGGCTACTTTGAAATCCACGCAGAGTGCATACTGTGGTGGGTTACCGTTTGTTCTAGCTCTCGTACGAAGTGTGTCCATAATTACTAGATTATGTATTGTGGAGTAACCTTTTCTAAATCAACATTGGAATCTGCAAAGTAAGCGTGTCTTATCTACCCATAATTGGAGCTCATTCAGAAGGAGTGTTTCAAATAGTTTGCCTGTGCAACCCAGCATAGACAAAAGCCTATAATTGCTGGGCTCCAGCTTGTTACCTATCTTGAATACCGGAAATCAAATGGCAGACTGCCTGGACGAGGGTATTATTCCTTCAGCTAACACTTTTTCAAAAAGGATTTATAATACTCCTGCCCAAAATTCCTGCTTACTCCTAAGTGCAATGTTCACAAGGCCTTTTGGGCCTGGCGCTCGAGAAGATTTTAAGCTCTTAATCTTAGAAAGCAACATGTCATAAGGCACTTTAAAGGGAGGACTAGATGGTACTACATTTACTGCCTATATACCTTCTTCACTAGCCAAACTATTACGATTTACCAAAAAACTCTCCCATTGTTGCGCTCCTATCGGGTTAATCAACAGTTTTCTCCCCTTGCCCCTCGCTTCCCCCAACAACACCCAGATGTTTCTTGTATTTTTAGAGCACGACACTTGGACCATTTTCTGCCATCGAGTAATCTTTTCTAAGTGTGTCTTTGATTTAATCCTAGCTCTATACTTATTCTTAATTGCTCTACAAGTGGAGTGATAGCACTCGTTACGGATTTTCGATCCGAGTTCTCTTTTTGCATCTCTCATATATATTTATTGTAAGGCATGCTTTTTATGTGCTCATTTCCTGTTATCCCCATTGTTACGGTAGCATGGGTGCTAGTAAACGAAGTGTTCCAGTTCTGAATAACGGTCACTGTCATAGATCTAAATAAACTATAGTTGAGGATAGACTCTACAGAGACCGCATGGGCAATGTTGTATATATTTCTTTCCGACCAGCATATGTGGGTTGCAACAGGATTTACTTGCATGTTACCCATTGGCTTTAAATTATGATTGATGTCATCAGTAACATATGTGAGGGTCAGTGAATCATGATCACTCCACGCGTTAGGATTTACCTTCATATCCTTTACACGAGAAGCAATTACTGGGCTAATGAAAATGTAATCAAGAGTACTCTGGCCAATGCCATTTTTTCAGGTATAGTTCCCTGGATAATCACTGAATGGCCTCCCATTTCCCATCTCTAAATCCCAATTATGGAAAAAGTATGTATAATACCTCAGGGTCATCAATTGAGTGAATGATTAAGTTCTTAGACTTTAAATGAGGATTGATAGAGGCCCCTCTGCTCCCTGTCATATAGCAGTTAAAATCTCCAGTGAATATAAAAGCAACATTCCTGTGGATCAGGGTCCATTGAATCAGGAGGGCATGCAAGGCTTCACCCCTGGTGGATTATATAGGCTGATTAGTAACGTTCTCGCAACCATACCACCATGGTAACTTTCAATTTCTCCAGTATGGGGTCTGGCATGGATTCACATACTCATGAATATTCCCTGTTGTCAGGCTGGGAATCCTCGGTAAAGAAAAAATCAGTTTGTTTCGTTTCTGAACTGTCTTTCTACTAGTAACCAGTCACTGGTCTCTGGGTCATACTGCCCCAGCCAATGACTGCCCTCTACCTAAGCCCCTCCTATAGCAGCCATCTTCAGATTTTTACTGCACGTTCAAGTGTTGGGAGTCCTCGTGCTTAGCTCTCGAGCTTTTACTGCGTATTGTGTTTTTTCGAAGCGTTAACTCTTATTTTTACGGTCAATTCGAGCCTCAAGCTCCACCGATTCTTCTACCGATTAACGGGACCCGTTTCGGAGAATATTCGTCGAATTCCACTTCTTGGAGGATTCCGGAAGATCTTTGAGGCCTACCCCGCATGGACATAGCCCAGGACAAAGGAGATTCGACACCCACTGGATCCAAGCTGTTTAGGAACTGCCCAGGATGTGGACTGCTGAACGTCTTTAAGGAGGACGAACACTCCCGGTGCCTCTAATGCCTGCACGCCGACAAGTCGCACGTGGAGGAGGACTGTGCGTTCTGCAAGAACATGTCCGTCCGGACCATGAAGGACCGTTGTAAACGACTCGCTGACTGGCTGGAGGCGAAGAGCCCAGCAGCAGGTGAGAAGAAGTCAGAGCGGTCTTCTAAGACCTTTGAGGGTGCTCCGGCGATGGGGGCCCAACAAAAGGCAAAGCACTGTGAGTCTGTGGGCACTGGGAGCGCCGTTGGTTCGGGCTCCTCGGCTGCCAGGCAGAGCGTGAGGTCAACGACGCCGTCAACCACGAGCCAATGGTCCGGCTCGGTGAAAAGGAAGTCGGAGAACCCGGGTAAACATCGGGAGAAGCCCCGGGCAATCCCGACAGAAAAAGCCAATGGGGAGCGAGGCGATGACCCTCCCCCCGCGGTGAAGGCCTCAGACGCCTCGTGAAGGTCCAGATTCACCTGGCTAAGGCTTCGATTGAGGGAGTCGTGGCGGCCCTGGCAAAGCCTGCGGGGACGACCCCAGTGGAGACTACTTCTGGGCCTCCTCAGAGGGAATCTTCTCTCCAGCCTATCGAAAAGACCCCCGTGAAATACCGGCATGAGAAGGAGGGGGGCACGGTAGCCTTAACGGACTCCGATACCTCCTCTGAGGATGAGCTGTTTGGCGTCAAAGCTATCCTGGACAAGAAGTTCGAGGCGGTCAGGACCTACGGGAAGGATCCCGACGGTGGAGCCGATGAGGAGCGGTGGGCCAAGGAGGAAACCATGCCCCGGCCGACACTCCTGTCGCAACCGATGCCTCCGCCGCCGGACAATTCGGGAGCAATCTTGATGGCTTTGCAGACCCTGTGCACACAGATGAGCATCAGGTTGCCCTTACCTCCAGCGGACGATCGAACAGAGCCCGGACTGGCGGGGAGCCCCCCGAACAAGCAGAGACGAGTCCATCCTCCCTCACCCTTCCATCCTCCAGCTCCATCCCATCCACCGAGGGACAAGACGGGGACGGCGACAACGGGGACGGACGACAGTGGCGACAAAATGATTCTCCCGTCCCCGACGAAATTGGCTCCTTTCACACCATGATCGCCAGGGCCTCGGAGCTCTTCCAGCTGTGTCCTGAGGAGCAGAAGAAAGAGTGATTTCTTTACCAACGACAGGAAGCCAAGAGGAAGTCCCATATTTCGTTCTGCTTTTGGATGACATATGGGACGAAGGGCTGTCCTTTTTGAAGAACCCGTCCACGGCCCCTGCGAAGAGAGACGGGCACAAGAAGTAATACCCAGGTCCCGGACTCCGCTTCTATGTGCCTCAGGGCGCAACCAAACCCGGTCTCAGTGGACTCTGCGGCGGCCAAGAAGAAAGCGGCAGGGGCGACGGCATCATCTTCCACTTCCCCGCCGGACGGCGAGGGGAAGAAGCTAGATGTCATGGGACGTCGGGTCATCTCCTCGGCAGCGACGACCATCAAGGCGGCCAATGCCCTCGCGATCGTGGCCCTCTATGATAGGGAGCTGTGGTTCAAGATCGCTCCTATCCTGGACTGCCTCCCGTACGACAAGAGGGCGGAAACCCTGGAAGTCCTACAAGAGGGCGAGGTGGCTTTGGATCACGCCAGCACGATAGCTACGGATATCGCCGATACCGGATTTCATCAGATGGGCAACAGCGTTTGCCTGTGCCGGCGTGGTTGGTTCAGGGCCACCAACTTCCATCAGGACGTGCAGACTGCAGGCCATCAAGGCAGACACCGAGAAGGCCTGTGCCTTGGGCACTCCATCAGCGACGGCCGCCCTTTTGGACCTCTGGAGGAAAATCTCAAGTTGCCTTCAAAGGATTCGACGGCAGCTCCTCGTTGTACCACCAAGCAGCCCATTCCTCTTCGCAGGAAGCATACAGAGGCCGCAGCAAGGCCCGGTAGATATCATCGTCATCACCAAGGGGCCCAGGGTGGCAAGGCCTCGGCGAAACAGGACTGAACCGGCCGTGACGTTGGGCCCCCACCTGAGCACCCCGGTGGGAGGCCGCCTGGCGAACAGTCCATCTCCACAGACCGTTGGGTGCTGGATGCCCTGGCCCACGGGCACACTTTGGAGTTCCAAAGGAAGTGCCCCCGTTTCCCACCTGTGGCCAGGAAAGAAAACCACGGTCCACAGCTGCTTCTGGAGGTACGAGCCATGCTGAGAAAGGGCACGATAGAACTCGTCCCAAAGAGGCTCTGGTGCTCCGGAGTATACTTGCGGTACTTCATCGTCCGAAAGAAGACCGGTGGCTGGCGACCCATCCTAGACCTTCGCCACCTCAACAAATACATAAAATTCCAGAAGTTCCGGATGGTTACCCCTCAGCACGTGCTGGGATAGCTGGAGGAAGGCGACTTCCTGTCGCTGGACTTGGAGGATGCCTGCTTCCACATCCCCATACACAAAGGACATCGAACGTTCCTACGATTCGTGGTCTAAGGACGGCACTACCAGTTCAAGGCCCTGCCCTTTGGGTTAAAGTCGGCTCCAAGGGTCTTTACCAAGTGCCTGGCACTGGTGGCGGCGCACCTGCGGCCTGCAGGGGATCCATGTATACCCCTACCTGGACGATTGGCTCCTCCAGGCAAAGTCAAGAGACCTTGTCGTCGACCACACAGCAAAGACAGTCCTCCTGCTCACGGAACTGGGATTCTCGATCAACTTTGCGAAGTCCCACTTGGTACCGTTGCAGGACACCCTGTTCTGGGAGCCAGACTCGACACAGTGGCACGGTTAGCTTCACTGTCTGAGGAGAGGATGAAGGCCATCATGGGCAAGGTACAACGGTTGTTGACCATGGAAGTGGCCAGGGTGAAGTCCATCAAGTCCCTGCTCGGCATGATGTCTTTGTGCATCTGCCTTGTGCGTCTGTGCAGGTTGCGGATGCAGCCTCTGCAGGAGTTCCTCGATGCCCATTGGAGGCAAGTAGCGGGAAGCTTCGAAGACAAGATCCCGCTCAACGAGACTTTCCGTCAAGCGATCCAGTGGTGGGGCACCCATGCGCATCGCGCGGCAGACATGGACTTCCGGACCCCAGCGCTTTGGGAAACGGTGATGACGGACGCCTGTTAAGATGGATTTCTGAACTCTGTCCTGGTGGCGCAGAAGTTCAGAAGGCCAACCTAATTACTTGGAACAGGGTAACCTCTGGACGAGCCAGACCAATCAAGGTAGCGATCGCGGCGGTCAAGACTAGGTCTCAAGAGGGGTGAGGGTGACTGAAAGCCCGCAATGAGCACACAAAGCAAGAACACTTACAAACTACTCCAAACAGTTGTTATATTAAAAATATATACACATTTATTCCAAGGCCTTTAAAACAATGACCATAGCGAGAAAATCACAATATAACAATAGTAAACCAACACATACCATATCAACACAATATATATACAAATACGACAGTCTCAAGCGTTATCTGCACGAAATGGGTAGTCCACCTAAAAGGGAAGGAAGACAGGCAGTGCGAAATAATGCTTAGACCCAGTTCACCTTCAGAGGCACCTAACTAGATGGAAGTCCGAGCCCTGCGAAGAGTGGAGCCTTGTGCTCAAAAGTACCTGCACGCGCTGGTGCCAACGGGCAAAAGGAGAAGCTCTTCGAGGGAAATCAGGCAGTTCAGTTTAGTGCACAAAAGAAGAACAACAAGTTCCGCGACTCAAGTGTAGCCTCCACAGTGGGCAGAAGCAGAGCGCGAGTACGGAAAAGGGTGCTGTTTTGACACAGCGGGGAAAAGCAATGGGCTCCTGCAGGAGGGCGACCAGATCCTAGCTATGCTACTCACCGGTCCCCGATGCAAGCAGACCCAGGCTTCTCCGCGTCCGTTTCAGTCGCTGAAAGGTTCAGAAGAGCAGGGAACGCCTCGTCGTCGTGTTGAGTAAAAAGACGTCCCAATCGAAGAAACCCGCACAGTTTGTTACCACAGCAAGGCAACGGAGCGGCCGTGTGTATCTGAGCCAAATGTACACTACTCACTTCAGACCTGGGAACGCCAAGTGTACGAAGCGTGTGAGAGTGACAAGGACACGAAATACTACACAACCTGGCGGCGGTTACAGAGCAAGACTCCCGTGTAAGCTGGTCAGTCAGCTGGATGGCCCAGAGACGCTTCCGAAGGCTTACTGGCAGGAGATGGTGAAGATGCCGAGAATAGCTGTTCCCGCTATTCCAAGGGTCGAAGTACCAGTACAGGCCTTCTGGTTCGATCAAAGGTGAAAAGGGTTTCACAAGGCGACAGCAGTGCAGAGGAGAAGTCCTTCAGCGGGTCACCAGCGATTCCTCGTCCAGCCTCTTGGTTGCAGGATACTTGGCTCCTGTATTCCTTCGTTCGTGAGAACTCAGGAGATCGACATGGTAGTGGTGTTTCCAGCCCCCTCTTATCCACGGTTCCCTTCGCACCAAAACGGAGGGGACCCAATGGGAGATCCGCTCATCAACACTCACACCATTCGTGGACCAATCACGGACCACGGTGTTCCCAGGCATTCACACCACCCTAGAGACTCTGGCACCCAGGATGTGTATTGGGACCAGACATCCCAGCCCACATCCTGGAGGCACACACAAGACATGTAGAAGCCCGCGAAAGCATCCGTGTTTCGCGGGAAAGTACATGCCCAAATAAGGAAGGGCCCGGGTCGGCTCGACCTGGGGAAGGTGAAGGGAGCAAGACGGTCAGTGGACAGGACAAAGGAGCCTCGTGGTCTGGCCATTTTGGGAGCCAGGCCACCATTTTGGGTTAAGCGCGGAAAACGCGCTTAGAACGCCAAAAGGAGCTCAAAACACAAGAAACGATCGCTGCCACCATTCCCGTCCGTGAATCACTTGCACCGATCAGTTACAATCCTAAACGAGTATCTAGGGCCTGTAGAAGGCTAGAGACCCAAGAGAGCTGTAACTTAGCTTACAGTGCCCTCTTGTGTCATGTTGCACGAAAGCCGCAACATGATAAAAGAAACTACGGGAAACAGCATTCCCCGGTACTGACTGTCTTAAGGGCATGTCAGTTTCCCCGTAAGAAAGGAGCGAAAGCCCAGAGGAGTGCGGCAGAAGGCTGCACTTCTCTGGCAAAGTCAAGAACAAGGTGAAAAACAACAGCAAAAAGTATAGGGGTTGCCACATGGAAGGAAAATTACCTACAATTACGAAATCTTTCCTAACAACGCCTCCCTCGAGGGATGGGGAGCGCACACCGGAGATCTCCACGCAAGAGGCCTGTGGCTCCCGGAGGAGTGGTCCCTGCACATCAACGTCCTGGAGCTCCGGGCCGTGTTCTGGGCCCTCAGGCCCTTCCTTTCATCCCTCAAGGGCAAAGTGGTTTGAGTCTTCACCGATAACACCACCACAATGTTCTACATCCAGAAACAGGGGGGCACCAGATCCCCAGCCCTATCCATGGAAGCGCAGGACCTGTGGCACAGGGCCGTCGACCAGGGGATGTTCCTGTTAACCTTTTCATCTGTCAGGAGTATAGAACACCGTCGCCGACTCACTCAGCAGGGAGCTGCGCTCTTGCCACGAGTGGGAGCTTCGGCAGGATCAAGTGGATTTCCTGTTACGACGGTGGGGCAATCCCCAGATCGATCTGTTTGTGACTGTGATGAACACCAAGTGCCGGAGGTTTGCCAGCAGGTTTCCCCAACCGGGGAGCATGGGTGATGTATTCTCCTTCCCCTGGGACGGCCTGTTCCTGTATGTGTTCCCGCCGCTGCCATTGCTTCTGCGACTCCTCAGTCAACTCAGACGGTCCCGGTGCAGAATGATCCTCGTCGCACCAGCGTGGCCTAAGCAGATATGGTTCCCGGACCTTCTGGACATGTCACCGCCCCCCCAGTCAAACTGCCGACGGACGCAGATCTTCTCGCCTGGGAAGGAGCCGCCATCCTACATCACGACCCGGCTGAAACTGCAGGCCTGGCTACTGCAGCACTAGAGTTTGGAGACCACGATATCCCGGCGGACTGCAAAGAGGTGCTTGCAAAGGCCAGGGCGTCCTCGACTCTTAAGTGCTATGGACATAAGTGGAAGAGGTTCTCTGTCTGGTGCCGGGCACAGAAGATCAACCCACTACGGATTACGGCCCTTCAAGTGTTGCCGTACTTGCTGTCGCTGGCCAAGGCGGGGCTGGCACATGCCTCCATCAAAATCCATCTGGGGGCTATCTCCCGCTACACCAGAACTCCAGGGCGGTCGTCGCTGTGGTCTCATCACCTGACCCTTCCGCTCGTTCCCGCCGGTGAAGGCACCGGCCCCGGCGTGGGAGCTCAATGTGATGCTGACCAGGCCCAATGGTCTGCCATTCGAGCCCTTGCATTCAGCACCGCTGAAGTTCCTATTGTGGAAGACAGCGTCTCTTGTGGCCATCACCTCCACACAACGAAGTTCTATGTGGACCGCATGAAGAGTCTTCGGAAGACATCAAAGCTGTTTGTGAACTTTGGGCCTGTGAATCAAGGGAAGGCCCTCTCGAAGGCTCATGTTTCCAGATGGCTCTCCGGCTGCATCATTCACTGTCACCAGTTGGCAAATTGACCATTGCCCGGCTGTCCGAGAGCACATTCAACCAGAGCGATCGCTGCTACTACGGCGTTCCTGTCTGGTGTGCCCCTGCTGGACATCTGCAGGGCTGCTACGTGGAGGTCGACACACACCTTCGCGAGATTCTACTGTGTCGACCGGGATTCCAGGGAGGAGTCCAAAGTCAGCCAGGCAGTGCTGCTCAACCTGTTCGCTTGAAGGTGAGCCTGGTGAGGAGGTAAGAGATGCTTAATTATGAGCTGTTGAAATGCTTAATGTTGAGCCTTGCACCTCCCTTGGTTGTGCATGTGTGTACTGCTATGTATTCTTGTATTCATGAGCATGTGAATCCATGCCAGACCCCATGCTGGAGAAGAAACAAGTTACTTTCCTGTAACTGTTGTTCTCCAGCATGGGTCTGGCATGGATTCACATGCGAACCCTCGGCCTACCCCTCTGCGGCTCTTCTCTTGGTCTTACTGCCACTTTACGTGCTACCAAATCTGAAGATGGCTGCCATAGGAGGGGCTTAGGTAGAGGGCAGTCATTGGCTGGGGGCAGTATGACCCAGAGACCAGTGATTGGTTACTAGTAGAAAGACAGTTCAGAAACAAAACTGAAACTGATTTTTCTTTACCAAGAATTACCAGCCTGACAGGGAATATTCATGAGCATGTGAATCCATGCCAGACCCATGCTTGAGAACAACAGTTACAGGTTGTTCCTTACACAGCGATAAGATTATCGTCACAGTATATGTGCACTTTGATTTAAAAGAGTGTGATATTCCAATTATCAGCCCCCCATAAGGTCTTCCGTGTGGGCCCTTTTTTGCCAATGATTGGTATATTACATAGCCATCCAATATCACTGGGAAAGTCAACCAAGTTTCTTGGAGGCAAATGCACATATGATTCGTAATGTGCTGGAGGGAACCGTCAGGGGAGAATAAATGGGCGAAACCCCTGCAGTTCCAGGAAATAACCGTATACTATGTGTTTTTGCACAACCGTTGGTAGCGATTCCGCGAGCCACTTTCATATGTTCTGGATATCAATCATCTGGACCTCATTTCCCTTCCGAGAGGTGGGGGACAGTTTGCACATTTGTGGCCTCCTTCTTGTCCTTCCTCGGCCAGTTTAGGTCTTCTTGCTCAGGGTCTACATATGTTGTGACATCAGCCCCCAGTAAGTTCTCTTTGTAGCTGTGCATCATTTGTGCTGTTCCTAAAAACTTACAATGAATAGCTGATACATTTGGATTAAGACTTTCCAGTGGCTCAACAATTTCAAAGTCATCCAACTTCAATACTCTGAGCTGCAGCACAGAATGTAGCCTAATCAGAAATTCCGATCTTGTCAACCATTCACATTCGCTTTCTTGATACAAGTTCTTGATTGTTCAGATTCGGTTGGCAGGCTGCCCGATGGGATTTGCTTTCTTTACAGGTATTGATGGAGATAAATTCTTTGCTGGTGAGGCCCTCTTTAAGCTCTTATTTGGAGTCGAAGGGTTCTTGTCAGATTCATCACAACCTGTTTGACTGGGGGGGGCGTGGCTTGCCAGCCATGGAATACGCTGGGAACCCTGTGAGCTCAGTGATCCGACTACTTGATCCGACCAAGAAACGCATATTTTTTTGATCAGCGGCGGCCCAAAAAGTATGTGCAGGCGTGGGAAGGCACAGAGCACAGCATGAGCAGGCTGGCTGCACATTTATAGCAGAGGAACAGTCGGATTGTTACTTTGTACTGAGAGGCCGGCCTCGAAAGGGACATAAAAATGGCCGCGGACGAGAACAAAGAGATTCCGAGGGGCGCACCCCTGAGATGGAGCAGCTGTCTCCGTACGACAACAGCAGAGGAGGATCGCTAGCGGTACAAAATAATTATCACATTGCCCAGTCCGGGTGGCCGCAGTGAAAGAGGGTCCCCGACCTGCACAGTTGAGGACCTTGACGAACGAAGGAGGCATACCGATCGAGAGGGCCCGTGTGCACTATTAAGGCGGTAAGCGGCCCCCCCAACGGCTGGGGGCTGGGTACGGCAGTGACAATACTCCCAATGAAGCAGGGGGAGAGACGCTGGTGGAGTGCTCGGAGCGGAGCGCGGACGATCGAGGGAACCAGTGGATACCATCGGCCCTTTGGGGATAACAAGAACCCACCCTTGCTGGGACTGAAGACCACGAGTGAAGGGGCTGACCCACGACTCATAGACACAGCGTTATGTCTAATAATCCCCCAAGACTGAAGGGTAAGCAACCCACATTAGACGAATACACTAAGACGCCGCTGGGCCCGGAGGGAGCCAGGAGCAAAGACAGAGCCCAAGTTGGGAGCAGTGCCACCATGGGCACGAACCAGGAGGTCCTTGAGGCGATCGCCGATCTGAAGGTGACTTGGGAGACCAAGCTTGAACTTGTGGTTACAGAAAGAAGGAAATGGGCCCTAACAAGGCGGACTGTGCTTCCCACCTGTCGGAGCTTCACGCCCTGGTGCAGCGAGTGGGTAATTTGGAGAGCAGAGCAGAGGAGGCGGAAGGACGAGCCCGGAGGAATAATATCCGTATTGTTGGACTGCCGGAAGGAACAGAAGGCCATAAGACCACGGAGTTCGTTGAAACAATGTTGCTACAGGGAATCACTGGAGGAGTGCTGTCTCAGGGGTTCGCGGTGGAAAGGGCGCACAGGGCCCTAACAAGGAGACCACCGCCAGGAGGCCCACCAAGGCCGGTGATCGCCAAGATACTTAACTACGGGGATCGAGAAAGGATCCTGGAACACTTTCGCAAAGGTGGAACAATACAAAGAGGGTCGGCAAACATAACGGTTTACCTGGATTATACCCTGATGGTGCAGCGGAGCAGAATGAACTTTGGGGCAGTCAAGAGAAGATTGCGAGAAGCGGGTCATAAGTACATGTTGCTTTACCCGGCTAAACTAAAAGTTTTTCACAAGCACAGAACTTTGTTTTTTGAAACTCCGGAAGAAGCTATGGGATGGCTCGACACGCAGGGTTGCCCCTAGGAGTCGGACGTCCGGACGGGAGAAGGAGGTGACGCGGATAAGTAATGAGCGAGAGAGGCACCGGGGGTGTCAGAACTTAAGACTATGGGACTTGAATATAGTCACTGAAGTAGCTTGCCAAATGGTGTGATCAGGCTGGGAGAAACACATGATCCGCGAATATTGCGATCATGACTTTAACAAGGAGCCTTGCAGGACCAACCTTTACATCCCCCATTTAGAGTTTAGTTAGGTCGCCGATAGTGCGGTGACACCCTGCTGGGGTCTTGCCCGGGGTATCAGGGTAGGCCCAAACGCGGGGGAGCCTGAGATCCAGGGATGGAGCTGGGCAACTGTTGGGGTACGGTGGGGAGGGGGAAGGGAAGGGGTTGTGTGCTGTGGTTTGTTATAGTTGGGGAAGAGTTATGGGTTGAGCCTACACCTCACGGAACACGAGACGAACCATGGGAGACCTTAAGATAGTCACTTGGAACGTTAGGGGGCTCAGTAGTTATCTGAAGCGGAACAAGGTAATGATGTACCTACGCAGACAGAAAGTGGATATAGCCCTGTTACAAGAAACCCATTTAACGCAAGATAAACTGGAAGTGGTACGTAAAAAGTGGAGAGGGACAGTGGTAGGGGCAACATACTCTGCCTATGCAAGAGGGGTAATCACATGGGTGGCCCCACATGTTCCGTTTCAGTTGCTGAGCTCGCAGGTAGAGGCGGATGGTAGGATGGTGATCATGAGAGGGATGGTGGAAAATAGAGAGATCTGCATCGTAAATACTAATGCCCCGAACCAAGATACAGCTGCGTATTTTAGGACCCTGCATAGTAAACTCAGTGGCAGTGTGGGGGGAGCTATATTGGGGGGCGGGTGGGATTTCAATTGCGTGTTGAACCCCAACATAGATAGATCAGACACTAAAATAGTTAGACCCACCCCGACTGCAAAGGCACTACATGCACTACTGGAGGATTTTGGGCTGACAGATGCATGGAGAACACGTCATCCGCAGGATAGACAATATTCACACTATGCAGCCCCACAGGGCCTATATACAAGACTGGACTATGTATTTGGCACGCAGGAGTTACTGACCGAATAACTGCAGGCGGAATACAAAGCTAGAGTCCTCTCAGACCACTCGCCACTGCTGCTAATGTGGCAATACCGACTCCCAAGGGGGAGGATACCCACATGGCGATTGCGTGCAGAAGCGCTTAAAGATAGCGTATTCAGGGAGGATATGCGAGAGGAAATAATTATTTCGAGATAAATACTGGCAGTGTTAAGACAGCGGGCACACTCTGGGAAGCCTTTAAAGTGGTAGTGAGTGGAATTCCCATAGCTAAGTCTAAAGGACTGCAGAATGGGATTCTTACCGAATTACAGGACTCTGAAAAGGAACTGGAGAGGGTTTTGGAACGGGGCAGCAACACTAAGGCAGATACAGAAATGGCACTGGGCCTGCAGCAGAAATGTGCAGGATATTGGGAGAGATTATGTAATCTTAATTATAAAAAGTACATAGAAAGACAACATGCTGGAGGCGACAAACCAGGAAGACTCCTTGCGTGGCTCTACAAAATCGAGACTCCCAGGCCCCCAATCAGAACAATAGTGAAAGACAATGGCGACGTAGTGGACACGCAAGAGGGGGTTAATCAAGAATTTGCAGACTATTATAGATGCTTGTACGGAGACGTGACGGGGAGCAACAGGGGGGAAATAGGAGACATACTGGAAGATATTGGGCTACTCCGAATTAGTGTAGAGGAAAGGGAGGAACTAGATGCCCCGATCACACTAGAGGAGCTAGAAGAAGTGGTGAGGCAAGCGCCCACGTGTAAAACCCTGGGAACCGACAGACTCCCAAGCAAATTATATAAGGCATATAAAGCAGAGATTCTCCCCCCACTGCTGGAAATGCTTAACGAAGCATATGAAGTTGGGAGACTACCGGAATCACTGCGCAAAGTGGTTATCATACCACTCCCCAAGCCCAATAGGCCTGGTAGTGACTGTGGATTCTATAGGCCCCTATCGATGTTAAACCAAGATAGTAAGATTTTAACAGCGGTTCTAGCAAACAGACTAAAGAATAGGAATATCTCGAATAATTTGAGGCGACTCCATCGAGTGGTCAAACACACTGAAGGAGACACTAGTGAAATGGCGATAGTGTCGCTGGATGCGATCAAGACATTTGACTCGGTCAAGTGTCCCTGGCTGAAGGCGGCCCTAGCCAACTAGGGTATGGGGCCAGGATATCTTCACTGGGTAGAACTCCTATATAGTGCGCCATTAGCGAGAGTGAAGACAGGAACTGTGATCTCTGAAAGGTGGCAACTTGGTAGAGGGACCAGACGGGGATGCCCCTGGTCCCCCATGTTGTATATTCTGGCTTTGGAGCCTCTAGCGATTTATTTAAGGCAGCAATATGACGCAATAGGCATTGCCGTTGGGGAAACATCACATTTAATTTCACTATACGCAGACAATATGTTATTGTATTTGCGCTACCCAGAGGAGATCTGCAGTATGTGTTAGAAGTGGTGGAGAGGTTTGCTGAACTCTCAGGTATAGCTGTGAACCCAAGTAAATCCTGTGTGTTCCCGCTGGGCAGATATAGGGGGCTCTTGGAGAATTTGCCGGTACTCCAGATATCGTGGGAGGCCACAACCTTTGGATATCTTGTGATAGACATATACCATACAGTAGAAGCCGAACATAGGCATAATACAGAAAGAACGGTTCAGAAACTGGAAAACAGCATGAAGTTCTGGGCGAAACTCCCATTGGCAATGATGGGGCATGGGGCGATGCTCAAGATGGTGGCATTGCCCAGATTGTTGTATTGCTTTGAAAACATCCCATACTCCATACCCCGGCGATTCTTTATTAGGTTGGACAGCATATGCAGGGAATTCCTATGGTACGGGATGAGGAACAGGGTAGCCCTGTGGAAACTCCAAAATCCGCATGAGAAAGGGGACATTAAATTACCAAACTGGGAAGTATATTATGTAGCGAGCCAGTTGCAACATGTAGCCAAATGGCTCTCTGCAGAGCCTACCTTAGAGCATAGGCTGCATCAAGGAGATTGCACCCCATATTTTTTGAGAGAAATTATATGGTTACCCAAGCGGGAGCTAAGAGGTCGTCCGGGGATGTTGGGTCTTGGGTGGGGGATGTGGCAGAGGGCATGCCGGTTGATGAACAAGCTGGCCCTGTGCTCTTCGCAAATCCCATTGGTCACATTGATGGGAACAGAAAAGCAACTAAGGTTAAAGATTAGGAAGTATTGGGAACCGGTAGGAATAGCAACATTGGGGGATGTGTGGCAAGAAGGGAAAATATTGGAATTTGAGGAGCTGGTGGAACAAACGGGGTTGAGTGCTGGGCAATATATTACGTATCATGGGATGGTGCAACGAATTAAAGATACCTGGTCCGAGGTGGAACTTGCAGAGGAACTGGACACCACACTAGATGTGATATATGATATAGCAGAAGGAGGGCATGAAACGTCTAGAGTGTACGAGATGAGGATGACTCAAGTGGGCAAGGAAGTGGTGCAACTTAGACTGGACTGGGAGGAAGAAGTAGGGGACCTGATGAGTGACGGGATGTGGGAAAGGGTTCAGGGGTATCATAAAAAAGTATCGAGAAATTCTAGGCTGCAACAAATACAGTTGTATATAACTCACAGAGCATATCTGACGCCACTAAAGATAGCCAAATTTAAGAACGCCGGAAGCCAAGTGTGTCCCAAATGCAATGAGGAAAATGCAGGAATGGTACATATGTTCTGGGCATGCCCACTGATAGCGAAATATTGGAGAGACATAGCACAGAAAATGGAAGACAAGGGAATCTGCATGAAGGTGGATACTGTGCGGGCTTGTTTGTTGGGAGGGTTCCCCAGACCGCGGAAGCTTAAACATGTGAGTAAATTGAAAGATCTGGCATATGTTCTGGCAAAGAGAAGGATTGCGATGGGATAGAAAGCGTGTCACAAGCCCAAAGTGGAGACGTGGTGGAGGGACTTGCAGAAGTGGGCGGAGGCAGAAATAGTGGCATGGCAGGAAGCGTGTAAAGGGGACATAGAGGGTGAAGCTGGAGCCCTAGCGGGTTGGAGACAACTAATAGCAGAGCTATTTGGGCCTTCGTATGATGGACCAAGTGACGATGATTCAGTAGGCGTGGCGGGAGAGGTCTCCCCACCACAAGAGGTGGAGACTGGCAATGGGAGAAAGTAGGCTCGGGAGGGGGGTGGGATGGGAAATACAGTGGGCGAAAAAGTAACAATGTTTCTGAGGCTGATGCTTGTGGAATCTGCTTAGAACACATGCTATGCATAGATTAGCGAGCAGTACCTGAAGAAGGAGGTGGGATGTGAGAAGGGTCATGAGCAAATAAATGTCTTAGAACCGCTTGTCCCACTTGCGTATCTGTCTTGGAATGGGTGTCAATGCAGTAGTGATGAGTAAAAGTGTTGACTGCAGGTTCTAGTGATTCCTCTTCAAGAGATTAATTGCCTTTATCAGCTATGAGCCAACTAGTTAGATGGGCCGCACCATTGGAGGTACGTGTTTTAGCTCTTGGTGCTCTTTTTTTTTTTTATAGCCTTTTTCGTACGTTTTCCCAGAAGAGCAGTTTCAGGCAGTGGAGAGGCGGCCATACACAGTCGTTTGCTCATAGTCGCCCTTCTCGCCAGCCAACGCTGTTTTCGCGAGTAAAATATGACTGAATTGTTTGTACTGTCAGGCTGCGGGATAGCTTCAGGCTCCTCTAATAACCGGGCTGCTTCAGATAGATTACACTCCGCCTCATCTTTAGATATGTTAGTTGTGGCACTTGATGGAACAATATTACTTGTATTTTCCAAAAAAATCCTCCCACATTTTTAATAAAATGTTCATGGCGATTTCCATTGTAGCCATTAATTCAGCCACATCAGAGGAGCATGGGAAGGAGTCTTCAGTGGCCTCAGATGTTCGAACGGCCACCGTTCCCGTCATCCGTATCGCATGATTAGGAGAAGCCAATAGTCTGGCTGATGGTAGTGATAAATGAGATTGCTCTACACCATGTGCTTCATGTAAGTCTTGCGAGTTACTCTCTAAGCTTTTCACTGGTGCTGGGGTCATTGCCCTTTGCATGGTGAGGCATAAGTCAAGCAAAGAATTATCAATGCCTCCATAATTGGTCAATAAAAAATCTGAGATTAGAAAAAAGGAAATGGGAAAATACATGGAAAATTAACCCCAGCCCAGAAAATAAACTGAAACTAGCTAAAATCTCTTCTCATTACAAAAAAGAAATCATCTTAGCTAAACAAGAGACCTACAATAACAGAATCACACAAGCCAAATCAAGTACTAAAGAACTGTTCGCCATACTCAGAGAACTGGAAAACCCAATAACACCTCAAGACAACTGTCTTAAAGATAAAAAGTGGTGCTCCGAAATCCAGCAAGCCCTCTCTAACAAAGTCCGAAACCTCCAAAAGAAAATAGAACTAAAACGTGAGACCCTAGCACCCAACATATTACCGCCTATCAAGACACTTCCTAACTCCAAACCCACTACGCAATTCCACTTCTCCAAAGTCTCCATACTAGAAGTAGAGAAAGTAATACTCGGTCTAAAACCGTCCAACTGCAAAGGAGACTTATGTCCAGCACAACTCATCAAAGATGCCGCACGAGATCTAGCACCATTTATCACCAAGTTAATTAATGCCTCCTTTACCACAGGCATTATCCCCAGTAACTTAAGAGTCCTGGGTGCTCCCACTCTTAAAAAAGGCTACTCTAGACCCCACCATACCCACTAACTATAGACCTATTACTACGGTACCATTCCTTCTGAAGATACTGGATAAGGTGGCATATATACAAATCCAGAGTTTCCTGGAACAAAACCAACTACTAGGCTCCCGACAATCTGGCTTCCGCCCTCTTCACGGCACAGAAACTGCATTGATTGACCTGAAAGCCCAAATAGACAAAGTAAGAGACTCTGGAAAACCAGCACTCCTCCTGCTACTAGACCTATCGGCCGCTTTTGATTTAGTGGACCATAAAGTCCTATGTAACCACCTAGATTCAGCAGCACACTTCTCCACTGAGGCTATAGCATGGATACAATCCTTCCTCAGTGACCGCACCATGAGGGTTTTCTCACCTATAGCAGCTGCAGACCCCATCCCTATTACCTGCGGCGTGCCACAGGGATCATGCGTTTCACCAACGCTATATAACATATTCACTAAGCCTCTGTTTGATGATTTGGACCTTCTGGGTATCACGTATACCAACTACGCTGATGATACCCAGATCCTCCTCCCACTCACAGGGGTTTACGAAAAAGATCTAGCAATGGTGAACAAAATATACAGCATCGTTCAGGCATGGATGGCAACCCATGGCCTATGCCTGAACGATGATAAAACTGAGCTTCTTATCCTAGGCACCGCACCCCTCATCAAAAACTAAGCACAAACTACTCTTCCTTTATCATAGATGGGAACTGCATACAAGTTGCCAAAGAAGTTAAAACATTAGGGATCTACCTTGATTCTACCCTATCATTTTCCAAACAGGTAAACTCCCTAGCTTCCTCGACAGCCTACACATGTAAGCTCATTAGAGCAGGAAAACAATTCCTTTCCCAGCACAGCTGTCTAACTTTAGCCAGAGCCCTTATCATCTCCAAACTAGATTATTGTAACGCACTGTACATAGGAGCCAATAAATCTATCATAAACAAAATCCAGATACAGCAAAACAAGGCCCTCCGAGCGGCATTGAACATCCCCAGGAGAGAACACATTACAGTAATAAGAAGGAAACACAAATGGCTCTCCACCCACGAGAAAATCAGACTCAAAACGGCATCTCTCACATACAAATCTCTACACAACAAAGCCCCCCAATACCTTAAGGACAGATTCACCAGAACACACCCCACAAGACAAACCAGACTTGCTTACACCAACCGCCTACAAGTACCACGCTTTAAACTGACCACCATAGGCGGAGCTAGCTTCCCAGTCAAAGCTGCTCAATTGTGGAACGAATTACCCATTACTGCGAGGCTAGAACATTCCTTTTCCAAATTCAGGCAAATTGTAATTAACTGGCTAACGACAGCAACTGCTAATTGAACCCATGATAATGCTCACGCCTGTTTGCTACACAGTATCTGCATCATACGATTGTAAACCTGTATTGTAAACTTGCACCTGTAACTGGTAATTTCTGTAACTGGTAATGTCTGTAACTTGTAACTGTAACCTGTAACCTATGCTCTAAGCTGTACATATTCTTACTTTTTGCGCCCTTATACTCCAGGGTCCGGTGCGCACAATAAATTCTAAACAAACAAACAAACAAACAAACTTCTTGGGGGTTTCTGCAGTTGTGTCCCATAGAATCAATTTCATCCAATACCGTAGAGTTCTTCTCAGGCTGGGTGCTTGCATGGAAAAAATCAGTTATTCCTCCCTTACTTGACACCAATTGCTTTTCCATTTTGTTGTTCAATCTACCACTGCCCGCTGTACCATAGACCGTTTTCTTCATGGGCATTTTACCTTTGCCTTTCTGGTTGCGTAGATTGTAATTAATTTGAGCACTCTTATTAGCTGGCATACTAAATTCTATTTAGCGTTCGTACAATAGACTTGGGAAATTCCTCACTGGTATCCCGTTTCCAGTCAATGCTGGGAGAGAAGGGGAATCAGATCACAATCCAAGATAGAAGGTAGTAGCTATAAGCACATTCATACAGTTCCACGTTTCAGTTGAATGAGGGTACGAGCAGTTCACCTTACAATGCGCGGCTGAGATCAAAGGATAAATCCTGCATATTCTCGGTCACACATGGCTGTTAGGTTGGAAAAAACCGCAATAGGATCCAAGTACGTGGGAAGACCTAAGGCACCTTTTACCTTTCGTTATTAATCTGACTTATTCAGGATCGGGGAACAGGTCTGTGGGCTTTACGCTCCTTGCACTCCCCGCTACTAAAGAGCCAGGCGTTGATGGCGTTAATGCCATTGCAGTGGAGCAACAGCAGAGCTGACTGTGAAAGCAAGTGCTTCACTCTTCCCGCCACCACAGCAAGCAAAGCAATACTCCGGCAATGCCGCAAAGCCCTAACCCAGACAACACCAAGAGACCACCCAGGGAGTCCTTACCCGCGGGTGGGCCAGCCTTTCTCCTAATGCCTCCTGATGCCTCTGTGGCTGCAACCACTGTAACTGCTGCAACCGCACACACCCTCCACGCCGCAGCTTCAGCGGCTCCCGGCTGAGATTTCCAGCCTCTCACGAAGGCTAGAGGAAAGAACCTCTCTCTCTCCGCTTCAAGCGTCAAGCCACACCTCTCACAGGAACAGGAAACTAAACGACTAAATGAGGCTGCTGCCGATACAACACAATAGCTGGAGTGTACAGTATGCAGTTCTGGTCTCAAAAAGGTTATAGGATTACTCCATGTCAAATGTTGGATATTATAGAAAGACCACAGCAGTTTAAATGGAGTCTGTCCTGGTGCTTGCACCCTGAAACTAGAAATTATTTGCAAGAACTTACGTCAAAGGGTAACCGGGGCACATCAGCATGTCTGGTAGTAGTTGCACCGCACCTTGGACAGCTCTGGTGTGGAGTATGTCCTGGTGCTAGGATCATGAATCCCAAAATATTCCCTGAAACCTACTGAAAAATGGAGCTATAGCGTATTAGTGTGAACAGCCTTTGGGAAAGTTGGACTCTTTGGGCTGACGGGCCCGTTCAGATTCTGCTCGTCTGAACCATTAGAACCATGCTGAATTTAAGTAAAACCAAATGTGGAATGCGTACATAACCAATACCATACTTAGTGACCCAATTTGTTTTTCTTGATTGCTGTTAGCTACCTTCATTGTATCTAATGTGTGCAGGCCCCCATGGTGGTGTTCATCAAGATTATTATTTGCTTCTTGGAGCTTTCTGGGCACATATCTTGCATAGCGACCAATTGAAGTTTTCCGTTTGTGCACTGAAAAGAACTGTCGCTGCATGGATTGTATACAACCTGTATATGTTGCCATTTAGGCTTCCTTTCCATTATCCAAATGATGGACTTGGGCAGATTTTATGTCAGTTAATTTGTTGTAGGTTTTACATAATGTGGAAGGATTAATTACTATTCATTTTAAATATTTTGTAATGCTTCATCACAGTACTTTCAATCGATATCCTCCATTAGCAAAAATGACAAAGAGAAAATCGACCGTCCCTTTTCTCCAAATGCGCCGAAGGAAGCATTGATACAACATGACATGGCTGTAAGTGAAATTAACTCATCATGTAACTTTATTTTGGGTATTTCCCCATGAAACACTTTACAAAAAATGGCCAACACAAAAACAAAAGGAGAACCAAAACAATAACGTGTTCAGCACATCACAAACCACATCAATTAAATACAATAGATTTCATATGTTCAGTTGTTTAAGATGGGTCTTTACGAACATGTCATTGGCTCTTAACAAATAATATAAAGCTAGTTGATATGGTTTTATAGTAAAACGGAAAATGTAAAATCAGACGTCAACAAATTTGTGGTCAATTCTGTTCCAAAAACAAGAAAATAATTGTGTCAGAAGATGTGATACAGTATGGGCAGTAACAGCTGGGTTAACTATTAACTGATCTAATATCATTTAAAACATTTAAAGTCAATAAATTGCAATATAACTTGCAAATAACTAAACAATGTTTAACCTAGAGGGAACTAGCCAAAAGCACTCCCCTTTGCACCTCCACGCAAATTACAGGAGAGTAAACAATTTACAATTTGCACATTTAAAAAAAGTAATTATAATGCAACTGACGTTAATTATTGATACTAGTAAGTCTACCACCAAGAACCAGGAAGTGTAAACACCCTCACCCCCTTCCACTACAACTCTCCCGGTTTGTAGTGAAAATGTTGAAAAAATAATGTTGAAGAAAAAAAATGTTGCATGTTTTTTTTTTTTTAAATGTAATGGGGGGGTTCCCCCGACCCCTCATTTATTTTTAATAGCTAACCCCAACAATCATAGAAATACAAAAAACACATTAGATTTTTTTTTTCGACATTTTTTTTTAAACTTTTTGCAGTCGACATTATAACTGCACACCAACCCTCCCCCTGATTCCTTATATGACCTTCACTACTAAGATATTGCATCCTTGCGCATCCCACACTCCTTAAAATGACCTTCTAGGTCTAGTGTATTAAACAGATTCAGACCCTATCCATCTTCTGTGAACAACCCTGCTGTGTTAATTTTTGAACTCCATAATCCACGGGCTGCCCATTTGACTAACGTGATGGTCGGTACCAACCACAAAGAACCTAGAGATTTTCATATTGACAAATGGGCAACGGGCACTGCTGAGCTGCATCCATCAACGCCAAAGGTTTTTGCATCTGCCTTCCCACTAGTTGACTAACTCTGTCCTCCTTTCTTACGGAGCCATGCACAGTGAGGACAACATTGTTGGGAAAATGGTACTATATAAGGCAACTGTACATTACATACTGAAGCTGATAATACCTTTGAAAATACCCTCTCCCCAATTCAGCCAGTGGTCACAGTACATAACTCGTTCACAATTCATAGTATCCGCTGTCCTCAACTTGTAGATGGTGCAAGTTGACAAACGGTGTCTTGGAGACAATAAGGCAATAAAAGGCGGGTTTACCATAGAAATCATGTGTGTGGTTCACTCGATCATCATTAAAAGGCCTTGAGGAAACTCAGTAGCATGCATACGTCATCAGTGCAGTTCACAAAAGGTGTACCCATACTCTAAATACGTAATCAAAGGAGTCACATCCAAGCTACTTTTCCTGCTACTGCTCCAGTTTGGTGGACGCTGAGAAATGTATTCGTGCTTGTGCTGACACTGACCCTTATGTAATCCCACCCAGACTGCTGTGTCTGCTGCTGCTCTGCGTTACTGAAATAAGTAGAAAACCAGCCATAGCAATGTTCATGCAATGGTTGAAGATAAAACAGACAATGCAAAAAGATGTCGACCCTGGGCCCAAATCGATGTTTTCTAGTAACGGGCAACAAAATACATTAAAAATGTAACTAAGTGTGAGAAATGGAGAGGAAAATGTGACTGTCTGGAGATAGAAACTCTGCTTGTATGAGGGCTCTGTATTGCTGGATCACAACAAGACTACATATATAAGATCACAGCTCTCTGTCAGAAAAGATTTGACTCTTTAGGAAATCTTGTTACGATAGTGGGGGAAGGGAGTCCTGGTCAGAGAGTGGAAAGAGCTTCACTATGAGACTTACTAGGGTCCAGGGAATATTGAGGGCCCAGTGGATGTTTGAAGTATAAAACTTAAATGTTGCTTTGATTTACAACAAATAGTTAAGAAGTTTCGATATCCGTCTGAGCATTCTTCTTATGAGAGGCAGTCTGGGAGTTAATGAATTGGTGAGTTACATAGGGAAGATGTCCAAGTCCCAAACGTCTCAGTTAATATCAATACTGTAAGCCCACTATGTGCTCCATGTATGATAGATTCTTAAAAGATCAACCGCCAAGAGCGACATTCAGAAATGTCCACGCTGACACTTGGATTGATTACTTCTGAATATCTGTCTCACTAGTGGCCTGTCATACATTTTGAGGTGAAAGCAAGAATTTAGTGATCGTGACTACAATAACTTTGAAAATCTCCTGCCTCCCATTCGCAATAGTGCAAGACTGTCAGTTTATGATTTATTTTCTATGAAGTTCAAATAAAATTGTCACCAATTGTTGTGATCCATGAACAAATTAACCCTAAACAGACAGATACCATTCACCTTCAATATAGACCATGTAGAATATTGGAGACATTTTCCAAATTGTTTGACAGTTTGGTCCCTTGTTTTACCACAGTAGGCATCTGCTTAGGTGAGTGTACTACTACTACTACTACTACTAAACTGAGCCTTAATCCATGTAATGAGTAAGATATGACCCACTCAAACACAGGCTAGGTTATGAATGCCTTCTTCTATGTCGTTTTACCGACATTTGTTTTTTCTAAATCATTTTTTACAAAACATTATTTCGAAAACACTCATCAGATTTGTTTATTTAAGGAGCCTGCCCCACCCCTTCCTTATATTAACCTTACCCCAACCCTCTACCCCTTTTTAACTGCTTTCCACCCACCCCTTATATTTCAATTAGTTTTTTCAATGTAATTTCATCGATTAAAAACTCCTGAGGATGAAATAATGTGATACCGAGTGCCTTGTACCTTTCCAAAATAAACGTTTACTTTAATATACCTCTATTCAACAATTTTTGTCTTTAGGTGCACAAGAAAATACAGCAATAAAATCACATTTAAAAGTTCCAATGACGACGTCATAAATAACACAAGTATAATATAAAAAAGACCACAAAACAAAATCCATCATTAAATAGTTATAAAAATAGTAAAATTGCATAGTTACATTTTTGTTGATACAATTTATGGTTAATCCATTCATAGATGTAAATACACAAGGCTTTCTAATCCAAGCAAAATGGATGGATTTAGCTACCCAGTAGACTAGATTTTCAGTTGACTTGTAAAAAACATTGCTTCATCACCATTATGTATTTGAGCTTGTAAAAATAAAGGTTTCAAATATTTGGCTCTCAAATTTTTAGCGCCATCACATAAAAGCAGAATATCAACCTGGGTTTCTGGACCATATCCACATACCGCTGAAGTATCAATGCTTAATCTTTTCCACTTACTAGTGAATTCTCCAACTTTTTAGGTGTTCACCCTGAATTCAATATACAGGGCTTGTGCTTACTGCGGTTGGATGACATCCAGATAATCCTCTTAGCTGGTGTCACTTTTGCTCAGCAAATAAAGAGGTAGATGTTTTCTAGCCTTGCTCTAGACAGGGTTAATGCTGCTAATTTAACGCTGGGTTTGCTCTAGGTATCTATAGATGGCGGATTTTACCACAGGGTTCCCAATTCCAACAATGTCAACCATTTATTTACATGAGCAAACCATGGAAGTGAACTTCCCCCCCATCTAGTGCAAAGAAAAAATGTGGAAAAAAATAGTCCAAATACAAATGTCCTTTATATTACACTGATATATATATATATATTTATGTATGTATTTGAAAGTGCTCAGCATCAACCTCCTTTCTTACTATTCCAGTGATCGTTTAGCATCAATGTGCCTAGAGTGGTGCAACCTAAATTGTTTTCTTTATTCTCAAGCTCTTTATTCTTGTCACATTCTTATTCAGCACACACTTGGGCTCTTGTCCTAGGTCTGTTATCGCTCTCTTCTCCCTTAGTATCCTGGTAGCTGGGCAGGGATGCGGCCCCCTTGTATGGCTTTGTCAGTAAGGTGAACCCACGCCTTCCGTTCTTGTAATGTTGCTGATGTAGGGGGTACAATAAGTCACAATATGGGGACCTGTGAACCTAGGGTGATGCCACTTTTGCACATGCTTGTGGCACAGCACGAGGTCCCCAGGGAATACTTGGAGAGGAGGGATAACTGAGGCAGTGTTCAATTCTGTTTCGTTGTCTTCTGTGGCTTTTGTGATACCACCCTGCCTTTCCTTTACCTGTCGAGAAATGAAAGAGAGAGATTTAGTCATGGACATAAAATAGTCATGTAACTCATTTCCTAACACAGTCGCAGTGCTTTGGGCATCTGTCTGCGCGCGCGTGACCGGGGTAACTGGTGCATGCATTCTGTGACCTGTCATCAGCTCATGAGGAGGGGGTGATGGTCTGAGCCTAGATGATTGCATAGGGCAATGAGAGCTAGCGGAAAACAGTACAGCCAGCCCTTATGCACCGTGTCACGCAATCTTGTATTGCGGTCTTTCAGGAGGCCATTGAGGCGCTCCACTACACCATTCGCTTGTGGGTGGTAGGCCTTATGAAGTTTATGCCTAATGGCTAATAGGGATGTTATATTTGCAAATAACTCATTTGCGAAATTAGGTCCATTATCTGATCTCAGCATCTCACACACTCCCCATCGGGGGAACACTTTGCGTACGAGGAATTCTACTGCTGACATAGCATCTGGGTGGGTGCATGGTCCTGGTCCATCCATCTGGAGAAGGGACACACCACCACAAGCATAAATTTGTATCCCCTACAGGTTTGGGCCATACCAATATCTGCATGCAGGTGTCTAAATGGGCCAGTTGGATGGGTTATGGTTCCTCTTAGGGTGCTAAGTGTATGGCCTGCTGTATATTTCTGACAAGTTGCACAATTGATGAAGTTTGCCGCATGTTCATAAAGGTTGGGCACAAACCACTCACTGGAAATCTGTACTGCAATGCACTCTTTGGAAATATGTGCTGGGTAGTGTAACTGCTCTAATGCTACTATTAGTAATTCTAGTGGAATTACAGGCTTTCCTGTGTTTACCTGTCACCAAAGAACATATGTGGGGCGCAGGGGCTAGAAACACTTGTGTGCATGCGCGTTATAAATGCCATGTCATATCAAATTCGTGAACAGCCCCTCTTTTCCCATAATTCCTGCCCTTCTGTTAATGCTTGCCATTCTATCTCAGTTAACTGTGTTTTGGCAGTACATTGTAGCTTTCTGTGTCTGCCATAATTTTTCCATTTGGCTTCATGAACTTTGGTATATACACTATATCTGGCAAATACGCTGCACGTTTGGCCTTGGTGTCTGCAGCTGAGTTCCTGTGAGGAATAAAATCTGAGCCTCTAGTGTGTGCTAATCACTTTCCCACAGCGACCTCTGGTGGCTTTGATGATGCTTACATCAATCGTTGTAGCAGTGCGGCATGCTGCACGGGTGTACCTTCAGCATGCAGGAAGCCCCTCCTTGTGCACTGTGGATCTCACATACGCGGAGTCGGAGTACACAGTCACTTCCTCATCTTCCTGTCTCTCTAATGCCATAATCATTGCCACTAAGTCTGCTGCTTGTGCTGAAAAATGCACCGAAAGCCTTATGCTTTTAACCATTTCAAACTCCCCATTGTCTTTTACTCTTGTCCCTGAACTCTGGTCTATTGTTGAACTGCCATCAACAAAAAAACGTTACTCCTTGGCTCTCATTACAACTCTGGCAGTAGCCGTGCCTTTAAAAACGGCACGGCTGCTGCCAGAGTTGCATTTTTTCGACAACCATGAATGGGCAAGAACCGGGTCATGCCGAGTTAGGTGGACCCGGTACTTGCCCATTTTCGGGTGCCGGAATCAAGGGCCTCCTCATGCCCATTCTGCCCCATAGGGCTGAATGGGGATGGGGACGTCGGATGCACCAGCACAAGTCTGTCTGCATGTGCCGGTGCATCCGACGTGCTCTTCTCGCGGGTGCTGTTACACCCTCCAGGTTTTTTCTGGCGGGTGAAACGGTTCCTGCGAGCAGAGCCCATAGTATGGCAGTCCAGGAAGTACAGTACCGTCATGCTTACCGGTACCGTACTTCCCAGACCGCCATGCTCGTAATGAGGGCCCTTGTTTCTAAAGCCACCTCCTTGGTGCAAGGTACCTCATCCTGATAGTCTGTGTATGTTGTACAGTAATTAACATAATCCTCTTCCTGCACGGGATCTCTGATGTATTTTGCTGGATCTACTACATGCCATTATTTCCTGAGGTCCTCTGTGTAGTCAATGTGCCTTTAGGTTTCTCAGGTATTGCAAAAAGTGCATGTTCCACGTATAATGTCTCTGAGAAGCCCATTGTCATAGTGGATGATTTCTCAACTGCAGATGTTGCTGCAGCCAAAGTTTGTTCACATGGCAATGCCCTTTCATTACTGGGTCTAACAACCACTGAAATATGCCAAAAGTGTATGTCCCATTGAAGTCTTTTGTGTGAGGACAGCCGTCATCACTAATCATTGCAATGGGGTGAATAAAGAATTCTACTTATTAATCTGGGATTCCTAACATTGGTGCAGTACTTATAGCCTTTTTTAGTTAATCAAATGCACTGCTCATTTCTCTTGTCCATTGTATGGGATCTTCGTTTTTCTGTGCTTCCTTCTGCCCCTCTAACAGTGGTCGGATATGAGCTGTAGTCAGATACCCATACTCTGCAATAATTAAATAATCCCAACAACATTTGCAACTCCACTGTTTTTAGACGATGTGTATTGCTTATGGCCTCTGCTCTTTCAGGTGTCAGTCTCCTCCCTTCTTTTGATATTATTTGGTCCGAATAAAGTACTTCTTTCTGACAATATTGCATTTTTTGTTTGTCAACTTTGTATGATTTCTCAGTTAGCAAGGTCAGTAGCTGTACTGAGTCAATTCTGTTCCTGAGATTCTCTGCATACAAGCAAATTATCTAATATTGTATGATATGATGGCACTGGGAGTTTGTATGTTCCCCAAATCCATCTGCAGCACCCCATTAAACACACTGGGGGATTCATAGTACCCCTGTGGAAGACAACAATGTTCCAGTCTTTACTCCTCTTTAGGTAAATGCAGTTAAATACCACGGATCTTCATGGAGTGGTATACTGAAAAATGCATGTTTAAGATCAATAACTGTAAAATATGTGACTGTGGGAGGTATGTTACACAATATCATGGCAGGTTTAGGTACCACTGGAAATTCAGGATCTACAATGTTTTTCAAGTGGCGTAAAAAATCTTGTATGAATCTCCAGGACCCCCTCTGAGATTTTTTTCGCTGGGTACACACCACTGTTGCAAAGAGACTCTGATAGCACTATCACTCACTGTTTCATGAGCGCATTTATGGTTTCATAAATACCCTCATCTGCTTCTTTGGACATTGGATATTGTTTCACCCGAGGTACTATTGCCCCTTTCTTCAACTTTATTTTTGCTGCTGCAATCCCTTTTAACAACCCCACATCATATGGACTGGTGGTCCATAGTTTATTGGGTACCTTTGCCAAATCTTCCATAAATGATGGTACCTTTTTAGCTACCATTATTTGTTGTGGCACCTCTGTATACTCGACACTCAATTGACATAGTATGCTTATCTCAAACAATACCTCATCATGGTCTTTAAACAACTCCTCATCTGTCAGCTCAGTCGGTCTGTGTGCTGCATCAAGTGCTGCTACTGTGTGCCAACTCACACCTTCCTCATCAGTGCCATGTAAAATCACTCTGTCCTCCTTCACTGAAGCAATCTCTAGCTCATCTGTAGGTATCTGTGTTCTGAATATAAAGTCTGTGAGTAGTCTCAATAGCTGTCCCTCAATGCAGGGAAGCCATGCTAACATCACTTGTACTCCATAGAAACATATTTCAGGAACCAGTGGTACTCCCCTCTGTGCCCTTTGCCCATAAAAGGCTTGCCTGTATTTCTTTTCTGTCTGGAAATGGATGCCTGGTGTAGAGCATATTATACTGTCCTCCGTGAAAGATATTGACACATTAAGTTTGGCCATAAGATCTCTTCCCAATATGTTAACAGGTGTCTTCCTGGAATACAGGAATGGTATAGCTACTGCCTGCTCTCCTACTGTCATAGGTGAACTACCACTGAAAGGAACCACATTTGTAGCCCCAGAAAAGCCTTGAGTGCCCATGAATATTCCCGACATCGAAAGTCTGCCCTCTGACACAGGATTTTGTCAATCCAGTGTCAACAAAGAAAGAAAGAGTTTGGTTGCCTATAGATACCTCCACCCTTGGTTCCTGTTCAGGGTCTGTGGTTGCTGAGAGAATAGGGCACATCAAGTTACTCTGTGGGCTGTCCTGTTGAGAGTACTTATTCAGTCCTGTCCATGTAAAAGGGTTCCCAACCATTGTTGCTGCTCTTATCCGTGGTGTTTGTGTCAGAATATTGGTATCCCACTGTGTCACTGCTTGTTGTGATTGTACTGCATTCTGTGGTTGCTGTGGTGCTATCTGTGGCTGTAACTATGGCCCTTGGGGCTACTGCATTGGTTGCACCTGCTGTGCTTTTGTCTAATCTGGTGGATAGTCTATGTAATCATAATGACTATAATCCTGCTGTGATGCACCATATGGTGATGGATATGCAGCCCCAACCTCTTGGCCCATACTCCATTGCCTCTCTACTACTGAACTCATGAAATGTATCCTGTTTTCCCACATGACCAGCATACTGCTGCAGGGCCCCAGGTCCTCCGAAGTGTGTCTGTCCCCCACCAAACCCCCCTTGGGGCGCTCCAAATTCTCTCCCTCTATGAACAAATCCTCTTCCTCCTCTGGGGTACAAACTATTCTCCCCTCTTCCTGCAAAATGACCACCAATGCCCTGCTGTGCATAACAGCTCTGTGTCCATTATTCCTGTCTCCTGTATTTGTCAGTACCGCTCCTTCTACCACCATTTTAGATAATTTCTTCTGAACCAATTTTGCCTCTTCCTTCTACCTTTCCTCTATTTTCTTTTGATCCTTCTCTTGTTTTAACCTACAGTGGTGGACAATAGTTGTATCTCTGGCCACGTTCTCATTTCAATCCCCACAATTGTTTTTCTAACTGTCTTTGTACTTCTTTAGTAAAGCCCTGACATAAAATATGATGAAACACTGGTATATTTTTTATCCCAATGGTCTTTAGTTTTCATGTGCTAACGTTCTTTAATGTCTTGGATATAAGCAGCGGGGTCCTCAGTAGGCCCCATCGTCATAGTCATAATGGCGCTCATGTCAGATTGGTCAGGAAATAGCACCCTCTGTGCCTTCCCCACTTTTGCTCTGCAATTATTGAATGGTGACCCATCATATGGTGATGTTTTGTTATGTCACTGTAAAATAGCCTGCTCGCTTCCACACGTCCTGTGCCTGGTCACCCAATATAGATGCAAATAGGCTTTTCGTGTCACCTATAGCTAATGCTATCCCAGCTATCGCTCGCATTAGCTTGTAGATCCACTTGCCTGCACCTGCTGAGAGATGGCAGCTAATCCATCACATTATTTTTGTCTGTCTGATTTCATGGAGTATATACATAGTGGGGCTGCCCTAATCCCCTGTGGAGCAGTGGGAATTGTGATATCCCTTTCTTGCGTGTAGGTGATGCTGCACTTGTTCTCCTTCTCACTGTCTCAGCAGCACAACAGTGTTGCTGGCATTTTGGCTAATTTCTTAACAAATATGGTAATCTATGATCTTCATTTTTAGGGAGAACTGATGTGATGGGTGGATATAGGCTTGCATTTGGCCCCAACAAATCTGCTATCTCTCCTACAGCTGGTCCTGTGGTATCCATTTGTGGGGCTTGCACCGTCTCCTCTCCATCATCAATGTCTACACAATCTGTTTCTGTCACTTTCTCCACTTGTTATGCACAGGTAAGGGATCAAAATTACTCCTTTAACAGGCTCTCTTACACATGTTCCACTCATTATCTCTGGCAACACATCTTTACCCCTGAGTTCTGGGGTTATTGTCCCACTTCCATCTCCCCACATTTCTGGCCCTGTGTTTCTACTCACACTTTGGCTCATCTCCTTTCTTATGTGTTCAATTTCCTCATTTTCTCTGATCATTCTCCTGTTCTTCCCATTTAGTCTTTCTATACACTCATCCCTTTCTCCTACCTCCCTTTTGCTTCTTTGCCTTTTGTAAGGTAGGCATGGAATCAACAGTAAGACGGACAAAGTGACCACAGTTCAAGGGTGTTTATTGAACCTTCCCAAGGGGGAGTTAAACGCCTATCTAAATCGACAGATAGGAGCTAGCTACAACCATCAAATAATAATCAGTCCTAGTCGAGCCTTGTCAACATAAAAGGGCCTATACAAATAATTTGGGGGTGATGTTCATGAAAAAGAAAGAGGTGCTCACAAAATGAGTCAGGCTGCTCGGACCATTGGCCTCCCTTCCCCATGTTTTCAGCACGGCACAAGGAGGTTCACTCGAGCAAAGCGCACACTCTGGCTTATGTGGCATGAGGATACAGTTTTGTTCCTACAGTTGAAGACCTTCTGTGTTCAAGTCTCTTGACTCATAGGGTCTAGTACACAAAAACAACATAATGTTCTTTTCCTTTTCCAGTATTCAATTTGGGTGTTCACCCTGGATCCATCTCAGCCGGGCTCAGATCTCTTTCAAAGTATATTCAGATAATTCTTTCTCTGGTGACTCACGGTTCATCCCGGATCTCCCTTAGCCAGGCTCAGATCCCTCCTTTTTAACTCGATTAGTCTCCCTCAGCCGGGCTTGGACCAATTGTGATGTACTTTAAACTATTGAAGACTTTTGAATGTGCACAGGGTTTAGCTTGACTCGTTGCATGACCACTTTGATCTCAATATTCCTTTTCTCAAACTCAGCATTTGTTGGTTACCTAACAGAGGCTTTCAAATGAGCTCCCACGGGGCGCCGGAACACTCTGTATATGGTATCTTTTCCCGGTCTGCAAAGTTCAGTTATAATGTTCAGTTACTCCTTCGGGTTTTCACTCATATCTGCGTTGCTCTTTGCAGATGCCTCACACACTGGTCTCTTTGTGCAATGTTGGCACTTATAACCTTGGGTCAAAACACAAGCTAGTTTGGTATCGGTCTCTCTGACTCACTGGCTGTGTTGTATTTTCTAACGCTGCTTTGTTGTAGGAGCCAAGGACAGTACCACGGTGGCAATCTTTGCTCCCCGTCTTGGTCATCGATGCAGGAGACCCCCAGGTACCTCTGCCACACTGCTAGTTTGATCAGCCTTCTTTCCTGGTGTTTGGTTTCTTACTTTCCAAAGCTCACGAAAGTAACAGTGTTTAGAGGTTCTGTGTTTTTCTCTCCATGCGACTCTTTGGTCTCGCCATCCTTCCCCTTGTATTAAACTGCCATCTTGGAACTGCTGTTTCTTCAGATGGTTTGCCTTGCTCAGTGTGTGCTTTTGTGTTCCGCCTTTTATCTGTGTGGGAAAGTGTGATGGAAGTCAGGTGTGCGTAATAATCCAATTGCCTGACCTTGCCTGTCCATGGTTTTGGGACCTGTCAGGTATACAGCTTTGATGTTAGTCCGTTGTTGCTCACGGTGAACTGTCCATGAGAACGAGTTTATCGGAAGGGGCATGGGGGGGAATTGAATTCCTAGGTATTCTACTTGGTAGGATGGGGAAAAGATGTTAATGGGAAGGGGATACTGCATCTCACCCTTCGGTGTCCCACTTCTACTCCCAGAGGGCCCCTCATCAAGGTGATCTTTCCCCACTGGTCCACCCCCAGGAACTGGATCCCAAAGTGATGGCCGTGTCCTAGCCACCTGGATGACAGATCCCTGGGAACTAGCGGGTGAGACACCGTCTGGTTTCTTGCGCTTTCCTGTTCTTCTCTCTGCATCGTCTCTGTTGCTTCTCTCCGTTCCCTCTCTTTCTCCCTCTGTGCATTTTGCTCGATCCCCACCTGTGCCTCTCTCCTCAATTCTTCCCTAGCTGCTTCCTTCGTTTCTTCATACTCCGCTACCTTCAAGTAATTATTTTCTGTGCCTTTCCCATCCAGTTTGAGCAATATCTTTCCTCCTACCCACTTCTCTGATTCAATCATTGTCTCACCAATACTACCATTACCTATCGGTACACTTCTCACCCCTTGACCATCTATTTGCACATCTCTCACGTGCCAGAGATCCTCCTCCTTAGCTGCTTTTCTAATCTTTATAGTCCTTTTTTTCCTCATCCCTCAAATGTGCCTCCAAGCTGCACCGTGATTCATTCTCCATTGGCACTAATGGTGCCTTTCTTTTTACCAATGTTGCCCTCCTCCTACTATCATCACTTTCCTCATCAAGGGATTTATATTTGGGATGACAATACCCTACAGCTGCTGCTTGTAGCGGGTATATTCCTGGAATAGATGGGGCTGGTGTGCTCACCTCATAACGATGCAGTAAATGCCTACCTCAGCTGGCAAAGGCAAGACTGTTGGCTGCGTGTGAGTACTCTCCTGAGAGGGAGGAGGCAGCAGTGCTGTCTGCTGCTCACGTGCTCCCTCACACACATTATGCATCCATTCTTTCTTCGGCGCCCCTGTCTCTTCCACAAAGGCCTTCCAAAACCCTAATATACTAAGCCTGTTTTTAAGCGCTCTGCCCTTGTGTACGGCGTGCAAGTATGTGCTCATGTGTTTGGGTACCTCTTTCGATGAATGAGCCTCGGGTCTCAGGTATTTATTGGCAAATCCTCCTCTCTCCGCTTCCAGAAGACCTGCCTGCCCATGCAGTTCTGCTTTATTGGTTCCATCACACATAAATTCATAGCAACATTGACCCATTCCTTTTTATCTGGGGTATGGGCACTTTTCCATTCTGTGGTCAGGCACGCTCTTGCTGCTAGTAGTAGGCCTGAGGCCATTTTAGGCAGTCCAACATGGTCTCCCTTTTGTCCCTCCAGGCCAAATAGAACTGTCAGGGGGAGATTTGACCCGGTGAATCCCTTTCACTTCTTTAATCCACCCCAGGAATTCATCCCAAAAAAACTGCACCTTCGGGCACCCCCACCACATGTGCCAATAGTCGGCCCTCGATCCACATTCCCACCAACAAAATGGGCTGACATTCTGATACATTTTGGAAAGTCTGACGGGGTCATACTGCCACCTGTGTAGAAGCTTGATGGCATGCAGTTTATATTTACTTGAGATTGATGTCTGCGAAGCACCCGTACAGAGTCCTCCCTCACAAGGCAGGATCTATTCCCTCTTCAAAGTCCCGTTCACACCGCCCTTTCAATTTTTCTGTGGACCGACTCCCCGGTTTCCACAAGGACCCCATAGATCGCTGAAATCAGACCCTTCATTTCCGTCCCGGTGTCTAGGAGTTTTTCGAAGGGAGTGAGGTCTTGCTGTATCTATTCACTCAACCCCTTTTGGTTAGTGCCCCCTTTAATTGTAGGTACAAGAAGACAAAGTTTACCTATGCCCTTTGCCTCTTCCAGTTCAGTTATGTCTATAAACCTATCTCCTCTCCACAGCTGACCAATCCTGTCCAGCCCCACTTCAAACCATTTCTGAAATCTTTCCAGGTTCAGGAACGCGTCCCTGACTCTCGGAACCCAAAGATGTCCCAATGGGGAGGGCCATGTCATAACCACCTTAATTATTGCTCCTTTTCTCCAAATATCCCAAATGGTCCCCACTAGAGGATGTTCCCGAATTCTACGGGGGAGCCTATCTCTTGGTACCCATAACCATTCCCCAACAGTGGCTGGTTGCAGGTGTAGGTTGTCTAGTGCAATCCATTGGAGATCCTCCTGGGCTCTGAGATTTAGTTTCTTTTTATTGATTTTCACATATACAGCAGATCAATGAAACAAGAAAATAAGAACAACTTTAACACCCCTATAATCCCCCACCCCCTATTCCCGGTAGAAGCACCCAGAGAAAAACATCCATCAAGCTCAGTCCAGCCATTCCGGCCTAGCAGCTATAAATGTCCAACAGTTTTAATCTCTGCGGGCACCATTGCTCCCTAAATTCACCTTTCATATAGTCCAAAGTCTCACCCCAGTCCGCTGCAAAACTCTCCAACCTCCCCTCAGCTGCATAGGTGGCCCACTCCAAGGAAACAATATCCCATATTTTCCTGAGCCAATCACATTCCGTGGGGATCGTCGGGCTCTTCCAGTTTTATGCAATTAGCCCCATTGCTGCCAATATATAGACTGTGCGCCTTGGGGGTTCCCGTTTTTCCCCTTCCCCTTTCCCCATCTTCCCCCCCTCTTTCCCAGCAGAATCTCTCTAGGACTTCGGGGCTCCCCCAGCCCTGGGGTCTGAGTTTGAGCACCAGCGATTTCACACCAAAAGGGTCTGATAAGTGGGCAATCCCACCAAATATGTGTCGCCGTGCCCACCTCCCCGCAACCCCTCCAACAATCATCTGAGTTTGTTGGGTATATTGCGTGTACTTGGCTGGAGTGTAGTGCCAGTAAAAGATGCATTTATACCAGGCTTCCTGTAACCGGGGCGCTTTGATTATTTCAGGAATCAACTTCCATAGCCTCTCCCAGTCCCCTCTTTCCATCCCCACCCCCCTCTGCTGCTCCCAAGCCCTCATGTACGGCCACTTGACTGTCGGACCCGTGCTTTCTAAAAGTTTATATAAATCCGATATCAAGCCCGTGGTGCAATCATGGGTCAGGAGGAATCGTTCAAACTGTGTTAGCTCCCGCGTGGCCCCTCTCCTCACCTCCGTCGACATTACCCAATGTCTTAGTTGAAAATATCTGTCTCTCTCTCTCACCAACTCCAAATTCCTGCTTGCATTCCCTGAAGGTTTTTACCATGCTATTGCTAAACATGTCTCTCAGAGTCTTACAGCCCCCATCGTCCCATGCTTGAAACGCCCCTCTCTCCAAACCCAGCGTGAAATCACCATTGTTAAAGATAGGCGTGAAAGGAGACGGGAAAGATGAAACCCCGCGTCTCTCCACCACCCTGTCCCAAGTGGCCACCACTCCCTTTGTAATGTCGCTCAAGTAAATGTGCGACGGTCGCAATTTCCGCGGAAGCCATAATACTTCTCCCAGATGTTGTTGTGCGACTGCCCTATCCATTTGCACCCAATGCTTCTCGTGTTTATCTGCGAACCATTCCCTAATTACACAGAGGAGTGCGGCTTCATGGTACCGCCGGAAATCCGACAGCCCTAAGCCCCCACGTTCCCTGGACGCTGTAAGAAGGAGCGAAGACAAGCGCAGTTTCTTACCCTCCCATATGAACTCCTTGACCACCTGGTCGATTTCCCTAAAAAAGCTCGGCGGAATCGCCAAAGGGATCGCTTGGAAAAGATGCAATATGCGAGGCAGAATCACCATTTTGACCGCTTCTCTCCTCCCTAGCCAAGAGATCTTAAGGGCACTCCAACGCCGTAAATCTCTCTTGATCTCCTTAAGCAGAGGGGGATAGTTCACGCTATACCACCCGCCCAAGGTGGGGGTAATCCGGATCCCCAAATACCTAATCCCACCTGAACGGGAAGACTGCCCTAAATTCCCGTGCCTCCCTCTCTTCTAAAGATAGGTTCATCAACTCGGATTTTTGCAGATTGATTCGCAATCCCGATGCTTCCCCGAATTTGGTCAACATTTCAACGCACACCCTGATAGACTCCGCCGGCTGTGTCAACATTAGCAGCATATCGTCTGCAAATGCTGCCACTTTGTGCTGGCCTCAACCAAACGATACGCCCGGATTCTACCGGACTCCCTTATGGCCAATAATAGGGGTTCCAGGTATATTGCATAGAGCAAAGGGGATAGGGGACAGCCTTGTTTCGTACCTCTCCTAATCCCAATTGGGTTTGAAGTTTCACCATTGACCAGTATCTGCGACCTGGGGTTCTTGTAATTTGCCTCGACCATGCTAATAAAACCCGGCCCCAACCCCATCCGCTCCATAACCTGGAATAGGAACGATCACTCCACCTGATCGAATGCTTTTTCCGCGTCAAGCGCTAAAAAAAATCGCCGGAGTGGTTGTCTTCCGTGCCTTCTCAACAATGTGGGCCAACCTCTGAATATTATCAGCCGTCTGCCTCCCTGCCACAAAGCCCGACTGGTCCTGGTGGATCAGCGAGGGAAGGTACCTCTCTAGCCTCTTTGCCAGTATTTTAGTATACGTTTTTGCCTTAGTGTTTGAGGGCAATGGGACGGTTTGATTTGCATTCCTCGGGGTCCTTGCCCGCCTTGTGTATAAGCGTTATTTTTGCCTCCTCCATCGAGGGGGTGATGCTGCCTCTAGCCCTAAATGAGTTAAATAATTGCATCAGATGCGGAACCAGGAGGTGAGAGAAACGCTTGTAGAAGGTTGCTGGGTAGCCGTCCGGGCCCATGGCTTTACCAAGGGGGAGGGCTGCTATGGTTGCCCGCACCTCATCCTCTGATATAGCTCGGCCTAATTCTATCCCCTTGTCGTCAGAGAGCCGCGGGAGCGTAAGACCCTCCAAAAACTTCCTCTGTGAGTCACCCGACGGACCCTGTGAAGAGTATAGATCTTCGTAAAACTCTGCTAGCCTCCCTTTTATCTCCTCCGTCCTGGTGAGTCTTACTCCCTCTTTGCTCCTCATAGCCATGATTACATTGCGTTCCCTCTCACCTCTCAATAAGCGCCAGGCGCGAGTCAGCCTTGTTAGCTTTTGCGTAATATTTATGCCAAACCCTGAGCATGGCCGCCTTCGCCTTTTTAGTCCTTAGGATCCTCAGCTGACCTTCGACCGCCCTATACTCCTTATACAATTTTCTAGAAGGGTTTTCACCTACCCGCACCGTGGCGGGCTCCACCTTCCTTTCCAATTGTTCCTCTAGCCTCCGCATCTGTCTACGTCTCTCTGCTTGCAGGGCGATTAGATCTCCCCTCAACGTAGCCTTAAAAGCGTCCCATCTAACCTCCAGGCTCGTGTCGAGATCATTGTTTGTTCAAAGTATTCTCGGATCTTCCCCTCTATCTCCCCCGTGTCACCTGATCCCTCAGGAGCGCCCCAGGGAGCTTGCAGCTCCACAACCCAGACCTCCGACCCCCCAACCGTAGCCGCATTTGAACTACCTTATGGTCCGCTATCCCCATAGGGCCTACCTCTATGGAGTCAACCCCCCCGACCAAGCTCATAGATACCCAGATGTAATCAATTCTAGACTGCGATCTGTGAACATCCGAAAGAAATGTAAACCCCTCCTCTTCACCCCTTAACACTCTCCACACGTCCCGCAAGCCTGCTTCCTCCCACCGTTCCTTCAATTTTGGCGATGCTACCATGCCCACCGCCTCCCCCCAGCTGCGAGCGATCACTCCGTCTGTCCCATGCCAGATTCAAGTCTCCCATCACTATTACCTGTCCTCTTGCAAAGTCTTGTAGAGTTCCCACAACCTCACGCAGAAACTGGTCTTGCCCCACATTTGGGCCATACACCGAAGCTATTGTGAAGTGCGAACCCATGTACTCTCCCCGAACCATAATATAGCTCCTGTTCTTATCCCGTAGAGTGTTAGAAACGCGAAAATCTAATCCCCTTCCAAATGCCAACACCACCCCTCCTTTTTTGGCAGGACCCGATGCGAAAAGTATTTGCGGGAAGCCCTTCAGCCTCAGCCTCCGTTGATCCTTCCGCAGTAAGTGGGTCTCCTGCAGAGCCAAAACATCTGGCTTTGTGAGAACCGACGAACTGCTCCAATTTGGACCGCTTGATTGGGGAATTCAGACCCCTTACATTATGTGTCATCCATTTGAACCCCAACCTGGTATACAGATTGCTCCTCGGGGATCGCCCCTCCGGGTCTAGCCCCTTGACTCTCCCCCCCTCACCAGCGAGACGTGGGAAGGGTCCCTACCTTTCTTTATTACCAGCCTCATTCCTCGCAAACCTTAAGACTGAAACTCTCCCATTTGGTGCCACAACCCCTCCTGACTCCTCCCCCCCCCATCACCCTTTCTTCCACCCTGCAACCCCAACTTAGAGTGGAACCAACACCCCCCCCTTCCCTACCAACTTGTCGTAACCCCCCCAAACCATTACTCTCTCCTCCACCTCTTGTCTTCCCACCGGGCCCCCTAGCCCTTACTGACCCCAATATGTTGCCCTTGAGCTCCTTTGTCATCCTTAAAGATCCACCACCCATTATCCGACCAGAGTACAGATTAGACATTACCCATTCCGCAAGCGCCACCCTCTATGCAGGCCCCTCCTCCCTCCCCCGGCGAACCGCCATTCCTCCTGTGCCCCCTCCGTCTTTTGTCCGCCAATGTGGACCATTCCCAGGGCCTTTCCCACGGCCTGTTCCCCAAGCTAACCCCCTCCATGCTCGAAGAGCCCTCCTCCAGATCCAGCCGCAACAGGTCAGCTCCCTCTTGAACTGACGTTATTCGTTTCAGAGAGCCTTCCCAATCAAAAACCAACCCAAATGGAAATGTCCACCTGTAGCATATCCCCCGTTCAATTAGAGCCTTCAACACTGGCGCCATCTTCCTTCTTTTTATCAAGGTGATATTAGCCAGGTCTTGATACAGAGCTATCGTCTGGCCTTTAAACATGATTGGTTCCTTATTCCTTGCAGCTAGGAGCACTGCCTCCTTCTGAGCGTACCTGGAAAAAGCGGTGAGCACGTCCTGCAGCCTTGAAGCAGGTCCTTTAGCGAGCCGTCCAACCATATGAACCCGGTCTAATTCGATGTCGCCCGGGGCGACTCTCCCAGGATATCCGCAAACACACCCTGCAATTCCTGTTTCAGGTCCTTGTCCAAGAAGGATTCCGGCAGCTGCCTCACTCTTATATTAATCCTCCTAGACCTGTTTTCCGCATCCTCCATCTGTATCTCCAGGTTCCGGGTCGCTACGTCCAGGTGCTCCAACGCCTCACTATTAGCTGTAGTCTCTTTTTCAACTTCTTGCAGACCTCTCTCCAGGAGGTCCGTCCTTTCTCCTAATTTGCTTCATTTCCCGTTTGATCTCCCCAAGAGCTTCATTTAGATTGGCCCGCATTAGCTGAAACTGGTCTTGAAGAGTCTTGGCTAGGTTGGCGTGGAGCGCCTGAATTTCCCCCATGAGGCCTTGGCCATGCATCAGGGGATGCTCCTGCGTTCTCTCTGTCGAAATACTCCTCTCCATGCCCTCATTGTTGTTCCTAGAGCTTTCCCCCATATCCTGCAACGGCCACAGAGAGTGGAGTGTGCTCTGAGAGTCCCGGGGAGGTTGCTGCGCACTTCCACTCTTTCCTTTAGTGCGAGTGGCCATCAACAAAGACCTGAGTTTGCTGCGTGGGATCCAGCTGGGAGTCGACCTCCACCCAATCTCCTCCAAACGGGCCAATATTCTGCCTTAATGCCCGCTGCGGTTCAAGATCGGGTCTTAGGCTGTCCTCCCCTTTCTGCCCCCTCCTCCTCCCAACGGCGCTTCAATTGGGATTACAGCGCTATGTCCTCAGAATGGCCCCCATCAGGGGGAGGGTGGTTGGTAATTGATGGGGTGTCCAGTTGCTAACTCTGGACCGGCTGGCCCCCCAGTACCTCCAGCCAGACCCTGGACTGCTGACCGCAGCTGGCCCACCTGCCAACACAGTTCTCCGGATATTATCCTCAGCCTGCAGCCAAACCTTGCGAAGACAAAGGGAGGAGGAAGGCCAGCAAGCACCAATGCCTCGTGATTCTCCCTTTAGAGCTCTGCTTAGTCCGGGCCCTCACCAGTTTTGCCGCCTCAGAGCTGCACAGTTACTAGATTGACTATAAGAGTCCTCGCCGCCCCTGCACTCCTCCCCATATACACTCACTGCGGTGTCGTGCTCCGCGGCACCGTTTCTCCAGGAGGCAGCCCGCAGCAACTCCCGAGCCAGCCTTCCACTACCCCTCCTTTTTCCTTTGGAAGTTCCAAAACATCCAATGCTATCTTGGACTTCTACCCCTGCCACAGAAAATCTCAATAGGGAGTTCTTCGTCTCCTGAAAGAACGATTCTGGAATACGGATGGGGAGCAACTGAAACAGGTACAGGAGTCTTGAGAGGATGACCATTTTTAGAACATTGAGTCGGCCCAACCAGGATACTGTTAATTTACTCCACTTCACCAAGTCCACTTTAAGCCTGGACGTCAACGGGTGGAAATTAGCCACGAAGCGTTCCCCCATGTCCTCTCTAATCTTCTGAGTGAGGGACTCCAATGAGAGTGCGAACGAGTATCCCCCATTCACCACTACACACACCCTAGGGAGGGTGTACACAGCCATGAGCCTGCAGAGAAAACCATCCCCTATCCCATATTTGATGAGTACTGCTTTGAGAAACTCCCACCCCACTCTATCAAAACCCTTTTCGGTGTCAACTGAGAGAAGGAGGGGGGAATACCCATTTACCACCCGGACTTCATGCATCAGGTGTAATGTTTTCCTCATTGTGTCCATACCCTGTCGACCCCGGTTGAAACCACCTTGGTCCAGATGGATTAGACGTGGCATGTATCCCTCCAACCTAGCCGCCAGTACCCGGGTGTATATCTAGGCATCTATGTTAAGAAGGGAGATAGGGCAGTATGCACCACATTTCTTGGGATCCCTCCCCTCCTTGGGTATCACCGTGATGAGTGCCCTTGAGAAAGACTCTGGGGCGTTAACTATATTCATTACGTCATTGAACAGTTCTATCATAAATGGTAATAATACGTTGAGGAAGGATTTGTAAAAACCCTGTCATGGACCCGTCATCCCCCGGGGCTCTCCCCGGCGGCAGTCTCCCCACCGCCTGCCTAATTTCTTTCGCTGTTATGGGGGAGTCCAGTATAGTGGATTCCTCATAAGTCTTTCTGGTGGGCAAGGTAAGCCAAATGCTCTTCAATCCCTCCCGTCCCTGGCCTACACTCATATTTGTATAGAGTCTCGTAGAAAGAGGCAAATGCCTCCTGGATCCCCTCCGTTGAGGATTTGTAAGCTTCACCACTCTCCTCAATCTCCGCAACCCATCTTTCTACTCTCCCCATCTTTCTACTCTCTGCCCTCTCAACGTAGCTGCCAGGAGTGCATCGGCCTTATCCCCTTTCTCTTAGAATTTCTGTTTAAGAAATTTCAGGTTGTTTATTATCTTCCCTTTCTCAAGGAGCCACAGCTCCTCCCTTTTCCCCCGGCTTTCTTAATACTCTCCCCTCTCCTTGCACATGCGCTCGCTTATCCAGGTGTTTTATCTCTTCCCTCATCCTATTCTCAGTGAATGCCTGCTCCCTTTTTTTTTTTTTACACGCACCTTCCTGAATCAGAACCCCCTCCAGATCGCCTTACCCACCTCCCATACCATTCTCATGTCCGCCTTGCCTCTGTGGTTTGCAGTGAAAAATGTCTCAATTTCCCTAGCCATCTCCAGGTGGAATAATTCATCCTGCCATAGGGACTCATTGCAGCTCCATCTAGCGCCTCTTAGGTTCATACCCGACCAGCCCAGATCTAATGTCAACCATAGCATGGTCTGATCACATAATCGGGCGAATCTCTGCGCCTCCTCCCACAAATCCCTTGAGACTTAAATCTAATCTATCCTGGTAAAGGTTCCGTGGGGGAGGGTGGAGTAAAAGGTATGTCCCCTCTCCTGTGTGTGAAAGTGAGGCCACATATCCCACAACCCATACTATTAAAGCGTCTCCTGGACCTCCCCATAGCCCGGTCTCAACAAATCTTTTTCCCTGTCATGCAACCCCTGTCTGTCTAACTTCACGTCCGCTTTTATGCTGAAGTCCCCTCCAACAATGAGGTGACCTGAACTCTTGGCCAGTATTTTCGGGACTCTATTATTCCGGAATATGTTGCCCCTGGTTGGGTGCGTAGATCGTAACAAACGTAAAACACGCCTTTCTAATAGTACCAGTGACCAGCAATGCCCTCCACTCCACATCTGACCAGACCTTGGATACCTCCGACTTAAGTGCTCTGCCGAATAGAATACCCACCCTCACTTTTCTTTCAGACCAGAGCCCCAATATACTTGTCTAGCCAAGCCACAAGGAATTCTTCATTCCTCACCCTTACAAAATGTAGTCTCCTGGAGAAACAAGACGTCTAGCTCAACCCTCGGGAATTCCCTTGCAACCAGGGATCTTTTCGTTGGTGAGTTCAGCTCCTTAACGTTAAGAGTGCAAATCCTCAGCCGGCTCTCTTGGGCCCCTTTCCCTGTGGTTGCCATCATGTTACCCCGCTTCGAGCACCTCCTCCATGCCACCTGGCAAGCCTTTGCATACCAATTCGAACTTCGTCATAGGAAAAAGAAACCAGGGAAAAAACTCGTACCAGGCTCCCCTCCCCCAACCCAGAGCAGCGCTGGCTCTCCCCAGTTGACATCACTAGGTTTAGACCGACCCACCAACAGGACCCAGTCACTCAGAACCCTCCCCACAAACCACTTTCTCCAGATCCCCCCTTCCTCTCACCCAATATTTGACAACAAATAACCTCTACTCTCCTCCACCATCTCTCAAGGTACACTTTCTTTCTAGGTGCAAGGCGGCCATTTGTTGTACAGTAATAACCAGTCAAATCCCGCCCTGTGTGTCCCCTTTGAGAGAGCAGTCCCCTCTCTAAGTGTCAAACACATAAGAAAAAGATACAACACACGCTTCAACCAGGTCTCGGTGGCAGGGATGCGTTCAACTTCCGGGATCCCGGTATTCATCGTCTCTTAAGTCCCTTGATATGCCATTGACCCCCACAAGCCACTTTCTCTTTGGAACCCTGTGGGGCTCCGGTGTCTCCAACTAACTCCCCCCATGGCTCTGCGGATCTCCTCCTCGGTGGACAGTTTATATTTTTCACCGTCCACTTCAAAAGCGATAGAAAACGGGAATCCCCACTTGTACCGGACATCCTTCTCATTCAGCCTCTTCGTAAGGGGTGAGCACAGTCGTCTCCTGGCAAGTGTTAGGGAGGCCAGGTCTTGAAAAGTTGTTACTGTGGAGTTGCCATATGTCACCGGCCCTTCTGCCTTGCTTTTCTCCAGAATCTTGTGCTTTTTTGGGTAGTTATGGAATCTGGCTCAGACCCCTGCTGAGCCGCCAGCTCTGTGAATCGTCTCTATTTTAGCTTTGTCAATGGTGTCGTCCTCAAAGGTGAGTTTCGTAAATTCATGGAGGGTTCTCCTCATATCCATCTCCGTCTCCCCGCCCATATCAGGGATCCCAAAGAGTCTTGGGTTGTTTCGCCATTCTGGATGTCATCCATTTTCAATGTGCTCTCTCCTTTCCATTTCTGACATTGTCACGTCTATTTGGATCTCAAGGGCGTCCCGGGAGGATTGGTTGTGCTCCACTTCAAGTCTGTCTTCTATTTTATCAATTCTCTGAGTGATTTTATCGACCCTTCCCCCAATGTCAGCTCTCATTTCTGATATCCTTCAGTGCTGCAACATCTCTTTTCATCGCCATGGACTCATCCCCTCCGGCAGACATGGTGTCCTGGGGCCCTGTCTCTCCATCCGGGCGTATTCGAAACTGGCTAGCTTGGCTATCACGTCCATGTGCCTCCACTTGATAGCGAGCGTACTGAACCTTATTTTGGGGTGCTTCTGCCGTGGCCTGGCCTGCTTTCAAATGTGATCTGTGTAAGGTCTCTTGTGCCTATATGTTTTGGCCACTGGACCCTTGTGCACACCAAGGGCCAGACACCCAGCAGGCGGAAGTGACCAGGTTGGATGACCAGTAATACGGACAGAGAACTCCATTCCAGATCACTTTGCTCATATCCACCTCACTTGCCCGCTAACTCTCCTTACCGTAAGTGCATGGCCCCAAGTCCTCTTGGGGGGGACAGGGGGGCACAGCCACCTGTGTGTTGGATAGTGGTGTACAGTGGCAGGGAGGCAGGCACACACCCCTACACAGGGGCCCACGCCTCCCTGCTCTCTGGGCACCTCTCCACCACCCCCGTCCCCCTCTTAGCCCCTGGGAGGCCCCTGCTAGCTGCAGTGTCTTGCGGCATCCCTATTTTGCGGCAGCTCCCCGGTGTTCGTTCCGGGTGACCACGAGCTCCCTTTCCAGTCCCGCTGGTGTCAGCCGCCGTCCCCTGCTACATCCAGGGGGGCGGCAGGTTCAGGCTTCCTATCAGCCAGTGATCCTGAGTGTTCCCTGGAGGGCACTTGGTCTCTTTCAGTTCAGGGGCTGTGGAGGGAAAGTCACCCACCTCGGCGCACCTCGAGGGTTGTAAACCTCCTCATCAGGGCAGCTCATGCCGAAACCCTCCAGGCCCCCACAAACTCACTCAATCCTCAGGGACGTCCTCTGAGGGAGGACCCGGTTTCTACCATGGTGGAGTGCGCCGCCCCAGATGGCCCGGCCCTGGGCCGCAGGCCTCATGTGACACCACGTGTATTTTTAGGAGACTTCAAAGTGCCGTTTGGAATGTGTCCTTTCTCACCTTATAACTTCAAGTTTTCTGTGGCGCGGGGGCAGCTTGCAATAACTGCCACACTACAGGCGTTTTCGTGAGATTTTTCAAAAATGGGAAGTTATGACACAAAACATAGACGAGGCTAGAGCAGACCCCACATCCATGTCAGCTACAGACCCGGGCAACTCCGGGTGGTACCGCTAGTTAGGGAAGTTTGTGAACTTTTGTAAGAACAATGTCCTGGCCCTAACGTTGCAAAGATGAAATCACTGACTTTCAACACAAGACCGAGAAAAAAGGTTAAAGCTCTAAGGCTAGAGCTGTATGACCACCCCAAACAACTTGTAATAAGGGTTGCATCATCCTGCAGGTGGGTGATGGATTTGGATAAAACAAGGGTTACACTGGCAAGTTAAAGTGGTGCACTACCAAGATATACTGTTGAACAAGGTAATGGTGCAGTGCGTGTCTCCCTTGAGGCTTAGTCAAATATTAATTCCATATCTATTGTGGAAAATAAATATATCAAGAATATTTTGGGACTACTGTATAACGCGCCCAATTTACCAGTCCTTTTAGAAACAGGAATGCAAAGTGTTGAATTTATTTGTCGGTTATGGTCTGCCTTTTAATTAGTTCGATTACGGTTGAACATCTTGTTGAAATACAAAGAAACCCTATTGGATGTTTTATTTCAGGCAGGGGGACCTTCTTTGCCCTGGTTCATCCATGTTAAGGAGAAGTTATATAGTTTGTACCTTGGAGTATTGGATTAATATGAGTCGGCCAAGGCAGCGATTTAAGGTGGCATCCCTCCAAAAGGCAGACTGGGACAATTGTATTAAGGCATTCGAATCGTCGCTTTTGACACACCATTGGAGTATTAAGGTTAAGAGGGCGTTGACGTCTATCCAAACTATGTAAACCCAAAATATGAAAGGGCACTGTACACAAAATTCTGTTTTGGGATTTTACTGATAGCAAATCTACAACATAAATCGAATAGTAACGTAGACCCATCCTGTCCGTTGTGTGGTGGGATGACCGACAGTGTGGCTCATTTTTTAATGCTACGTCAGGCTACATTGTCCTTTTTTTAAGGCCATTATAGAAAGCCTGAGGCTGACGTACGACTGCTGAGGACATGATTGTCTGCATCAATTCTAGTGATGTGTTGGCAGTCTACGCTCGTTGCAATTACTTAGTGTGGGCCTGGAGGGTAAGACAGAAGAAGGTAAACAAGAACTGTCAATGATGGCTTGCTACTTTACGGACTAACAGGAATGTAATTTCCTTTTCGTTGTTTTTATTTTTACGTGATAGTTTTATATTTATGGTTGGACTATTTGAATGTATTGTTATATGATGAAATGTTGGCTTTTCTGACACCTGTCAAAATAAAGCATTATGAATTGAAGAACAGACTGACTTAATTGAAAACATGAAACCATGTTATGGTACTTAAAAGCACTGGGATGAGCAATAGGAGCTCAGAGGCAATGGGGGCTCAAAATAGTGAATATCCAAAGGTGCGGTCTAGTCATTGCCAATTAAAACACCTGAGCGGGATCTTTAAAACCCAGGATGAGACCCAGCTGTGTTGAGGATGAAGCAGAGGAAGAAGCAGGTCATGGCAGTGCGGGAGGTGTAGCAGAGGGAGATCAAGCCATCCGAGATGCAGGTGCAGCCACAGAGAGAAGCCTGCCAGCAGCAGTCACGCTGATGGGTGAAAACCTGAAGAACTGCAGTCTACGCGCAGTGAAAGATAGCATACTATAAGGAAGCCTATTTGATAATAAGACGTATTCGCGAAGCAGCGTGTGGCAGATGAGGAAGCCGCGGAAGAACAGAGCTTTCATCGCTCCTTGAGACCGCTGCACAACTTATCCGAGGCTCGCAGAAGAGGGGGTGAAGACTGCAGAATCACCGCTGAGGGAGTCGATGTGAAGAACCAGAGAGTTGGCAGAAAGTGAATGCTGACCTTGGGGCGCTCCGTGTACGAAAGCTGTCACAAACCAATAATTTTGAATACTGAACAGTTAATCCGAGCAGAACGTATTTAATGATTACCAAGTAATTACAGAAAACAAAGCTAAGTGGCAAAGAGGAAGGTTCCCTCATAAGGGACTAAGAGGCTGTCAAAATACTTTGGGTATAATGCCAGTGGGGAAAGCCCCTAACTGACATTACCTTCAGCCAAGAGGCTACAGACAGACCAGATTCAGACAATCACTAGGAAATGCTCATAACCAGCATTACCATCAGCCAAGTAGTTGTTAGAACCCTTAATAAAGCAACCAAAGCATAAGTCCCCTTTTGAGAGATATAATTTTGGGAAAGTGTACATCTCACCTTGCCAACAGCCAAGTGACTGAAATCAGACTTAGGCGACAAGTGTGCAACTCTTCCTTTTTAAAATTTCAATTGGAGGAATCTTGTAACTGAAACTGCTGGCAGTCGGAAGGCTGTCAAGATGTTAAGAGACCGTTTCGGGAATAATTCTTGGACATTTCGTTCTCAGTTTAGGCAAAACTGGAGCACAAGATGTCACAAAATAATAAGAAGAGGTAGTTGTTGGTTAAACCTCCTTCCAAGAGATATTGGTGTGGAGAATTTTGGAACCAATACTACCATCACGTTTGTAGGAGTTAGTTGTAGGAGTTTTCTTCCTGGCAAGCGAGTATACCAGGAAAGGGATTATAGTGGTTAGTCCTGGCAGGCGAGTGGACCAGGAAAGAAGATGATGGTTTGAGATGTTTGTGGCAGAAAGATTTGTGGAAAGATTTTTGGTTGAATTAAGAGAATGTATTTACTTTATCATTTGTTGACAAGCAGTATCATCACAGAGGCAATTTGCTGTTTGCTATCCTGAAAAAAGAGTTGTATGTTCAAGAAGTGGTATTGAGTAAGAGTGACCTGCTACCTTGACAAGAAGTTTCTTTTGATGAAAGAGTTATATCATAACTGAACAATTGCATTTTGGTTTTGGAATCTATCTTTTGGGTAGAATGTCAATTATCCTTGCAAGAGGAATATTGTGGAATACATTGAGTTGTTGGAATTGCCAACCAGCTGTGGTGAAAAGGATATGTGTTGTTTCTCCAAGAAAGACACTGTGGTTGAAAAATACTTTTCTATTCTTGAAATGAACATTGTTGAAACGGAACTGTAATCGGAGTATTCCTGAATACTGCAAGGAGTGCTCTCAAGAACATTTGAGTTTGAATTACAAGACGGTTTTGTTGAACTAAACTTTAGCCATATTTTCCTTGTAGGATTTTATTGTATGTATTAGTGTGAGGGCCGGAGCTATTTGCGACAATAGGCCAATTTTCTTTAGTTTTACTTTGCTAGGTAGGGACCTCTCTGTTAGGTTAGGGAAAGCTAGGCGTTCATCAAACCCCCTTTTTACTTTGACTAAATGGCAGACTAAAAAATTACCTTTGTGTAAGTATCGCATTTCTGACCCCTCACACATTCCTCCCTGCAGATGTTTCAATATTATTCAGGGTCGGTTTGATATATATACTTGAGATAATATCGGAGTCCTCGAGTTTTGCTCATGTTATAGGGCATCAAACATGTCCCCCCTGTTGTATGACCCACAACTATACTATTCATGGCTACTGCTGGCATATCCCCGCCTGATTGTGAAAAATAAGTGATAGGGGCTTATGGTCGCTATTGCAGTGGTCAAAAATCTCAAAACATTTTACCATTCCATTCTCCAGCTGAGATTAGTATGTAATCAATCTTAAGAAGAACAATAACAGCCGAAATATGCGTTTTTTTTTTTTTTTTTTTTTTTCAGCTGACCCTGGCTTGAGCGCCCATTACAGGTGCTCAAATCAAGCCCATGTAAGATACAAGACAGGGCTATAGCCTTACCATGCATTCTTGTTGGATAGTTGGATATCACATCCGGGATTTCCCAGGCCATGTCTTGTTTCTTCCAGATGCCTTCAAGAGCCCCAATAGCTTGTACTGGTGATTTAAATCACCAGCTACGAGGATGCAAGTAGGTTTCACATTACTTTGTTCCCTTGTAATAACAGTGTCCTGCAATGTATCAACTATGCAAGGAGAGAGATCTCGATTTGGCCTACTGTATATATTAAATAGGATTATTACCCGCCGAGGGACAATGAGCTTGAAAAAAGCAAGCTCATTGGCCCTCACCCGGGCCTTACCAGAATGACAGGGCCCTGAATCACTGCCACAGCTACGGGTTCCTTCGACACTGGATGCCATGTTATGTTATGTTAAATGAATTTCTAAAGCGCACATTCACCCGGAGATATCTTGGCGCTAAGGTAGACAGTAAAGTGCAGCAGAAAGCACTAGAACAAATGGGTCTTCAGGTTACGGCGGAAGACCAGATGGATTTCGCTGGCGCGATGATCGAAGGGAAGTCTGTTCCAGGATAAGGCAGCCATAACAGAGAAGGCGCGACCACCAATGCAAGACAGCCTAACTCGCAGAACAGCGATCAGTCAAGCCGAATGGGAACGCAAAGATCGGGATGGCACATAGCGGGATACATTTTCCTGTAAGTATTTGGTGCCTTGATTGTAGAAAGTGCTGTGTACTAGGCACAGGGATTTGAAAAGGATGCGCTTCTCAATCGGGAGCCAATGAAGTTGCTTAAGTAGCGGAGTCATGTGGGCACGGGGAGGAGGGCGAATCGGCGCCCGAGCTGCAGAGTTTTGAAGCAATTGAAGGCGCTTAGTGAGGTAGCTTGGCTGGCCCAAGTATAGAGAGTTAGTAATCTGTGGGGCTCAAAACCAGGGCAGCCACCACAGGAGCCTGATGTTTGGCTGGAATGAAGGGGAGCACCTTATGTAAAATCCATAATTTAAAGTGCCCAGATTTACAGACGCCACATGGTGTGCCATGGAAAGGGAGGATGAGAACCGAACACCCAGATTTTTAACTAAGGTCGCAGGTATAGGGCACGTGCCTAGTGAGGTAGGCCAGAACTCAGAGGTCTAAAAAGAGTGGGGGCTAGAGGTGCTCACCACCAGAGCCTCTATTTTAGATCCATTGAGCTTCAGCCAATTAGTCGCCATCCAGGTGCCATGATCTTCCAGGCAACTTCGTAGCTGGTTCGCAGTGTCAGCTCTGGTAAGGTCAAGCCGAACCAGGATCTGCGTATCATCGGCATAGGAGTAGTATCTGAACCCATGTGCCAATAGAAGAAGCAGGAGAGAGCGAATCTACAGGTTGAAAAGTATAGGGGAGAGTGCAGATCCCATAGGGACGCCACAGAAAAGCAGTCCCGGGAGGGAGCAAAAAGAAGGCAAAGACACTGACTGGGTCCGAACAGTCAGAAAAGCTTGAAACCAGTCGAGGACCTGATCCAAGATGCCTGCATCAGACAGCCAGGCCAGAAGAGTGGGGTGGTCTACAGTGTCGAACGCAGTGGATAAATCCAATAATAATACCGCTCAGACCCCACTCTGGTCGACTAACCGGGCAAGGCCGTCCATGACAGAGTTAAGTACAGACTCTGTACCTCTACCAGGGAGAAAGCCAGACGGAAAGGGGTCAAAGAATCCAGAAGATTCCAGGAACGAGGGGAGAAGAGGGGAGACCAAAGACTCTAGTAGCTTCATATTAAACGGAAGCAGAGAGATGGGCCTAAAGTTAGCCATAACCTTGGGATCAAGCGTGGGTTTCTTCAGCAGAGGAACACCAACGCATGTTTAAGTTGGCTGGGGATTACACCATGTGTAGTCCATTTTCCCTGTTCCATGAGGGCCATTTCGTTTGTTTATTTTCTTTTTTTTTTTAAACTTAAGGTTCAATGGCCTCCATGGAAAGGGAGAAGGGACTATTTGTAGTCCCTTCTCCCGATTCCCGGCGGCCATTTATTATGCTCATCTTTTTCTTGAGTTGAGAAACGGCCGCAGTACTGGGTACTAATGGCATTATGACCTGAGGAGGGGAGGCATTACCCATCGGGTAATGCCCCGGGGCTTCATTAATGCCCTCGCTTCTATCTATGGCCCTGTTGGCTTGACCCGACAGGTAATGCCCCCCCCCCCCCTCGGGTCATATTGCCTAAATCATTGGTCTGTCGGAATTTGTTTTGATAGAAATTGAAGATGGTCTGTTCCCGTTTCACAGTCCATGCTAGTGTCAGCCCAAACCAATAGGCCTCTGCTTGGTCTACCTCTATGGCCTTTCTTTGCATCAATACAAAAAGATTGATATTCCTGTAAATCAATACTTTCCAAGTTCCAGGTTTCCTGAAGGCATATGACCCCATAGCCCTGGATACATTTACACCAGTCTTTATTACTTAGATTCTTTCCCTGACTGGCAATGTTCCATGCAACCATCTTGACATCCCTACGGACAACTTCCACGGGAATGTTATGTCCATATTGAATCAATCCACTCCATCTAACCCTTCTTCTGCCTCAACATTTGCTCCTGTTCACCCTGGTGCAAGTAGTCCAGAATATCTCGGCTGATTGACACACAAGGGGAAAAAAAGGTGTTAGGCTGATCATGGATCTTATCGCAAGGTAAGTTCTGTAATAAATTGAAATTAACCCTTCTGCCAATTCACAATTGCTAAACTTTTTTTTATAAAGCCAGTATTCTCGTTTAGATTCCTACGCTGCATGCTCCAACTTACGTCATCACGAATTATCGCGGTACACCCTTTAAAGAAATCCAATGCATTCATGCATGTAAAAATGTATGCTTCTTGGTTCTCATACAAGTCACGTGTTAGTCTTGGGACATTGCACATAACAACAAAGTTGGTTCTCTCTTGGATTTCTCATGTTGGATCACGACTTGCCTCCAATGGCACCATTCTGAGACAATGCTGCACTTGGGCAGAATTTGAATAAGGTGGGGAAATTCCTGATGGAATGCTTTTTAATAACTTCCTCAATTGACACATGCCCTTTCAATCTCTGGCCATAGGTGGCTGCAGGTTCTGCTAGATGATTTGTCGCACCTTTGGTATTCATTTTCTCCTTGTAAAATTGTGTGCTCCCTGGCTGGATCAAAACTGGTAATCGCTGTGGGTATGTAAGAGTAGGTACCACTGTACTACCGTCATTAGACATACAAGAAGAAGTATGACACCTAGGATCTTTTAAATTATCCACTTTAGCAGCCAAAGAACCCACAGCATCTTTCAATTTCCTTAATTCAGACAACATTTTTTTTAAAAACCCATTTACGGGGTTATGTTCTTTACTTGCCCCCATTGATTCAATATCAATCATTTTGTTAGGGCTAGACTTTTTGGTTATAATATGTATTAGCCCGTGCTTTTTATTTGAAGCGGGGCTGGAGGAGGAATGGATTCTATATTAAACTCTTCTTAAATATGAAATCTGTTACAAAGTTCTATACTCCATAGATATTATCTCTTCTGGGGAATTTCTCACTTCTTGTGGGGTTTTATTAGTATCTTCACAGTGGGCTATGCTTACGGAATTGGGGATTGTTAGCTGTAACGTGCACTCCCAATCTATCTTGGATTACTGCTGAGATGTCGCCATGAACTTTGTGTAACTTGATTACACGAGTCGAGGAAGGATCTTGCCAACCTCTTGTCCAGCTTGTTTGTCAATCTCAAACCCTGCTAGCAGTTCTTTTAGTTTTTCTTTCCCTACTGCGGGCATGGTGGACTCTGTGCTAATCTTTCTTCTGTCATTTGTTTATTTATATAGCGCGCAAAACTCTGAGGTATCTAGGCGCTTAAACTTAGTTTTCGTGGTTCAGGTTACAGAAAAGGAAGCGTAAGAGGTGTATTACAATGTTGTGGAACATGCAAAGGTAATATATCATACGCAAAGTGCAAATGAGAAGTCCATGGTGATCACATCCATTGAGCCTGACCCCATGTTGCAGGACGGCAGCAGCCTGCAAATGCAAAAATTAATTGGGGGGGCACTATAGGCTTGGAAGAATGGGATGTGGGGAGGTGGTCATCATGGGCAATAAATGGGGGTGGGGGGACACACAGCATCACGGGCGACCGGAGGTCAGGGGGGGACACAGCATCATGGGCGACCAGCGGGGGGAGGGATTGGGGGGTGCACACAGCACCACGGGCGACCAGGGAGGGGTTGGGGCACACACAGCATCACAGGGGACCAGCGGGGTTTGATGGCACAATTCAATGTGTAATACCCTTCTTGTGAAGTCCTTTATATGTCCTCCCACTGCCAATGTCCTGGAGGAGAGATCTTTACTCTCAGTTATCAGGACATTGACCTCCATAAAGGGCTCAAACATTTTATAATGTTTTTTGGGTCCTGCCCTCAGTGAAATAGTTACGTTATCGTTTCTCTTTGATATGTTGGGCCAATAGGCAGACCCTCCAGGATATTGCGGCATGAAATGGAAAATTTTGCGGCACAAAAAAGAAAAAATTGCGGCACACAACTGCATTTTTTGCGGCATTATTTATTGTCGAAAAATACATCATTTAACATCTTTTTTATCCAAAAACAGAGAACTTGAACAGTACAGAGTGTTGCACATTGAAACAGGAATGTTTGAGGTGATGTGGAGAACTTTGAACAAACCTTTGAGCTAACTTTGTCGAGCAATAGCATCAAACTGTGACCCTGAAATGCCTGTCATTGTTTTTTCAAAGCAGTCTTCTGAGTTAATGCCTTCTGCCACTTGATTTATAAGCACTATAATGGCACTGATTGCATAGCTTTCTGAGCACCCCCGTCCATTCCTGAGCTACATCAGTTTCAGTACTTGGTCTCAATTCCGTCTCCCCAAATCACATCAGTCCTGATTTGCAGCTCCTCTTTTATTCTGTGGGTTCCTAAATATAGCTCTACCAGTCGACCTCAGTCCTGACTTTCAGCACTCTACGCAACTCCAGCTTTGGTACCTTCATAATGCTGCCCAGCTATAACCCCTGCATTTTCAGTACTGGGATGTAGACACATATAGGCACACACGCACACAGCTCTGCTGATCTACCTAAATTCTAAAATGCGCCCCTTCTGCTATCCCCCTACTGAGATCCTCTCACACAGGTGCGTCCAGGCACACCTGTCCCTAGTTAAGGTAACCCTTATGGTCCATTTCTGGAAGCCCATCACTGCTTCACTACCACTCTTTAGTCATGGCATGTGAACCCAATGTGTACGGGCAGTCCTCCGGGGGTAGGTCCACACATTTCAAAACAATGACATTGAAGTGGAGCTAAACACCCTCAAAGCCTAAATTGGCAGATAAGTACCAAAATCGAAAATTTTAAAAGACTGGGGAGTGAAGCGTTGGGTATAGATAGTGGGTGAGTGCAGTGAAGAAAGAGGAAATCCAAAGATGGCATGGGGGTGGTGGGATCCCTATAAAAGTAAATGGAAGGTGTATCTTAATTAAAGATGACGACGTCGATACGATAATCTCAAAAAGACTCAGTCTCCCATCCAAATGAGCCATGAGAATCCTCCCTTCAGCGGAGGACAGGAGCATCCTCTGCAGGCCATCTGGCTTGCCTCCAAGGCTGAAGGCACTTCCCTCGCCAGCATTCGTCCCCCAGATCTATACTCCCAGTCCGTTGCTGCACACTGCTAGAATTGTTTTGCATAAATCAGGGCATTTATGTAATTCCTTTAGCTCTTAGTCTTCACTGTGGGTCACCTGCGTCTGAAAATCACCTCCTTCCCAGTTCCTATTCCAGCTTTCTACCAGATTCACTGCCTGCTCCTCTGGAAGCACTCTCGAAACCGCATAACACTCTGAGGTGCTCCCACAGTCGGTCCATCGCTACTAGTATTCTGTGAGTTGCTCCCAAAGCCTTAATCCTCCACAGCAACACTGTGTTATTTGGGGAAGGGGGTCCCTCAAGATGCTTCTTAAGCTCAAGGGATCCAGTAAGCGCTCGCCAGTAATCCTGCCAGGTTTCCTGGCACCTTAAATCCTTTAAGTCATTTAGTGCGGTGGACAGGCCACATCACTGGTGAGGGTCACAGCACAGCTGTGGCAGCAATGCGCTTTACAGGAGCTTGCTGCCATGTGAAGAGGATATGGGATACTGCTGTTGCCGAAGCTTGGTCTCAGCAAGCTTGGTGTCAGTGCAGACACTCCCTAGAATAACTGTTGCACTTAATCAGGTCCAGTACCTCTGCCAAACACACAACGTGGGTTCCTTCCCCAAGATAGTTTCTATGAGTGTCCTTCACTGAAGTCCTGCTAAAAACAAGCATTTGCAAATCCAACAGTATTGACTTGAATTTAACATAACTGTGTATAGGAATTGCCAGCTGCTGCTATGGTAATTAATTGCAAGGCCTTTGTCATTTGTGTCCCGTTCTGTCTGGCCACGCTCTTTAGGACAGCCAGGCTGAGTCACCACAGCCTAACATTTTGGGGTGTGTAGGGGGGAGAGGGCTACAGCTCGATCAGCTCCATGGAGGGGCTTGAATTCAAAGGTGTCAACCCTGGTTCACACCTTTGAACTGAAGCCCCTTGGTTTATTTGCTTTTTGCTCAGTGGAGTTGTTAACCTTTGAGCTGCTGCAATTGGCAACCCCTCTGTGGATGCTATAAATCATTAAATGAGCGTGAAAAAGATACATAAAGCTAATGTGTCTTTTTTGCGCTCATTTAATGATTTATAGCGGCCATAGCGGGAAAAGGCAAATTTTGCGTTTTTTTTGCAAATCGCAAAATCGCCATAAGCTGGGTGGTCTGAATAGGGAGACTACGCAAGACAAAAGAAATGTGGAATAATAAAGTGCTAAAAGTGTTATATAGTGCAAAAGCAAAACAATGGAATGTAGTAAAATTATATTTAGTAAAAACGGTGAAGCTATACAACCTCATAGCATTAATAGACAGCAATGAACACGATCAATGTATTTTAAAAAGTTATGAGTCAGTAAGAATAAACACTGTGCAAGGAAGTCGTCAACCCACCTACACCGCCAAGGAGCTCAAGACTGGTTGTGCAAAATAAGGCACACCCAATTTACTTAAAAAGCTGCTCCAGTCTATCCCTCTTCTTTACACTCGCTCCTGATATCCCTGTTGATCAAGCTAGATTATCCTCAACAATAAGTCTGGTACTGTTGCATAAATAAGTAACACCAGAAATGCTATTTAATGTTTAGAAGCCAAGTCATTAAAGGTGGCCCAGTGGGAGGCAGAGAAGCAGTAACATGTGATGACCCCCCCTCCAAGCAAGGAACGCTGGACTGCTGCAGGGGCTGTTTTAGTCAGTCTCTGAAAACCCCCTCCTGCCTTGTTTGGGGTCGCTCCCACTACTGTCATAAGCCAAATCAATGTTCAAACGAAGACGGCAGAGAGGAGTGAGCTACCTCAGCTTCCTTAGCCCAAGCCACCTCAATCGGGTCCTGTACCAAAGCCCAAGCAGGCCGCTACAGGTCACCACAAAGAGAAGGCACTACTGAAGAGCAGGACTCCCCAATAGGCATGCCCTGCAAGGTCCAACAGCAATTAACCAACCAATTGATAATTCTCCATCTTCAGCTCTACCAGGGCGGCCCGGTAGACCCAGCAGCTCCACTTAGTGGGCCAAAAATCAAAAAGCTCAAAAGGGCTTGGTGCTCCAAACAGCTAGCGGCTCTTAACCGTCTCCCTTAGTCGCCAGACAGGCTCTGCTGCTGCGGGTTCACACCAACGGTTTGATCTTGAAGGGGGTGTGACCTCCCAATCACCTGGTCTCTCTTGCAACTTCTGTGGCAGCCAGCGGCTCCTAGCAGCCGCCCCTAGCCGTTAGACGGGTTTAATACATTCCATTTTGCCTAAATTCCCCTCTAACACGCCTTATGTTCAGTCCAAAACTGATTTACCATTCCCTAAAGGTAAGGACTTCTTTCTGTTATCTTGATGATCTGTAATTCCCCCAAGGCGATAATGTACAATATTTTTCCAGAGGCATGGTCACAGTCCCATTACATAAAAATGGGTATTCCACCTTTTTGTTTAAACCAGCAAGAAAGGCATGTTTTGGGCATTACTTAACTGGTTTCGCTTAGATTTATAGCTCGTTTTTAAACTTGTGCCATTTATTTCTGATTAACATTGTATCCTTAATTTGACGCTCAAATACGGGGACAGTTTGATTCTGGTTAATACATATTTTAGAACCCCACAGGAATCTGGTAGAAATGGTGTATCTGTTGGGAGTCGAATTGGGTCACACGCATAATAACAGTCTTATTATCATGCACCTACCTAAAGCTGTTTGAGTCTACCATTGGTCTCTTTGCAGAAGAAAATGAGATCTGGGGCATACCAGAATCGACAGCACCATTCCCGTCAAGGCATAATAAATATGCTTTTAGCCTTCTTTCAGGCATATCTGCTCTTGATATGCAGGCCTGTAAAGTGTGATTTCCGAATGATTGCCTGGCTGATGCAACATGTGACACATTGAGCCATCCTGATCCATTATATTTTTATGAAAGTGAATTTCTAGTTAAGAATTGTTAATTTTATTGTTCCACAAAGGATTGAGATTGACCCGCTAATTCTTACCCTTATGTGCAATAAGGTTAGTGATTCACCAATAGCATCTAATGCTTTAGCCACCTAAACCAATTCAAAAAAAGTTCTGTGGTCTCAATAACAGGCTGATACATTGGCTTTATGTATTGTTTGTAATAAATATTTCTTCAGTGTAGGATGGATTTATTTCCTTGTTGATTGAATTACATACTTGGGTTTTTTGATTTTCCAGTGTGGCAGGCACGGTTCTCCTGTTTTTCAGCTCTTACTCTGAGGGAAGCGAGTGACCTTTGAAAATGTGAATAGAAAGCTGCTTTCTTTTGGTGCCTCTAACTTTACATTGAGGCAGTGTATCAGGTGCTGTCCATTTCAGAGGCGGCACTTATTCACTTGTTTTGGTTAGTGCATAGTTTCTCCAAACAGTTGAATCATATGTATCACGTTTGAAGGAGCAGTGCCACTTTTCAGCACCTAACACTTGAAATTCTATCCACACTGAGCCATCTGCCTCCCTCTTCAAAGAAGCAGCGTAGTTCACAGTTTTTCGGCATCAGTTTGCTTTAGGGAATCAGTCTTGGGTTCCATTTACAGTGACGTTCCTCGGTGGTGGGGGGGGGTTATTTAATTATCAAACACTGACCTAGCTTCAGAAAGCAACAGAGCGCTTTACAAATCAAAGGGAGGGAAGGACCCTGTGAGGGAAGCATAGATTGATTCTTTTGGCGCCTCTAATTTTACATTGTGGTAATCTCCAAGTCTTGCATTAGGGGACCAGATCATAGTTTTGGGTTAGTTGGGCAATAGGAAGGTGGGGGGTGTCACTCAACATATTTTTCTGATACGTTAAATTAATATTTTCCTGAGATCGTTTTAATACATAAATAAGTTACAATGTTTATTTCAAAATACGACAGTTTTCCTTCGAGAAGAGCATTGAATATTACAGATGACTTGATGAATTCATTTACGCTGGACAAGTAGAATGCGTTCTCACGTGTTTTCTTTCCTTTCATCCATGATTAGGGGCAATGCTCGGCGGAGACCTGAACAACTCCAATGGAGCCTGTCCAAGTCCACTGGGTGAGTACAAGAACATATGTAGCCATGTGTTCTGAAAATGGAAATCCTATTTAGCACATTCCTAATGCAATGCACAGAAAACTAAATTGTTTACCTTATGCATTGCGATGGTCACACAATAAATCCACAAGCACATTCTGGAACATTTCTGTTTTGTGGATTTCTGTTTCTTCGCTTGCTTTTTAAATTGTATTTCGGTTGAAGATTTCAATGCAGTGTGATTTGAAGTACCCTTTGACACTCGGTTGGATTATGGATTGCAAATTACTATGCAAGGATACATTTTTTAGTGACTTTTGTGTCATTCTGGAATTAATTTGAGGTTGAGGGGTACACTAATTGTAGTATCTGGGATTAGGGTTCTGCTTTCATAAGAGGGTTTATTAACGTGTACAGTATTACGGCTTATGAAAAAGAAATCTCATGATAAACTCTATTTGCATTGCAGCTACCTGATTAAGGTTATGTCCAGAGTGCTTTTATTATGGGTTGAATTACAAGGCTTCTTCGGCTTTTACCTTGACATACTGCTTTGTTGGTCTAACTAGAAGGGGTTTAAACTGCTGGAAATAAATGGCAATGTGCCATTTTAATGAGAGAAATAAAGTTAAAACAGGCCATCACTGAAACATAGAGGACAGATGTAAAAATCCCTCCAGATAAAGGAGTAACTAGATATGAGTTTGGGATATTTTATGTCAGGCTCCATACTCAGGAAAGCAAATTTGTATGTGCTCTTATTTCCTGTACTTTATGCTGAAGAGCAGGGAATTCTAATATCCAAAGTACTCTTCCCCTGAAAAAACTACAGAGGATGATTGCCATCCAATAGTACTTTATCTGCAATTCAGTACAGTTCTCCACTCTTTCTTTAAGGTTATCACAGATTGTGTTGAAAGGTCCAGCATTTCCCAGTCCAGGAGCCTATCTAATATTGTAGCTTTAAAAAAAGGGCAAAAACCATGGATTTTCCAGAAAGTGTCTAGCCGAGTCAGGCATTGGTGGAGTTCTGTTGTTGGTCATTTTGATTTAGTCAGGTCTTTGTAAGTGTGCAGGGCACTGCCTCTGTATCTTGAAAAATGATAGCTTAACAGATTGAAAACAATACATTCCGACTTTGTGCCTTAAGAGAAAGATGCTGCCGTTAATTAATATAGACTTCAAACAGGAGTTGGAACAATGTGGGATTCTCTCTATAAGCGTTCAGGTTTATAATTGGGAGGACCTTGTCAGTGGACTCAAATGCATTCTTGGGGCAAAAGAAGGGATAACCATATTTGTTAATTGTTGACGTTAAAGTTGTTTGTGAATCCAGCTCTTACACCTGCTGTCATATAGCACTGTCATATAGCACTTTTGTAAAATGGAATCCTTATTTGATATTGACCGATTTCTTGTTATGTTGGTAGTTTACATTAAAATATTTGAAAAAAAAGATTAAATAGTAGAAAAGTAGCTCACAAGGATGATCCATTTGTTATTAAAGTCCCTTTTCGTTTCTTTGCTTAACTTTAAAAGGATATTCTGTAGAATTCACATTATTGTTATTATTGTGTTAAAATGTTGTCCATGTTGGTCCTTAACAGTTCATCTGTCTAAGAAAATGCATTCTAGGCAAGTTTCATACCCACCTCTCAAGGTTGCTGCCTTTTCTCCAAAGTCGATCGCTTGTGCTGCTACACAGTAAATGCTGCAATTATAATACCATACAAGTGTACTGAGCATAACAGCAGTGCATGCCACTATGCACTCAATGTGATCTTTGGGATGGCATAGAGTGCCCACTGCAGAATAGTAAATAGTTAAACACGTTTGCAATAGTGAACCCCTTGCACATGGGCTGTGGGATGTGCATCTAGCACCACACCATGGAGAAAGTTGAGAGGTGTAATTACTTTGCTTTTAGACATCTTGGTAATTGGGGCGATCGGGGTAAAAATAAATACTTGTCATATCTTGGCAAGTCTGATGTTTCTATATTTAAACTCCCAAATGTCATGGTACGCCACCCCAAGTTTTCACCCAGAACATTTTTACATTTTAAATAAATTGCCCACCCACTGTGGAATGAGACTTGGATCACTTTGCTCACCAGATGATTAGTCTTGCTTTTCAGATCCCGATTATGAGTGTGATGGTAATGCTAAAAACGTGGTATCTTTATTACCTGTTTAAAAAGAATACTCCCTTATCAATTGGGATTTGGTATGGGGCACACAACCTACTCCATTGGATAAATGCAGTACTTTATTTTTTCATGACTCGGTTTCCTTTTAAAGGTAACTGGCCAGCCTCACTCACCCATGCCAAATGAAGCCTCTGGCACCGGAAATGTTAAAGCTTCCTAATGCAGTCAACAGAACTACAATCCACTAAATACCACAGAACATAAAGAATTATATGTATTTCTGGGGCTTGTAAATCCTTTTACATTCACATGCTTTGCAACTATGACTCTAACAACGACTTGCTAAACAAAATCTACCTTGTCATTCTGGCCTGGATGGCCACCCATAGCCTGTGCCCGAATTACGAGAAGACTGAAATTCTCATACTAGGTGCCCCCATCTATCTAAAAAAAGTAACCCTAAATACACAGTGTACAACATAGACAGTAATCTGATCACAACGGCCAAGGAAACAAAAACCTTAGGCTTCCCTCTTGATTCCGCTTTGAACCTTAGGAAACAAGCCAAGGCCACTGCAACGGCTTCCGCCTATACTTGCAAACTTATCCATGCATGTACAGTCTATCTACAAACAGCTGCATGATCCTTGCACAAGCACTCGATTACTGCAATGCACTCTATGCAGGAGCTAATAAACAAGCGGTAAACAAACTTCAAATCATGCAAAATAATGCATTAAGAACCGCCTTGGGCATTCCCAGAAAGGACCACATTTCTGAAACAAGGAGCCATAAATAGCTCTCCATTCAGGATAGAATCTACTTCAAACTTGTCACCATCTCCCACAAATGTCTCAATAATGCTGCCCCTAAATACCTGATAGAGAAAATCACCCCAAAAACTTCTTCCAGACCTACAAGATCAGCTAATTCCTCTTGCATCGCCTCTCTGCGCTTCAATTTAAAAAGAGCTGGAGGCTCCAGCTACCCGGTTCAAGCGGCCCTAGCCTGGAATGACCTCCCACTTAACATACGTACGGACCTAAACTTCCATAGCTTCAGGCTCAATACTAAAAAATGGCTTCTCACTAACAACACTTCTGCCTCCATGGCCTCAACCACTACCTGTCCTTTCATCTCGCACTTATGACTACTCCTGCTGATAACTACTCGGCTGCAGGTCACCGCACACTAAACATGTATACCTGCAAGCTTAGATATGTGTGTTTACTATTGTACTCAACTGCTATGCTCCTATGTACCCACATTATGATCTATTATGTACTATCTATATTTTTGTGTACCTATGGATCCAAAGATGTCTTGTAAAGTGCCCAGATACCCTAAGGTGTGGCGTGCTGTATAAATAATAAACAAACAAGTGGTTGTCTGGAGTATTACCAGTTTTCCTCTAAAGCAAAATAGGCATCCACCGGGGTATTCTTGTCCTACTATCCTTCTCCTAAGCATGCAGGCTCCGTCAAAGCTCCACTGTGCGATGCCCTCAGATAGTTTTTTCCACCAATACCCTGGGAGTATGAGTCGCAGCACAAAATACATTTTTTACGAACCAGAATATGCTGCAGTTTCATTGAGGCAACATTTTAGAACTTAACATTTTTGCAGCGCAGTGAGGTCTGATCTCTGGATGAATTGTACATGTGCTAGGCTCAGGTCATATGTACACTGATATATAGAGAGTGACTGTCCTAATCGTTTTTACATGTGCGCCCCATCCCACCATCACTGTGATTACTAGACGCTAAAAGGGTATGCAACTTTTAAAAGCTCCTTAACTGCACGGAATCTTGCTCTTTGTAAACTGCTAAAGGTAAAGTCCAGATGCATACAGTGCTTGGCTGCTTAATTCATGTAGTTGATCACTCCGACACAGAACAGTAGAGTGAATATTATTGAGTTGGAATCTGTGGGAAGGGTCGCAGTTGGGTTTGCCAGAGACTTCCACAACTTTTAAAAACAAAATAGGGTATCCCTCAAAGATAAGCGGGACCATCTCTGAAGAGCCCGCTAACAAGCATGCTCTGGGGGTAACTCCATCCCCGTAGAGCCTGCTACGAAAAATGTTCAGGGGGAACCTCATGACATCTGCTTTCCAGCAATTTCAGCCCTTTCAGCTCTCCTGACACTCCCCTGCAGGAAGCAGTGGTTGGCCACATCCCCTGGGGGATGTCCAACGTGTGTGAGAACCGCACGGGTGAAACCCGCGCAGGTGAAGGGCGCAGTGTTTCGTTCTGCTGGTGTTCGGCAACGCTTAGGGAGGAGCCTGGCCATCTTGCTACTTTGTTCGATAATATATCATCTGACTCGATCACATTCAAGCTTTTTACTGGACATTAGTTGAGCAATGCTGGGCAACTTTGGCCTAGCAGTGCTGAAGTAAGTGACCTTTGCTTTTTGTTGTACCTACCACACCATTATGCAATATGTTTTTTCTGCAAAGGGCATACGTGAACAAGTGAAATGTGGCGTTGATTAATAGGTTTTGCATTTTTTCTTTTTTTCTTTGTGCATTTCTTTGCATGTACTTTGCATCACTGGATAGCCAACAAGGTGGCTTTGTATCTGCTCTGTAGCTGCTATGGCCAAATTTAAGGCTTCTTGTACGATCGCTCACACCAAAGGTCTGAAAGAACAGTATACATTGTTCAAACCTATTAAGGATGTGAACGTTCTTATAACAGAAAAAAAATATTTACTCCACGATATAGATGGTATTGATCAAAATAGGGGAGGGGCAAAATCTAATTGCGTAATGAGTGCTGAAAGAGCTGATGATTGGTTAACCACAACATCCTGATCGCAGGTCTATGTGACACCCTGGGAATCTCAAGTCAGGCTCTGGCATGGTTAACCTCCTTTCTCTCTGACCGCCCATCCCAGGTGGAACTCAAAGCCTTTCTCTCTACTATCACTCTCTCAACCTGTGGCGTTACTCAGGGATCCAACCTATCCCCCTGGTTCTTCGTCTATATTGCTGCCTTGGCACATGTGATTTCCACTTTCACCTCTAACAGCCAATGTTACGAGGACAACACGCAACTATCTTCAAGGCTGCCCTCAGCCGTCTCCTTCTCCACGCTCATATCTGACTGTCTGTCTGTCTGCTATTCAGTTATGGTGTGCTTCAAATGACCTCTGCCTCAATGCCAGTAAGATGGAGATCGTTTGCATTGGGACCCCTGCTCCCACTTTCCCACTCTCCCACTCTGGTTGGCCTCCCTTGGCCCTGCGCTCGCACCCACCTTCTAGGCTAAAAACCTTGGTCGTCTTCGACTCCTATCTCTCCTTTGCTTCTCACATTTCGGACATCTCTCAAAAGTCTATCAGCTACACCTCCTCAGAGGTACTGTACCTTGCCTCACTTTCCCCAGCGGCTCACTGTCTCCAAAACCCTGGTTCTCTCTAGGCTGAACTACTGCAACAGCCTATTTGTCAACCTCCCTGCTTCTACCCTGCACCCTCTGCAACTCATCCAGAACAGAACTGCAATACTTATCCTTGGCCTCAAGCCCAGGTACCGCATCTGTTCGGTGCTGAAATCCATTCATTGGCTCCCCGTGGCTGCAAGGATCAAGTTCAAGGCCCTCTGCATTGTGCACAAGGTTTTATGTGGCCTGGGACCTACCTACCTGCAATGCTGCCTCCTTAATTACTGTCCCTCACAAGGCTTTAGCTCATCTACCACCAACCTTCTGCGAGTGAGCTGGTTCTCCAAGCAGAGATTAGGAGTGAGATCCCTATCCTCAGCAGGTGCCTCCCTCTGGAACAGCCTCTCTCCGTTTTGAGCCTGATCTTCTTAAGTTCCGGAAACTCCTCAAGACCTTACTCTTCTCCTCTTCCTTCTCTCTCCCTCTACCATGCTAACCTAGCACTCTACTTTTTCCCCACTCTTCTGCCTCTTCAGTACAGCTTGCTGCCTGGCCGTCTGGTGTACCTCAGAGTCTCACATGTCCCGGGAACCCCCGCCAGTCCTCTCTCGCACTTGCCTAAGGGCCCAACACCCTACTCACCCTTACTGCACTTGAAAAATGACCCTAGAGAGTGGCTCTCTCTGCACTTCCCCCAGTCTCCACCGACCAGGTGCACTTGGACTTCCCCCTCCCTGTGACAGTCTGTGCACTTGCATGATCCTAATAAACTGTGCCTGAAGATTGTCTGTCTGTTTCCCCCTTGTCTTCACCCCAAACTGCACTTGGTAAAACTGCAGAATCAGGCCTATTTGCTGTGTCTCAAGTGTTAAATGTATCATATGCACTTACTCTGACTGTGCAGACTATTATTGTCTCAGAATTTCGAGGGCTCTCAGCAAACATTGTTTTTCCCCATGTTCCCACCCTCCTTGAGCGCTTTGAAACACTTGCCTGTGTATAGGATCTTTATAAATAAACATTACTATACCATGCCATGAAGTTGGCGTGGATAATGGCCCAGTGTTCCCTGCTGCCAAGGGCAAAGCAAGTTGTCCTTGCAGTAGATGCAAGTCCCCTTTACTTGATCCCCTGGCGGTTTTTGAAGTTGGGAAACTGGCCGACCAAGAAGGTGGCAAGAATTACTCCACACCTGCCAGCAGCCCAGGACCACAGGCGTTGCTAGGAGCCAGCGCAATTGAGATTCACATTCAATCTGTGGTGGCCGAGGCTGAAGTAATAGCAGTTCCTCCAGTAGCCACATTTAATCATGTGATCGACGTAGCTATTCTAACTTTGGAAGACCCTGCTTGTATACAAGAGCTCACTGAAACCCTGATATGATTGCCACTGATATCAAACTAAATAATAGATTTGTGCCACAGGATGATAACGTGCAAACAGTCAATGAATTTCATGCTGGTTTTGAGCCACCGCCAAAAAGAAAAAGGAGAGGCAATGGAGGGCTGTGAAGGCATCATGAGTCGGACACAGACGAACCGGTTCAAGTTTCTCAAAGTTGTTTTTTTTAACTTAAGTGTTCAAAGAAAAGTTCAGAGCTTCTTCTAGCTCGTTGGCTTGTGATCAACTCCCCTTCCCCAAGTTCAAAGTAGTTAATCAAATACAGGGGTTCCCTTCCCCAAGTTCCAATCTTTCTGCTTTCAAAACAACACTTGACTTCAATATCACAACAAAGTCTTTGCACAACACAAGTTTCTTGAGAGGTGGTTTTAGTGACTTTTCCATTCAGGGGTACCTGGTCTAGGTGCACTTGTTGGACCACACGGTCCACCCATTACAGGTCACGCAAAAGGTAACATTCTTTGACTGCTCTCCTTGGACCCCAGTCCACTGCTTCTCCTCAGCAGTGTGAGATTTGCCTCAGTCAAAGGTGTCCCACTCTAATGGCTAGTTTAAACACCTTGTGCTTGTTACACCTCCTTAGGTTTACTTGGCTCTTGCCAACGCTTGTTTCCTTAAAATGTATAGTTCATTACACTTGCTTGGCTGTAGCCAGTATTAGATCTCTCATACCTTGCATTCAACTATTGGTGCTCTCTTGGCTTTGTCAGCACTTGTTTCAATTAATGCAGTTCATTATTTCCATGCAGTTCACAACTTTCCTTTCAGTATAGTTCACACTCTTTCTTTCACTCCTTTTAGGATGCCCAAGTGTTTACAACTTATTCATAATTCGTTCGATATTCAAAATACTTTTCCGTTGCTTTAACTTGCTTTCAATTCATTCAGTATTCAAAGTACGTTTCATCTGCTTCATTGCATTCAGTATTCAAAACAAGTTACCTATTTAAATCGCTGCCTACCAGCCTGGTGTCCCCCTGCCCCCCTCTCTAGTTTCACTCACCGGCCGGTTTTACGGCTCCCTGCAACGACTCCTGCCGACACGGGTTCCTGGTTCTCTGTGCGGTCGCTCGCATCTTCTCCCAGCGGTGGTCTTGTGACTTGCGCACACGCAGCAGTGCTACCACGGTGAAGCAGGATACATATGACTGCTTCCTTTGGTCCTGTCAGACTGTTTCACGGCTTGTTGCCGGCCTCCAGCTTATTCTGTCACTGCTTTCTGCTGCATATGTTCTGCACTGCTTCACGGGCTTCCAGCACTGCTCCTGCCACACCAGAGAGGTCTCCCTGCACGCAGCTGACTGTGCTCCCACAACTGACGTGCTTCCACAGCTGACTCCATTTGCTTTGTGCTTCTATCATTTAAAGTTCTCAACTCATAACAAAAAGGATTAGACTGCTCATCAGCAAAATGTTGGTCCTGCCTTGATCTTGTTGTCCTCCTCCTCCTCCCAGTACTTAGTTGGGGCTGACAACTGTTTGTTTTCACGAAGTGAGGATGTTTATCCAATTGTCCTCTTGATCCTAGTACCATATTGATGCAATTTGGGGAATATTTTAGGGGAATCACAGTGACAGGGCTGACAAAACCCGATGAAGGTTTGAGGGCTGGAGGGTTTGTGGTGGAAGGAAAATGGTGGATACCACGTCTCACCTAAGGACGTCCTCTTGCCCACTCCCCAAGTCTCCTCCACCCAGGTGATCCTCCCTCGCATATCCACCCCCAGGGTCGGGATCCAAAACCGATGGCCTTTCCCTGGCCACCTGAGCAGAGGATACCGGGGGAAAAGAAGTGAGGACGCCCTCAGGTTCCTCACAGGGCCTGAGTCTGTCTGTGTGATTGCATGTCCAGCACTCAAGCCCTGTGAGAGAATCTTGGACAAAGTGCAGGACAACCCACCTCAAGAGAAGGACAACATCTATGAGCTGTCTGCTTTGGAGCAACCTCTGAACTAAATGCTCTCAATTCTGACTTTGAAATCTATTTTGCCCTCTCCAGCTTGTGGGTGTATGTGTACCGGAGGGGTAGAATTTTCTTCGATTCGAGCCAACCTGAGATGGCTGGACGATTCTAGGTCTGTTATTCTTGAGAAGGTGGGCCTGCTAACTAATACTTTCCCCCAGGGTACAGCGCTTCCGAAGGTTGGGGAAACCAGGAGTATTTTATCTGGTGCTGAGAGTTTGAATTCGCATTATTGCAGCAGAGCCAGTTCGATTCTTAGTTGGGGCCCCTACGATCAGAGCAGGAGAGCACCAACCTTCAACGTCCTCACAAAGTATGCACCTGACAAGTAACTCTAGGGTAGGAGGGAGAGGTTGTCTGCGTTGACTGAAACCTGTGATAGAAACGCCAGCTCCAACCTGCCTATTTGATGATGTCTGCTAATAAAATAAGGTGACACAGTAATAGCAGGAGAAACAATGACAGACAACCTTACATGCCTCAACCCCCCCACCCCCTGCACACCCCCGAGGTGGGAAGAATATGTATTACCCCCGGAGCAGTCGTCTAGGGTGCCAGACTATGTCAACCTGCATAAAGTTCCTATATTGGAGCCAGGTTGCTACGAGAGCAAAGAAACTTTACAAAATAAAGCCATCCACTGGTTACAGTTTATCGGGGGAATGTAAATACTCCTATTTTCAGAGATTACCTAGTTTGGTGTTCCCGTGGGCCTATGCCCACGGGTGGAGAAGATTAAATCCAGCTGGCAGTGATCAGCAGCTATCAGGATGAGGGGCAAACGTCCATTGAGCTGACCACATACCCTCCAAAGGCTCGAGGATTTTACTAAGAGATTATCCCCCCACTCTTTTAAGAAAACACTACTCATTTATTTATTTATTTATTTATTTAAATTTATATAGCGCGCAAGTAACCCATGGGCATTGAGGCGCTGTTACTTGCAAGAGCTTAGTTACAGGCAAAGAAGCATTCATCAGTACATTATGTATTCAACAGGCATAGAGCTGCTGTTTTGGTTGGTACAGTTGGTCATTACAAACAGTTTATGCACTGGAACATAGGAGATGTATTCAGCTGGTGCGAGGAATCTTATGTGAATAAGATGGTTTTTATGGATTTGCGGAAGGTGCAAAGGGAGTCCTCACCTCGGATTATAGGAGGTAGGGCGTTCCAGTGAGTGGGTGCGAGATATGGGAAGCTGGAGCCGCCAGCTCTGGCTTTTTTTACTAATGGCACAGAAAGCATGTTAGTATATGGTGATCTGGTTGGCCTCGTAGTAGAGACGGGGTGGATCCTTTGGGAGAGGTAGTCGGGGGCAGTAAGGTGAAAGCACTTGTGAGTCAGTGTCAGCGTTTTGAAGATGATCCTTTCTTTTATTGGGAGCCAGTGTGCTCGTTTTCTGGCTTCCGAGATGTGTTCTCGTTTGGCAATGCCTTGGGCTGCCCGGAGAGCGCTATTCTGAATGATTTGTAACCTCTCTAGGTTTTTGTTGGATGTACCTAGGAAGAGTACATTACAATAGTCAAGCCTAGATCCAGTGATGGCTCTGGCTATGTTAGTGCAGTTCTCTTTGGAGAGAAAGGGCCTGACTGCGTTGATTAGTTTGGCATGATATGCAGCTGCAGAGGCTATAGCGTGTTCATTTCTGGGGGAATCCCAGCATTGATAGCCACTCACCCACAAAGAACCCCCCTGCAGGCCATCAAAGATGCACGTATTCTGTATCATGGGGTGGGTATGGCATCAGCACAAGCGGCAAGGCTTGATGAGGGCCTGGAGGGTGTGGAGTGACTAAAAACATCCTCAGCTTCTGTGGAAACTGAACCTCCCAGGCTATGAAATCTGCAAAGCTCTATCTTGGAACATTGGCAAACATCAGGACAATCCCGGCTGGTCTGACTTTATCAACGGCTTTGAAATTATTTGTCTTCAAGAGACATGGGCCTTGGAAAAAAGGTTATAGTGCTTTTTCCATTCCAGATATCAAAGGCCTTAGAGTGAAGGGCAAAGGGTGGCTTGTTGATTTGGGTGGTCTCTGCCCTTAATTGTTCTGTTAATTAATGTTTTACTGGCAGTTTAGATTTACAGCTTCAAACTATTACTCCTAATGCTAAGTTAATTCATATATTTAACGTTTACAACAGGTCACTATTATTGATTCAGGATGAAATCCACACGCTGAGTACTCAGTCCAAAACTCAGCCTTTTATTTTGGCCATGGGTGATCTAAACTTTCAATTTGAGCCGCTACACCAGTTTGACGAGTGATGTGATGAACCGGTTCATTTCTGGGGGAATCCCAGCATTGATAGCCACTCACCCACAAAGAACCCCCCTGCAGGCCATCAAAGATGCACGTATTCTGTATGGCCATACTATGAAAGCCTGTAATGGCAGCTTCAAATCTGATCAGTCCGCAACAAACCCCTTTCTTATCATAATGGCCACTCTCGACAAAACTATTACATTCTCAGGTCCTTGGTTGATAAATGTGTTGTCCTAAATCGTAATGAGTGACCACAAGCCACTTGTGCACATTATAGCTTATAGCTGGGGATGTCACGCTCGTGCACGGTCAACAGCAAGCAGTGGAGATCGACGTAGTGGGTCACGCCAGGCGCACAGTGAAATGGGTAGATGTTGATGTTGAGGACTAATATCAAGCCTGATAGGTATAACTCCATATTGTGTGACATCGGAGCCATATGTGGTCCTTCCATTTATGACCAGTCAATTTTGCTCCATTAAGAAATCATGATTTCGAATGGATTGTGTACTCCAACGTATTCCACATCTTTGACATGTAATGTCCACAGCTGTATACTTCTGAAACGTTTTCGGCAGAGGGCGTCCTACGTCAACAGCGTCGGGTTGATGTCCCTCAAAGGCCTCCGTCGAGGGCGACGTAATTGGATGTTATAAATAGGACGCACAGCGCCCGTAGCCTCAGTTCCGTTTTGTCCAAAAACGTGTTTGCTTCGGAGACACGGCGCGCCTCGTGTATTCCTCGTGAATGTCTTCTTCTTTGGCCCCTCCGACTCCACGTTCTGGCTTTAAGACTTGCCAGGACTGCAAGTCTAAGCTGTCGATTACGGACCCACATTGCATTTGTTTGTGGTGCCTGTGCGAGAGTCATGTTCCAAATGCCAGTCGCTGATTGCTAAGGCCTTGTTGGAGCGTAAGGGGAAGCTCCAGGTAGGTAGGGATTCTAAACCCAGTAAGTCTTGTAAAACATCTAAGGGGATGTCTACTGACGATTCGAGGGGCGACTCTCTGCGTCAGAAGGAATCCCGGGGATCTCTGTCCCGGATTGATTCCCACCATTCCTCCTCGTCTCGGCATTCCTGGAAGCGCTGTCACCGGTCGCCTTCCCCGTCCTCGGAGGCTGGCGCTGCGAGGAAAGTGGCTTGTCCTACTAAGTCCTCGACTCTGGAGGAATGGGCAGCCTTCAGGGAGCAGATGCTGGGGATTGTCCAATCCCAGGGCACAGTTCCGTCCGCGCCTTTGGAAGAAGCCACAGGGAAAACTCTTGATCCGTGGCTCATGCGCCTTCGGGCTCGAGTCCTCTGCGCGATTCTCATCGGGAACCTTCGAGGTCCCATTCGGACAAGGTTCAGGATAATCGGAAGAGACGAGCTTCCAGGTCTCGGTCCTCGTCCTCAGCGAGACAGCAGAAACCTGGTAAGGGCTCGAGGTCGGCGTCGACTCTGTCGGTGCCATGTCCATCGGATACTGAGCTGTCGAAGCTTTGCCTTCACACCAAAGCCATTGATTCCTTCTGGGCTTTTTGGCCGGAATTTGCCAATGGAGGTCACTGGTACTGTGCATCCTCCAAGGAAGGCACCTTCCAAGTCTGTGAGGCTTGTTAAGGATTCCAGACCCTCTTCTGTCCCGAGGCAGGAGTTTTCCACTTTCTGGATGACATCTATGCGGATGAGGAGAGGTCAGATTTAGAGTTTGGCCCTATTGAGGCTGATGTGGCTCCTGTCTTTTCCAGGGACAGTCAGTTGGAAGAGTTAAGGCAATCTCTTCATGATGCCAGTGGCTTGCACACTTCTCCTGAGGTGGAGTTTGGCAGGCCTGAGCCTGGGGCTCATGCTGAGTCGTCCTATAGGAGACTGATGGCTAGGGTCACTGAGTATCTTGGTTGGTCTAGTCCTCCTGAAGCTTTTGTTCAGGACGACCTAACGGATATTTTGGATAAAGGTCCGTCCTCTGACCCGGTGTTACCTTTTCATTTGATGTTGCAGAAAAGGGTGGGGGCTGCTTGGCAGACACCTGAATCTCTTCCGGCAAGTCACAACTTGTTGACTAAAAAATACTGCCCTTCCGGTAGCGACCCCCCAACTACCTTTCATCTCACCCCACTCCATAGAGTTTCGTGGTTCAGGCGGCTACGGCCACCTCGAGGCAGGCAGTGTACCCTACCATCCCTCCTGATAGGGACGACAAACGCTTCGACGGTTGGGCACGCAAGGTGTTTTCTGCGGGTGTATGGCGCTGAAGTTGGCCAACTCCAATTGTGCCTTAGCAAGATTTTCACACACTCTGTGAATTGTGTTTCTCTAGTGACTGAGCATATTCCCGAAGGGGAAGAAAGGGATGGGTTCCTTGCTCTCGTAAACGAAGGCAAGGATGCCATGTGTGAATCCCTTCAGTCTGGTTTGGACATGGCCGACAGTGTTAGCCGGTCCATGGCTGCGAGCACCGTTATATGCAGATTTGTGTGGTTGCGGAAGTCGGGTTTTGCTCCGGATGTGCAAGCCCGTCTTTTGAGCATGCTGTTTGATGGCGCACATTTGTTTGGCAGCAAGGCTGACGAGAGCCTTGAGAGGTTGCAGACCTCAAAAGCTGCGGCGAAATCTTTGAGCGCAGCTGTGCGTCAACCTCTGCCTTTTCGTCCTAGAGGACAGCAGTCGAGGGGAGGTTCTTTTCATTACTACTCCTTTTTCGGTAGGACGAGAGGACCCGCCAGTCAAAGGGTTCAGCGAAAAAGTACATCTGGTGGTCGTGGAAATAGGGGTGCCAAAGCTGCTCAGGCAGCTGCCTCTTTGCCTTCAGGCGCTGCCGCAGCCGCTCCAAAACAATCATGAGGCCATGTTCCATTGTTCGCCGGTTGGGGGCAGACTGTCTCAGCATCTCCAAGAATGGTGAGCTATTACTTCGGATGCGTGGGTTCTGGATACAATAGCCCACGGCTACTGCCTTCCCTTCCTAAAGCAGCCTTGCAACAATCCACCGGGGAATCTCTCTTTGAACCTTCAGATCCGTTCCTTGTGCAGGAAATCTTGACCCTGCTGGAGAAAGGCGCTATAGAACTGGTGCCTGTAGTGGAGAGGAACAAGGGATGGTATTCCCCATATTTTTTGATTCCAAAGAAAGATTGGGGCCCATCTTGGACTTGCGTTGGTTGAACAAACTTCTCAGGAAGGACAAGTTCAAGATGGTCACTCTTTCTCAGGTCCTCCAGGCCCTTCGACTTCAGGATTGGTCGGTGTCTCTGGACTTACAGGTTGCTTACTTTCATGTGCCGATTCATCCAAAGCACAGAAAGTACCTGAGGTTTGCGGCTGGCGACTTGCACTTTCTGTTTCGGGTACTGCCATTCGGATTGACCTCTGCCCCGAGGGTCTTCACCAAGCTAATGGAGTTGGTGGCAGCGTATCTCAGGCAAGGAGGGATGCACGTCTACCCCTACCTGGACGACTGGCTGATCCGTGCGCGTTCTCCGGAGCAAGCGATGGATCATCTCAGCCTCATCTGCCGCTCTCTCCACAAGCTGGGCTTCTCCCTCAATTTCAAGAAGTCGCATCTGACACCTTCCCAACAGCTCCAGTACATCGGGGCTGTGTTGGACACGTCCTTGGGGAAGTGCTCGCCTCACAAGGTCAGAGCTCATTACATTGTGCAGATGGTGGACAAGTTTCACCATGCCCAGAGTCTCCCGGCTTTCAAATTCTTAAGGTTGCTTGGCCTCATGGCATCCTGCATTTTTCTGGTGCCAGAGGCCAGGCTGAGGATGAGATCCCTGCAATGGCCCCTCAAGATGTAGTGGGGGGGGGGTAGGGGGTTCTGGAACTCTTAACCTTCACGCTTGGTATCTGAAAGGTTGAGGTATAAGGATTGGGACCTCCTGGATGACGTGCTTGACGTGTTGGTTTCGGCCAGGCGGCCAGCAACCAAATCCCTGTACCGTGGCCGTTGGCGTACATTTTGCGACTGGTGCAGGGGACAAAATGTTGATCCTTTTCAGTGTTCCATTCCCATGGTTCTGTCTTTCTTACTTTTTTTGGCCCACAAGGGCCTTTCAAGTAGGTACCATTAAAGGTTACCTGGTGGCGCTGTCTATCTTCAAATTTCCCAATTTCTTAAAGGGCCGGTTTGGGATCGGAATTTGGTCTTGAAATTCCTTATGGGTGCTCCATTTGAACCTTTGCACTCTTGTCCTTTGAGACTGTTGTCTTTCAAGACGGTGTTCTTGGTCGCGGTTACATCCGCTCGGAGAGTGTGAATTGCAGGTGCTTTCATCATTTACTGTTCCACAAGGATAGGGTTGTACTGAGGGTACGTCCTTCCTTTCTACCTAAGGTAGTGTCTGAATTTCATTTAAGCCAGAAAGTGGTTCTTCCGTCTTTCTATCCTCCTCCTCATCTTGGTAAGGAAGAGAAGCAACTCCATAGGTTGGACCCTACGAGAGCTTTAAGCTTTTATATTTCTAGGACGTCCAGGGTCAGAGTGGACGATCAACTCATTTTGGGGGTATACTGGACACCGATTGGGCCTGGCTGTTACCAAACAGACCTTGTCCAGGCGAATTATCCTCACCATTACGGAATGATAACTAGCAAAAGGGGGAAGAAGGGCACTTACACAGGGTAATAGCACTCAAGATATCCACACCGAAACACACACACTGGGCTCTGTAAACAAAGGGGCTGAGGGAATACAAACAGTTCATTAAACTGGCTTCTGGAGTTGTAACTAAATGAAAAGGTTGTGTCTAAACAAAAAGCCCTAAAGAACATATATTGTAGACCACAGCGAAGATAAAGGTAAGTGCTGAAAAGGGAAAAAGGTGCACAGACACACACACTGCCAAAAACACATCATAAGCAAGACATACCCTGATATGTTAAAGCCAGAGGGACATGCTAATTTTCTAGACAAATGTACTCTTAAAAGCACCTTGCGTGACGAGTGAATCTAAGAAACCAATGCAAGTAGACAAGACCTCAAGGGGATATCATTCTGTCTCCTTATTTTTGACTTCCTTAACACGTCTACCCAGTGCTGAATACTCCCCTGCGAAGGGGACTGTGTTGGATACATTTGAACATGGAACAATTGCAGAACATGTAGTGGGAGATGATGAAGCGTGCAGTAAGGAAGACCTAGAAGAGGAGCTTGAAGTTGTGACATAGAGAAAGACACCCCATCTTGGCAAGAACTGGCTTGGAATCCGATTATAGCCAATGGTAACCTGCTAATACAGGAAAGAGAGGCTAGAAAGAAACATGTTTCATGTTGGACATTAAATCATAGATGTCATAAGCAGTGTCATATGCAGGTTGTCAGTGATGCCATCAGGCTGTACAACAGGGGGCTTGGAGTTAAGGTGGCGTGGCTTCCGATATCCCATGAATTTTCAAGGGTTTTGCTGCAATAAAGCAGAACCTTAACATCACAACTAAGTTTTTTTTTTTCAATGAATTGCCAGTATTTTGTTGCATGGAGCTCAATCACCTTAACGGTGCCTTACCTTGGCATGCTGAATTTAAAGGGTTTTGCCGTTATATACATCCCAGCCTCTACTACTACTACTATATTTATTTCTTATTTCTTCTGCCATGTACTTCTTATGCAGAAAATAGACTGGCGTTGGAAGCTGTGCCGCCTTAAATCTGAGCAACACTTTTGCACTGCCTGTGAGCATAATCCTTATGGGTGATTTCACCATCGACAACCAATATAACATCTTTATCACATCATTTCCTATTGTATTGTATTATAGTTGTCATTTATATAGCGCCTTTTACCATCATTATAGTCTTAGTGCGTTGGTGGTGGGAAAGCCCTTGGGAACCATTGTCCAGAGTGTTGGAGGTCACGCAGTAAGATTACAATGTGTGTGCACATTTGGCCAAATAAGGCCCAGAAGGGCTGGCCATGCTCCAGTAGAGAGGAACCCATGAGGTCAGACATGTGGATGGTTGCTGCAAGGATTCAGGAGATGGCGTGAGTGGTAGTGACTCGCTATGGCCCTCATTACGAGTTTGGAGGTAGCCATGGAGCTATTAGTTCCATGGCTGCCTTCAAACCGGGCTCTTTTACCGGGTTCCTGCAATGAGGAATAAACGGGTCATTCCGACATAGGAGGACCCGGTAATTCCTCCTTGCAGGAACCATTACCCATTCCCATTTGAGCCCCCATAGAGCTCAATGGGAATGGGATGGAGGTAACAACAGGCACATTACATGTGTCCCGTTGTTACCTCCCTCTTCCCCTCGCGGGACCCGGAAAGGACACCTGGTTTTACGAGGCGTCCGATCCGGGTCCCGCAAAGGGAAGCTCGTATTTGGTGCTCCCGTAATGATTGGGCCGCTCCCGTACCGGCCCCCTTCATTCCGGGAGTGCCAGGGTCCTAATGAGGCCGAATGTGTTTAGCGTGCCCGCATTTGTCATAGGTGTAAGTTTGCAAAGAATGATGTGACCAGCACAAACAAATTTGTTTTTGTCCTTGCTGTATTCTTGTTTTTTTTTTTTAAACTCTTTTTATTAGTGGTCACAGAGATACATAGCACAGTCACATCATTACCACAGTACAGAAACGTCAAATAAAATGCATATCATTCAGGTATCAGGGTTACACAGTTTCATCATCCTCTGAGATCATGTCACACAAGTACATTCTGAAGGGTCCCCATATGTCTTTAGGCCTACTCGTCGATGGGCGTGTGAGGACAAACTGCTCTTCAGCTTCGTTAACATATGTCAGTTCCTTAAGAAAATATTTCATGTTGGGCGGTCCAGTACTCTTCCACTGTTGTAAAATGTATTTTTTAGCCACTGCACATGAAACATTAAACAATCTTCTGACCCTCTCAGAGCATTTGCCTATGTCTCCAAACAAATATTTCGAAGGGATTGTGTCCTCCGACGTATTCCTTATCTTTGATAATACGTTTCCAGCTTGCTGGCCTCGGAAATTTTTTCTGTAGAGGGCGCTGCACGTCGACGTCCCCCGAGTCGATGTCCCTCAACGGCCACCGTATCGGCGCCGACGTCACCATGCCCATAAATAGCCACGCGCTGTGTGCGTTGCTCAGGTCCGTTTTTCCGCGCTTCATGGGGCCTCGGAACGTCGTTGCTCAGTTCAGTCAGGTTTAATATCTATTTCGACTCTAATATTCCTTATCGTCCTCGATGGCTTCTTCATCAGAACCGACGACGCTGCGATCCGGCTTCAAGAAATGTCGAGACTGCAGTAAAAAAATGTCAATAACGGATCCACACAGGGTCTGTTTATGGTGCTTGGGGTCCGAGCACCATTGTTCGGAGTGTGAGGACTGCATGTCCATGACGGCGAAAGCCCTGAAGGAGCGAAAGGGGAAACTCGAGAGAGGTAAGTCAGCCAAATCCTCCTCGAAGGTTTCGTCGGCTGAGTCGAGGCATTCGTCTCCTCGCCGTCGAAAACACTCCCATTCTAGATCTCGAAGCAGCTCCCACCATTCGTCGAGATCTAGACACTCAAAAAAGAGACATTGAAGGTCCCATTCCTCGTCGTCTTCTGTGTCCCCAGAAAGAGTTTCCTGTCCCACCAAACACAGTTCTCAAGCTGAGTGGGAGGAATTCAGAAAGAAAATGTTAAGCGTCTTCGAGAACGCGGCCTCGACCCCCTCGAAGACAGCTAAGGGTGATACCCTGGGTGAAACCCAAAAAATCAAAACGCCGCGAGTCGCAGCACCCGGCGAAACATTCCACCCGAGAGCGCCATGAGCCATCGGGTAAGAAGGCACCGTCTTCGACGCCGTTGTCGAAGGTTCCTTCGACGCACGGATCGGCGCCATCGACGCCGTTGTCGAAGGGTTCCTCGACGCATCGGTCGATCGACTCGACGCCATCGTCGATGTCGACGCCGATGAAAGAGAGGACCAAGGCTTCACAGCCAACAGTGATTTCAAGGGCCTCCGGCACGACGCCGAGACCGTCGTCGATGCCCTCGAGTAGGATCCCTATCTTCTCGAGTTCTTCGAGACCCCTTCCAGTTTTTTCAACGCCGTTTTCGAAGCCGGTTACATCGGCGTCGACGACATCGACATTTTCTCGTCCAATAACGACGAGTTTAGCTCCTTCGGCCCTAGAGATGGGCTTTACTCCATTTCAGAGATCAGAATACCCTTGTCTTTCTTCAATTTATGAAGAAGGAGAAGACTCTGACCAGGAAACATTTGGTTTACAAAGAACCACACTGCCTACTGCAGAGGATTTCACCTCTGAAGAAAGAAGGCTGAAGGAACTACAGGAGTCACTTCATGAGGCAAGTGGACGGGGCACTTCCCCAGAAGTGGAATTTGTAAAGCCAGACCCAGGGGAACATGCCGAAACACCATATAGAACCCTGATGGCAAGAATAATTGAGTTTATGGATTGGTCTGCGCCTTCACCTGTTTTCCAACAGGATGATCTGAAGAATATATTGGACAAAGGCCCACAGGAGGACCCAGTGGTCCCCTTCCCTGCAGCCCTACAACGAAAAATTGCATCCAATTGGGAAACTCCCGAAGTTATCCCAGCAGTCAATAAAACATTGTCGACAAAGTATAGGGTAGCGGCTGCTGACCCTGAATACCTGTCAAAACACCCGACCCCAGAGAGTCTGGTGGTTCAAGCGGCAACTTCATCCAGCTGTAGGACTGCTTACCCTACTGTCCCATAGGATAGGGATGACGAGAGGTACGACTCTATGGCAAAGAAGGTCTTCTCTGCCTGTAGTATGGCGTTGAAGTCCATCAACGCCACCTGTATGCTCGCCAGGTTCAGTCACACACTATGGGAGTGTGCTTCATCGGTGGCTGACTGCATACCCGAAGGAGAGGAAAAGGAAGCCTTCCTTAACATCATTAAAGATGGCAAAGATGCCATGTGCGAATCACTTCAAACGGGCATCGATTCCGCTGACAGTATCAGCAGGGCCATGGCGGCAAGTACAACAATCCGCAGGCATGCGTGGTTGCGAAAGTCGGGCTTTGCCCCTGATGTACAGGCCAGACTTTTGAATATGCCCTTTGACGGCTCTTCATTATTTGGGAAAAAGGCTGATGACAGTCTAGAAAAGTTACAGACTTCTAAAGTAGCAGCAAAATCTTTAGGAGCTGCTATCCGCCAAACTCCTTTTCGCCCCTCAGGAGCCTCTGGGAGAGGAAAGTCCTTTTGCTATTATTCCCCATTCGGGAAAGGCAGAGGACAGCCGGCTCAAAGAGGCCAAAGGAGATCCACCCGAGGTGGACGGGTCAAAAGTACTAAGACGGCAGCAGCAGCAGGTGCCTCTTTACCCTCGGCATCTGCTTCAGCCGCCCCCAAACCACTCTGAGGCCTTCACACACAAGACAGGGGGCAGGTTAACTCACCATCTGACGGAATGGCAGGCTATAACGTCAGATGCTTGGGCGTTGGAGACAGTTGCCCAAGGTTACTGCCTACCCTTTCTACACATCCCTCGGAGTCATCCACCGGGGAACAGCTCCCTAAAAGTTCCAGATCCGCTCCTCTTGCAGGAAATTATGGACCTGCTAGAGAGAGGTGCCATAGAACCGGTACCTGTAGCGGACAGGAACAAGGGCTGGTACTCCCCCTAATTTCTCATACCAAAGACGGACGGAGGACTGAGACCCATCCTGGACTTACGAGAATTGAACAAGTTCCTCAGGAAGGACAAGTTCAAGATGGTAACTCTCTCTCAGATCCTTCAGGCCCTCCAGCTCCAGGACTGGCTGGTATCTCTGGACCTTCAGGATGCTTATTTCCATGTGCCAATCCATCTCAAGCACAGGAAATACCTGAGGTTCGCAATTGGCAACTCTCATTATCAATTTCGAGTTCTGCCATTTGGGCTGACCTCCGCCCCGAGGGTCTTCACCAAGCTGATGTCGGTAGTGGCGACGAGTCTAAGGAGGGAAGGGATCCACGTCTATCCCTACCTGGACGATTGGATGATCAGGGCCATATCTTCGGAGCAGGCCCAGACCCAGCTAGATTATGTCTGCCTCTTCCTTCACAGACTGGGCTTCTCCCTCAATTTAAAGAAGTCACAGATGATACCATCTCAGAGACTCCAGTTCATTGGAGCGGTCCTGGACACTTCCCTGGGAAAAGCCTCGCCACCAGAGGTGAGGGCTTAATATATTCTACAGATGGTCACCAAGTTTCAAAATGCCCATCGTCTCCCAGCCTTCGACTTTTTGAGGTTGCTAGGCCTCATGGCATCCTGCATCTTCCTTGTGCCAGAGGCTCGCCTGAGAATGTGATCTCTTCATTGGGCACTGAGAAGTCAGTGGTCACAATTCTCAGGGAGAATGACAGACCTCCTCCGGATTCCAGACAAGGTAGCCCACGACCTTCAATGGTGGCCTATCCAGAGAACATCTTGAAAGGAGAACTGTTTTGGCAACCATGGCCGGAGATAACAGTAGTCGCATACGCCTCGCTCACAGGGTGGGGAGCCCATGCCAACGACTTGACCATCAACGGTCGTTGGTCCCCATCGGAGTCCAGACTACATATCAACCTATTGGAGCTGAGAGCGATCAGACTAGCGCTGAAAGCTTTCCTGCCATCAGTACAGGGGAGAAATGTCCTGATAATGACAGACAACACGGTGGCCATGCACTACCTCAACAAAAGAGGAGGCGTAGGATCACTGCCACTGTGCAGAGAGGCAATGCAGCTCTGGTTTGGGCAATTCGGGAAGGAATCTCTCTATCGGCAGTCCACCTAGCCGGAGAGAAGAATTTGACAGCAGACGCTCTGAGCAGGCAGAGCACAGTCTCCCACGAGTGGGAGCTAGCTCAGGAAGTCCTTCAAGAGATCTTTGCCCTTTGGGGAACACCTCGGGTGGATCTGTTCGCCACAAGCACCAACAGGAAGTGCGATCTGTTCTGTTCAAGGGAATTTCCCCCAAGAGGAGCTCTAGGAGATGCGTTCGTAGTCGACTGGGAGTTTCCACTCCTTTACGTGTTCCCACCAGTCCCTGTTATTCCTCAAATGATCAGGAGATTCAAAAGATTCCGGAAAACCATGATCCTAATTGCCCCGGATTGGGCCAGGAGAACGTGGTACCCGGACCTTCTAGATATGTCCATCTGGCCTCCAATCTGTCTTCCACTCAAAGAGAATCTTCTCTCGCAGAAGGGAGGTCAGGTTCTCCATCCAGACACCAGAACCCTCAACCTTCACGCTTGGCTTCTGAAAGGTTGAGGTACAAGGATTGGGATCTCCCTGATGACGTCATGGAGGTGTTGCTTTCGGCCAGAAGACCAGCAACAAAGTCTTTATACCGCTGCCGTTGGAACAAGTTTTGCAGCTGGTGTAGTGAAGAGAATATCGACCCTTTTTCATGTGGTACACCAACTGTGTTATCGTTTCTACTCTACTTGGCAAACTCAGGCCTTCAAGTTGGCACTGTAAAAGGCTATCTCGCAGCGCTTTCTATCTTCAAGCGCACTGCGGAGGAACCATCGTATTTCAAAATTCCTCTAGTGGTACAATTTCTCAAGGATCTAACTAATGTTTACCCTCCAAAACCATTCCAGGTTCCATTATGGGACTTAAATTTAGTCTTAAACTTCTTAATGGGCACTCCATTCGAACCTCTTCACTCTTGCGCATTGAGATTTCTCACGCTTAAAACTGTCCTACTTGTAGCACTAACATTTGCTAGGAGGGTGAGTGAGCTACAAGCTCTCTCCTGTAAACCCCCACGTACAATCTTCCACAAGGACAAGGTTGTCCTACAGGTGAAGCCTAATTTACTCCCAAATGTGGTTTCTGAATTCCATATTACTCAGAAAATTACCTTGCATTCATTCTACCCTCCTCCCCATCCGTTGAAAGAGGAGGAAAGGCTACACAGGCTGGACCCTAGGCGAGCTCTCAGCTTTTACATCAGCAGAATGGCTAGGATCAGGCAAGCAGACCAACTGTTTGTAGGATACTCCGGTCACAGGTTGGGACTACCCATAACAAAACAAACCATCTCCAGGTGGATTATTTTGGCCATCCTGGAATGTTATAGACTAGCAGGGAAAGAGCCACCCCAAAATCTCAGGGCTCATTCAACCAGGGGTATTGCAGCCTCTTCGGCTCTCCAGAGAGGGGTACCGGTCCGGGACATATGTGCGGCTGCCACATGGTCGTCCGCACATACATTCACAACATTTTACAATCTGGATTCCTCCACTGCTCAAGAGACCAGATTTGGCAAGGCCGAATTACATTCGGTCCATCCCTAAAGGGATACATAACACTATTACTCCCTCCTCCAATTACATAACACTGCTATCGGAGTCTATCAAAGATGAGGAATACGTCGGAAGACACAATCCCTTCGAAGAACAAGTTACTTCTTACCTGGTAACGTTCTTTCGACAGGATGTTCCTCCGACGTATTCCTTATCGCCCCTCCCATCCATCCCCGCAGTGATAACTTCCCTTGTGGTTGCAGCTTTCGCTCCTTCAAGGTTACTAAATGATTCAGGCATGTCTTTTCTTATGCTACAAAACGGAACTGAGCAACGGACGCAGCGGGTGGCTATTTATGGGCATGGTGACGTCGGTGCCGATACGGTGGCCGTCGAGGGACATCGACTCGGCGGACGTCGACGCGCAGCGCCCTCTACAGAAAAAATTTCTGAGGCCAGCAAGCTGGAAACGTATTATCAAAGATAAGGAATACGTCGGAGGAACATCCCGTCGAAAGAACGTTACCAGGTAAGAAGTAACTTGTTCTTCTGCGGGGTTAGTGCAGGGGGAATTTGTGTGATTTCTTCTAACATCTCTGCCACCTCCTTCCGGAAACCTGCTACTATCGGGCACCCCAAATACATATGAAATGCACCAGCCCCACCTGCCTTGCATTTCAGACATTCTCCGGACCAATCCGGCGCAAACTGTGCTATTTTGGCTGGAGTATAGTGTAGTCTATTTACAATTTTGAACTGAATTAGACGTAGGCAGGCATTCAGGGAGACTCGTTTGGTGAGTGAAGAGCAGGGGAATTGCTAGGTCTGGAAAAGACCCGGGGCTAAGCTGATGTCGGAACTGTTGGGACTGGGGGCTAGCTAGTCTTTTGGCTGTAGCTCCTGAGATTCTATCCGGGGCTACAACCAAAAGATCAGGGGCTATAGCCCCCTTAGCCCCCCCCCTAGCAACGCCCCTGGTGAAGAGTATCTTTCCCAGGTTTGGTCATCTATGGAGATCTGCAGATCCCTCTCCCTTTTAGCTTTAACCAGGTTAGTCGAGGGGGAGTGTGTTTGGACTGCAGCATATAGTCTTGAGATCCCCAGGCTCTCACTAGATGTTACCAGCTGTATGCAAGGATGAGAAGGGGGTTCCTCAGGGAAGGATGGCCAGTGTTTCTGAAAGGCTGATCGCATACGATAGTATTGAAGCACCCTAAGTGGACCCCTTCCAAGTGCTCTAGTAATTTCCTGCAGGGTTGCGAACCTCCCGTCAATGAATAGGTCACCCAGTTTCATCTCCTCATTGGGGTCCCAGGCCTCGCGTAAGTCGCCGTCATGGGTTGGTGGTATGCCAGGGTAGTTCCAGAGGGGAATCTCTGGGTTATAGGGGGACTCAACTCCCAGTTTTTTAAATATTGCTTTCCACCGACCAACTGTACAGCTCACCGGGTTAAACTCGCATGTGTCTCTATAGCTTGTGTCAAATATCACAGACTGTATATTAGTGGGGTGTGTGGTGAATTCTTCTATCTCTATGTGTGGGGGCCCATTGGGTTCGTCATACCAGTACCTCGAAAATTGGGCTTGGGCCGTATAGTAGTATAATTCAAAATCAGGTGCAGCTATGCCTCCGGAGGAATATGGTTCAATCAGTTTTTCCCACCCTATTCTAGGGGTTTTTCCATTCCAAAGAAAGGTTGTCGCCATTGATCTAAGCCTATTGAAGAAGAGCCGGCCCGGCCATATGGGGATATTAACAAAGAGATATAGCAGCCTGGGTAGGACTATCATTTTAAGGACCGCACCTGATATCGGGAGGCAGTCCCATAACAGTAATTTGGTGCTCAGGGCTTGGAGTGCGTTTTCACGGTTGTCTCTGTGTTTATTCCTCGAGACCACTATTCCCAGGTATCTAATGCACTGTGCAGACCACTTGAGTCCGTATATAGAGCTGGGGCATATGGTTGTTGGTGTGAGTGGGAATACCTCGGACTTGGCCTTATTTATGGAGTATGCTGAGTGGGCAGTAAATTCCTGAATCTCTGCCATAAGCGGAGCGATATTGTTTTCCGGCTCGCAAACATACAGAAGGGTGTCGTCCGCATATAGAGAGATCAACTGGATGGCTCCCTTCAGATTTATACCCTATCCGAGTGTCTGAGCCTGACCACAATCGCCATAGGTTCTATTGTTAACGCAAACAAAATAGGTGAAAATGGGCAACCCGCCTGGTGCCTCTTCCCAACAGGAACAGATCAGAGATAGATTGATTGGTCAGCACTCGCGCCCCAGGTTCCGTGTATAGTAATTTCGCATATGTAATGGAATTAGGGCCATTACCAAACGCCTCCAGTACCGCTAACAAATAAGCCCATGACACCGAATCAAAGGCCTTTCGACGTCCAAGGATACGGCCACTGCTTTCCTCTCCGGGTCTGTTTGGGCCATGATACCAAAAAGTCTACGAAGGTTGAGGGCCGAGAACCTAGTAGGGATAAACCCGTTTTGGTTGGGGTGGACAAGGTTCGGGACCTCTGGCAGTAGCCTATTGGCCAACACTTTGGCAAATATCTTGGCGTCTGTGTTTATCAAGGAGAGCGGCCTGTAGGATGATATGTCCTGTGTCGGGCACCGGGGCTCAGGGAGCACAGTTATAATGGTCTCCCTCATCGTGGGGGGCAGTGGTTTGCTCTGAAGTGATTCCCCCCATACCTGTAGCAGCACAGGGACTAGTTCGTGGAATTCCTTGTAGAATTCCGCTCCTATTCCGTTGGATCCTGGAGCCTTATTGGATGCCAAGTCTTTAATCGCATCAGCGATTTCCTCAGCTGTGACAGGCTGGTCCATGGCCAGTCGTGTCTCCTCGGGGAGTGTAGGCAACCTCAGTTTTTCCAAGTATGTTTTAATTTCGGTGGCCGTTTTGGTATCCTTGTTGCTATATAATTGCTGATAGAATTTAGCAAACTCATTATTGATTTCTTGTTCCCCCAGAAGGACCTCCCCCTGTGGCGTCTTTACGCTTGTGATCCGGTTGGGGTGTCTATCCTGTTTCAATAGATTAGACAGCGTCCTGCCAGCCTTGTTACCCTCGCCGTATCTACGGGCGCAAATCGGGGCAGCCATATATTGCACCTCCCTAGTGGCCAGCCTGCCACATTTTTGCAAATGTGTCTGTATATCAGCCAATGTTGCCTTGTCTTGTGTATGAGTATAAACCTCCTCCAATTCCCCCAGTTTGAGCTCAGTTTGGGTTAGTTCGGCGCGGACCCCTTAAAGGAGTCCCACTGATTTGGACAACAAAGTTCCCTTATTCATACCTTCAGGGATTCCCATACCGTGGAGTATCTGTTAACAGAGCCTATGTTCCTGTCCAGGAACTCTACAATTTCAATGTGCAGTCCCTCCACGACACCAGCATCACAGAGCAACCCTCTGGGCATTCTCCATCTTTTGACAGGTCTGGGGCAGTCACGAAAATCAACCTCAATCACAACCGGGGAATGATCAGACAGTGTGCGGGGCAGTATCTCACATGTCCGCACCGCAGTAATTACAGCGGGGGAGACAAACCAGTAGTCAATTCTAGACTCCGAGTCACGTACCGAAGAGTAGTATGTGTATCCTCTTCTTCCTGGGTGGAGCACCCGCCAGGTGTCTTCAAGGGAGAGTTGAGGTAGGATATGTTGTAAGGTGAGGACAGTTTTGCTAGGTGATTTTATGGTCGTATTGGACCTGTCCAATCTGGAGTTGAGAGCGACATTAAAATCCCCCCCCCCCCCAAACGATATGGTGGACACATCAATGGAAGTGATTATCTGATATACATCGGTATAGAAGGCTGGGGTCATCAATGTTAGGACCATACGTGTTAACCAATAACATTTTTCGACCTGTGACTTCACCCCATGCAAGGACATACCTACCAAGGGGGTCAATTTTCTGGCCTTCCAGTTTGAATCCCAAACCTGGGTGTATTAAGGTGATGACCCCTCTGGACTGGGACGAGTAATTCGTATAGAACCTTGATTTGCCCCAACCAGGCATTATGCATTCATTAGTAATATCCATGGCATGTGTTTCTTGTAGAGTGACAATCTGGGCACCATTTCTGGCAATGTAGTTCCCCACCTTTCTAGTTTTAGACCGATTGTTTAGACCCCTAACATTCCATGACAACAGCTTCATCTTCAGACCGCAACCAACGTTTACAGAGAAATGTTCAGTTGATATCACATATTTCAATAATGTACCTCTCGTGGAACATGCATCGCTCCAGCATCTCAGACCACTTGTTTAACCACTAAACAACAACCTGTTTCCCCCCTTACCAGGACTGGGTTCCGCAACATGAAACCCGCTGCCCGCTTCAAACTGCAACGCTGTATAACAACAACAACTCGATGGACTCCCTTCAACCAGCCCCCCTCCCTCACCGTCTCCCCCAACTTGACGATGTTCCCACTGCAACTTGTGGAGCATTCCAGGGGTGGTCATGTTGCCTCACATGACCGACAATTCCGGCTCTCTAGTGCCCCACCTGTTCATAAATTGCGAGGCCGTCTGTAGCACTAGATAGTCACAGGCCAGAAAACGAAGGTTTCAGACAAATCTATGCAAAACATACATTTGTCAGTTGGACGGGGTCTGTTGTTCTGAGTAGGTCTGTCCCCTCTTGGAGGAAGGGGTAAAGAGGATTCTATGTATGTTATGGCTTCAGTAGGATTTTCAAAAAAATGCGCTCTCCCCCTAGCATGTTGAATCCTCATTTTTGCTGGGAAAATTAGGGTTTACGTGATCTGGCGCGCTTTCAAGAGTTTCTTGACAGGTTCGTATGAACCGCAGAGGAGAAGTCTGGATAGATATGTATTCGGTTTTTCTCACATTGTAGCGTACCGCCCTCCCTAGCCAGTCGAAGGATCGTATCTCTGTCCCTGTAGTTCAGGAGAGGGGCAACTATCGTACGTGGAGGTGCACCAGGCTTAGGGGTCGGTGCTAGTGTACGATGAGCCCTTTCAACCAAGAAGTGTTCTGAAAATGCATCAGGACCAAATAGGGATTTGAACAGCTCCTCCAGTTTCTTCTCCATTTGGTTTTTCCCAAAGGATTCCGCCATGCCGACCACTTGTACGTTGTTTCTTCTCGACTGGGATTCGAGGTCTTCACACTTGTTTTGCAATTTACTGACCGTTTCTTTGATTTGGGATATATCTTGGCTATGGCGAGCAATAGTGTCTTCATTGACGGTTATTCTATTTTCAGTTTCTGTAACTCGAGCGCTCTCCTTGTCAATCCTGGCCCTCATGTAGCCTATGGTCGCCACTATTTCGTCCAACTTCACATTTACTGCCAAGAACCCATTTTGTACCAACATCCCCAGCTTGTCCTTACGTTCCCCCAAATCATGTTCCACAGTCACAACGGGTTCTGGATGTATGTCTACTGTAGTATTTTGGCTCTGAGTGTTCGTGTAGGTGTCCATTGGGCCCTTCTTTCTGCCACCAGGGGTCTTGGATGACCTGCCCGATTTGTGCGGTTGCCCCATGTCAGCGAAGAGCAGTGTGTGTCTATCTCCGGCAGGAGTGTTGGTATGGAGGCAGCGCCCACCGTCCCCCAGAGCTTAGTCTGTTCGGGCAGAGGTGAAGGTTTAGGTGTTTCTGGGGTTCGCCGCACTCTGAAGTGCACCAGAGCTCGTTCGCACGGATGGACTGTGTTCTGCCACGTATTCAACCTGTTAGCGTATTATTTCTCAGCCTTGCTTGTAGCCTTGTGCATGGAGCTTGTGTGTCACACCGGTACGTACCCCGATCTCCGGGAGTAGAGGGCCTTGAGGCTGACCCCCACGTCTCTCCAGCTAGTTGGGAAGCACAATGTCTAGGTGCTGGCTCGCGATGCCCGGGGCCCGTTGGAACGTGCCTCCCCTTAGGCTGCCACAGAGCTCATCCACATCCAGCGGGCTCTGCCGTCACGGTGCCCAGGATGTTTCTTCCCTCGGAAGCAATATCGGCCCCCCTGGGCGGTGATCAGTCGTCACCGAGCGACTACGCAAGGCCAAGTCGCGACCAGGGCGGAGGAGTGGGGGGCACCAGAGCCAGGCATGCACACAATGCTCCCACCTGCTCGCCCCCAGGTACCTCAGTTTGGGACAAGCCCAGGCAAGCGAGCCGGGCGCACGCGTCTCCAATCAGGATCCTTCCTCGATCTCGTCCGGACGTCGAACCAAGGAGGGAGCAGATCGCTCTTCTTAATTTTATTGACCGCTGCCCACAGCCTTCCCACAGCCGTTGAGCACAGAAAGCCCACGTGGAGGTAAGGATCCACAGACCTCGCCGCTCTCAACAGTCCCAGCCAGACCCTGGCCCAGGCGCGAAGCCGCTGTGTCAGGATCCTCCCACCTGCGGCACTTCCACAGCCCCGGCCCCTGGGTGAATACGCGTGGTTCCGACCGCCGGATCGCCACAGTGCTAGGCAGCGGCCAACCTCCACACGGCCGTAATTTGGTGGATTCAAGCCAAACAGGATTTTCACACGTTGTGCCCGGGCACCCAGTTCGTTGGTAGCGTAGCTTCCCGGCCTCTCAGACAGCCTCCAGATGGGTGTATTAGATAAGGATATTGCGGTGGAGTGGGAGCTCCGAAATCAGGCGGCCATCTTGATTGTGCGCAACAGCGCCCCCCTGTCCTTACTGTATTCTGATGCTTGCAGCCAGTGTCTACCGGAGTGGTGTGTTTTACCTACCTAGCAGATTTGGTGGTGATTTGTTGCATGTGCGTCTGATCTGGTATTCGCTTCTTCTGTTGATTCTTGGGGCTGCGATAAAATGGTTAGCAACAGTCTATGCTTCAACTAATTGCAACTAGAGGAGCACAGGTTATACTTACAGGCTCTTCTAGGTGGATAGCATGGGGAATCTACCCTGATATTGTGTGCTTACTGAACCTTCTCAATTGTTACCTTAACCAAGGGCGGCCCATCCTATAGTTCATCCATGCGCGATACCCGCCCATTCCCCCCAAGTCCTTGCAGTGCAATTCAGGGGCTAGTTCTTCATTACCTTCCCGGAGTAATGCACATGGGACCCCCCTAATGGCGCGAGACATGGCCATGGCACAATTCCTACTGTGACAATTCCTTGTATTGCATCCCAATCTGTCAGTGAGTGCGATGGTGGTGATTCTATCACCACCACTTTGAGTGCCATTTGTCTTTTTTACCCGGTGAATGCCTGGTGCAGTTTCTAATCAATCCTGTGACAATCAATAGTGTGAAAAACTATATGAAGGGCTGTCTTTCAGCTGGTGGTGCTTGTGGGGAACCAGGGTAATGATTGGTGTTTGATAGTGTGTGTGGTCCGGGCCAGGTGTTGAGGACTTTTTGGAAGGAATGGTAGTTCTCAGTGCGGCGAATGTGCAGAGGAAGAGTGTTTCAGATGGTGGGAGCTTGAATAGAGAATGCTGATCCACCAGCTCTGGTGGAGTGGTAAGGGGGAATAGCAAGGACAAGGGCTGAGCCCGTTCAGAGGTTTATGGGTGGTTGGTTGTGGATGATTTTATTTTGTAGGAACTCTAATCCTGTATTATGAAGGGGCTTGGTGTGTGATGCAGATGGCTTTGAAGGTCACTCTTTGGCTAACATGGAGCCAGTTTAGTACTGTGGGCGAGAGGGCAAGGAGCAGTCTGGCTGAGGATTTGTCGGAGTTTCCTGAGCTGGCGTGCTGGGACGCCGAGATGGAGGGAGTTGGCATAGTTGGGAGATGATGATGGCCAGTATTGCGGAGACTCTTGGAGGATAGGAGAGATGGGGAAAGATTTGTTTTAGGATGCATAAATGGAAGTGGCAGGTTCTGTATACTAAGTTGATGTGTTTGGAGAGAGATAGGTCTTCATCCATGGTGCATACAAGTTCTCCAGCATGGGGTCTGGCATGGATTCACATGCTCATGAATATTCCCCATCATTAGGCTGGGAATCCGCTGTAAAAGGAAAAAACAGTTTCACTTTCACTAACAAACAGTCTTTCTCCTATAAACTAATCACTGAGCTCTAGGTCATAATGCCCCCAGCCAATGACTGCCCTCTCCATAAGCCCCTCCTCTGGCAGCCATCTTTACATTTTTACCGCAAGTTCAAGTGTTGGGAGTCCTCGTGTTTTGCTCCAGTTTTTTCTACGTTTTCACGCTTTTTCATTAAAAAGTTAATATTTTTGTCAACTAGAGCCTATGTGCAATTTCTTTCTTTGAGGATAAGTTTGTCAGCGTCTTTCAGCGTCCCTCAAGGGCAGAATCATCGAGAGTTTCATCGAAGATTCCAGAAGGCCATCGGGCCTACACCGCATGCCAGACCAATCTTGGAGGAGAAGGACGGATGTTCCCTCTTCAAGCCCTGTTCTAGCTGCGGATTAAGGACTGAGTTTGTGGAGGACAAACACTCGCAGTGCCTCTACTGTCTCCATCCAGATCACAAGGAAGCAGATTGTGTGGGTTTTCCAAGCGCACCGTCAAGGATGGCCGCGTGGCTCAACACCAAGGCCTCTACCCAGGACCGTCCAGTTCCGGGGAGCGGGCTTCTAAGTCCTTTGAGGGCACTGCATCTGTGGGGTCCCAAGACAAGGCCAAGCACTGTGAGTCTGTTTCCTTCGGGGTCGCTGCACTAGCAGGTCCTTCGATGAGCAGGACACGTCGTTCTTCGCCGTCTGCCTCCATCTCAAGTCATCGCGACAGCTCCTCCTCGAAGAGGAAGTTGGCTAACCCGGGGAAACTGTGTGAGAAGGCAGAGAAGACCAAGGTTCAGGGTAAGGTGTTTCCGACCTGCCCTTGAAGGCCCAGGTGGTCCAGGCAAAGCCACCCTCGACGATCAAGCCTGGTGGTGGCCACTCTCTCGAAGGCGAAAGGGGCTGACCCGGTCCACCCTCAACCCCCCCAGGCGGGAGGCTTCGGCCAAGCCGGTGGAGAAAACGCAGGCAAAGAGGATACCATCCCTGAGCCTCAGACCGACCCCTCAGGATGCAAAAAAGGGCGTGGGGGGTGTAGGCCTCTACTGTGCTCCAGGGCAGGGATATTTCTTCTTTGGACAAAGAGGATCTGGTGTCCGTTCACATGGTCCCAGAGGACGTGGGGACAATGATGACGACAACAGCAGAAACGCCAAAGAGGATGACGGCAGAAATGCCAGCAATGACGTGGGCGTTGGGCCCAGCAAGCCTACCCCGACACCTCCCTTGGACGTATCGCTGGACATTCTTTCAACTCTCCACACATTGGTGTCTGAGATCCAGACGAGGATGCCAACGGCACCCCTGGTGCCGTCCCCTGTGGCACCGGGCCTGCACCGGCGAAGAAGAGGAAGCGGCACCCTACGCCGCATCATCAATGCTGCACATGCCCTCCCCTCTTAGGGATACAGGGACAGACACGTCGACGACGGACACAGACGACGATGGTGGCGTTTCCGCGCCGCAGAGGGCTTCTCCCCAAAGTGGGATTGTTCCACACCATGGTCGCCCGCGCGTCTGAGGTCTTCCAGTTGACGCCAGAAGAGACCAAGAAGGAAGGTTTCTTTGATCAACGCTATGAGGCCAAGAGGAAGACCATTCTGGCAGAGCCTCTCCTGGGCGACATTTGGGACAAGGGCCTGGCGCTGATGAGCACTCCCACCTCAGCGGAAAGAGACCAGCTGGAAAAGAAATACCGAGTGCCGGAGTCTGCACCCAAATGCCTGCGGTTGCATCCCTCACCGAACTAAGTGGTCTTGGCGGCTGCAAAGAAGTCTTCAAATCCCTCATCTTCATCCTCTGTTCCCCTGGACAGCGAGGGGAAGACGTTGGATGCTGTGGATAGAAAGGTGATCTACTCAGCGGGCAAAGACGGTCAAGGCAGCGAATGCACTTGCGATCCTGGCCAGATACGACAAGGAGCTGTGGTATAAAATGGCCCCACTGCTGGAATTTCTCCCCAATGACAAACAGGTTGAGGCACTGGAGATCCTCCAAGAGGGCGAGGTGGCATCGGACCATGCATCACCATGGCCCTGCACATTGCGGACACAGGCTTCTGACAGATGGGGAACATTGTCTGCGTCCGTCATCGTGGCTGGTTGAAAACCACCAACTTTCGGCAGGAAGTTCAGACGAGGGTCCTGGACATGCCTTTCGATGGGGACAATCTCTTTGGGAAGGCTGTCGATGAATCGTTGCAAGCAATCAAGACTGACACAGAGATGGCCTGTGCCCTTGACGCGCTTCAGCAACATCATCCTTCCTTTCGTGCCTCAGGTGGGAAATCTGGCAGGTCGTCAAAGGATTTTGGAAGGGGGTCATCCTTGTTCCTCCAGCCCTCCCGTTCCTTTACCCTGGACGCCTACAGGGGTCGTTCCAAGGCTTTTGGAGGTGGCTGCCGTCGTCGCTCCCAAGGCGGCACACAGGCCCCGAAGCAGGATTGAACCGGCCAGGGAGTCGGGCACCCACCCATGCACCCTGGTGGGAGGCCAGTTGGCGGGCTTCATCAGCAAGTGGGAAAAGCTCTCCACTGACTGATGGGTGCTAGACGCTCTCGCCCACGGACACACTCTAAAGTGTCAGCAGAAACCACTGGTGGCCCAGAAGGAGCAGCACATCCCTCAGCTCCTGCAGGAAGTACCGGCCATGTTAAGAAAAGGGGCGATGGAGCTGGTTCCACAGCGACTCCGGAGCTCCGGAGTCTACTCGAGATACTTCTTGTTAAAAACAAGTACCTCGAGTACCCCAAGTCCAGGATGGTCATGTTGCAGCACGTGTTCGGCCAACTGGAGGAAGGAGATCTGGAGGACGCTTACTTCCACGTCCCCATTCATGAGAAGCATTGGAAGTTCCTGTCCTTCGTTGTACAGGGAAAGCACTACCAATTCAAGGCCCTTCCCTTCGGACTGAAGTCAGCACCCAGGGTGTTTACGAAGTGCTTGGCACCAGTGGTGGTCCATCTGCCTCTACAAGGGATCCATGTGTACCCATACCTCGACAACTGGCTCATCCGTGCCAAGTCCTGGGATGTTGCCGTCGAACACATGGACAGGACTGTCCGGCTGCTGATGGATCTGAGATTCTCTGTGAACTATCCAAAGTCCTACTTGATTCCATCGCAGAATGCGCTGCTCCTGGGGTCCAGGCTCAACAGTCTCCTGCCTGGCAGCCCCCTCGGAGGAGAGATATAGCGGCCATACTAGGCCAGGTGCAACGGCTGTTGGCACTGAAGCCCACCACAAACAATTCGCTGCTCGGCATTATGTTGTGTATTTACCCGATAGGACTATGCAGGTTGCGGATGCAACCCCTTCAGGAATTCCTGGATGCTCGCTGGATTCAGGTGTCCAGAAGCTTTGCAGATAAGATTGTTCTCGACAAGGAGTTTCGTCGAGCAATAAGGTGGTGGGGCGTGTACTCCAACATCTCCGAGGGCACGGATTTCAAGAGCCCTCCATATGAGGAGATGGTCACCACGGATGCTTCCCTGGAGGCCTGGGGAGTCCACACCGGATGTCTCCACGCCAGAGGCCTGTGGCTACCGGAGGAGAGGGAGCTCCACATCAATGTCCTGGAACTGCAAGCTGTTTTTTGGGCCCTCAAGTCATTCCTCCCGTCCCTCAAGAGCAGGGTGGCGAGGGTCTTCACGGATAATACCACCACAATGTTCTACATGAGGAAGCAGGGGGGACCAGATCCCTATCGCTCTCCAGAGAGGCACAGGACTTGTGGCAATGGCCTGTTGCCCAGGAGATGATCCTCATGCTGTTTCACCTGGCAGGAGCCGAGAACCCCATCACCGACTCCCTCAGCAGGGAGCTGCGCTCTTGCCACGAGTGGGAGCTTCAGCAGGATCAAGTGGACAGTCTTTTCCTCAAGTTGGGCAGACCCCACATCGATCTGTTTGCAAAGTTCCTGTCTGGTGTGCCCTTGCTGGACATCTGCAAGGCTGCTACATGGAGGTCTACGCACACCTTCACAAGTTTCTACTGTATTGACAGGGATTCCAGGGAGGAGTCCAGGGTCGGCCAAGCAATGCTATGCAACCTGTTCGCTTGAAGGTGAGCCTGTTCCGGTGGGAAGAGTAATTGCTTCTGTTGAGCCTCGCCACCTGCCCTGGTTGTATAATGATGTACTGCTATGTGTTCTTTATTCATGAGCACATGAATCCATGCCAGACCCCATGCTGGAGAAGGAACAAGTTACTTACCTGTAACTATTGTTCCCCAGCATGGGTCTGGCATGAATTCACATGCAAACCCTCCCTCCTGCCCCCCTGCAGCTCTTCTTGGTCATACTGCCACTTTACGTGCTACCAAATCTGAAGATGGCTGCCAGAGGAGGGACTTGGGGAGAGAGCAGTCATTGTCTCAGGGCAGTATGACCCAGAGCTCATTGATTGGTTTATAGGAGAAAAACAGTTTGTAAGTGAAAGTGAAACTGTTTTTTCTTTTGACTCCATGCCAGACCCATTCAGGAAAACAATAGTTAGCGGTAAGCAACTTGTTCCATTTCTACAGAGTTGGCGGTGGCAGGTGGTGGATTTTGGTCATGGTAAAGGTTGGGGAATCAGAGCAGTTTGGCCACATATTAGGATTTCCCATTTATCCCGGGTTGAGGATAAGGTGCTTGAGTGCTTTTCAAGTTTCAGGGTTTTGGTGGGTGGAGTCATCACCTTAATGTAATTTCCAAAAACTTTTTTTTTCTCATGAATTGGCAAGTTTATTCTTGTACTATATTCCCAACCACCTCTACTACAAGGGTTTCTTTTAATATTATGAGTGCACTTAAACTTCACAAGACGTGGTTTGGAACTAAACATGTTTCCCTTTCCCAAAGTACCAAATTCCTGTAGTTTTGAGTTTTATATTAAAGCAAAAGCAACTAAGAGCCCTAGTAGTGCAAAAGCCTGATTAATGCCTAGGAACAAAGCACAGCCCATGGAGGGGTGCCCAGAGTACCTATTTCTTCACAATTACTTTCTGCGATAGAGGTTATAGCATTGAGCTCGGTTAGGTGAGGTGAACACACAAAACTGAAAGAAAGATAAATTACGTTAAGAGGCCCTGTGTTTACTTGTTAACGCTTCACACCAGACAGTAATCATTGAGAAGTCATGCCATTAACTTATCGGAGTGCACCACCGCATGAAAACCAGATGGGAGTAGGTGCTATATTTGCTCTAGCGGCTGGCCGCCCTGGAATGAGAGGGTGCTGAAAGGAGCAGGAGCATGGCCAGGAGAAAGGGTTTGATGCAAAGATGGGATGGGACTGGGATGCATAGAGAATAACCTGGGCTGCATTGGAGCAGGTCCTAGTGTGCATGCAGCAGATGATATACTATGAGAGGCTGGGGACACACACGCTTAACGTTTGGATAATCTAGACATGTGGTTACAGTCAGCATCAAATATTTAAGAAGTGGGGCTCTTTACTGCATCTATTTCTTTTGCGCCTGTGCCCCTGACTGATAAATAAGTTGGCCATAAACACACACTCCAGAACCCATGCCTTCTACCTCACATACTGCACATTCATATGAAACATAGGTGCAACCAACAAGGGGCAAACAGATGATCCTGCCCTCCTCCGTGTATGGAAATTGGCCTTTGCTGCCCCCTACTTTTTGACCAAAGCTCTTCATTCATGACCCTTGTGCAAAATGTATAAAATATTTCTTAATCCTGTTGTTAGGAATGTGATTTCCCATTTGAATGTTAATTGAAAACGCCACCACAGCCTGTCTTTGTCAACCAATTCAAATATATGCCGTGCTTGATGTCAATAAAATTGAAAGGATAACGTAGGATATTTGTTAAACACTGATATGCTACTAGGTCACCCCCACAGCCTAAATGGTTTCACTATCAACATGCAGCACAGTGGGCGTGCAGAGGAGCTTTCATGGCCCTGTAAAGCACTCAGATGTACTGACTGCATAGATGCAGTTTACACACATGGCCAATAGAAATCTCATGCCATTGTAAGAAAACATATTCATACGGATGACACCAATTTTGCCCCTGCTTATGCACACTTAAGTTCATTTTGCCATCACGCCACTAAGGAATCCCTTTCCACTGAAGGAAGAGCTGTCCATACTGGATGCACGTAATGACTTTAATCTATAGAATATGTATCCGTTTTGAAGATTCTTTTCATAGCGTAAAATCCCCTGATCGAACGCTCCCCACCACAACAAACCCATTCCAACATTTTGGGAAAAGAAACAGGTTATTTTTTTTTAACTTATCTTTATTGTTTCAACTGTTCACGGTACAAACGTCACTCTTCAAGCATCCTTGTCAGTGTTTTTCTGTGTGCTCTACGCCAGTAGCTAAATTATAGCTCTGCAACTCTCACCACCCCCTCCTCCCCAACATACCCTTCCCAGCGCCTTAGTCATAGCCTCCTTAATTGCAGATCCCAACTCCCGCCCCTTCCACCCCATCTATGTTCCTCCCCTAGTCTCATTGTCTTTGTGTACAAAATCATGAATTCTCCCTCCCTCAGTGGTCTGCCTTCCCTTCATGCTGCATATCCGTCCAATCCGCCACGTTCATCTGTTTGTTGATCCTAGAGGACTCCACTCACTGTGGCTTGTCATTGGAATGGTAAAACAAATTCGTCAGAACATTCCATGCCGTTAACACCAGCTCAACTTCCCCCTTCCATCCTGTCCTTGGTTTTCAGCCACACCTTAGTTTCTGCCAGCACCCATCTTTTGAGGTCTTCCAGTGACTTATCTATCTTGGGGCCCTCCCTGTCCTTCCACTGTATTGCAATTCTGCCTTTTGCTAGTACCAGTCCCAGGTTGACCAACCTCAACACACGTTTCATAGTTCTATGGCCTCCTCTGGGTTACATGCCTAGAAGGCACACCTATGGTGTGTAAGGGTAGCCTTTCACATGCATATCGATCAACTTACTATATATCACCATCCAGTATCTTTGTATTACCGGACAGTCCCAGAATGTAGTAGCCTGGCATTTGCATGCTTACATCGATAGGATCCGGATGAGTGATTCACGAATATCCTGGCCAACTCTGCAGGTGTTGGGTAAACCTTAGGCAGCAAGTTTCATTGTGTCAATTTAAGTCTGGAGTTCCGTGAGACCTTTTGAGAGTATATAAGTAATCCTTGTCCACCACTCTTCATCTAGAGTAGTGTCCAAATCCTGCTCTGCAGCTGATTTTAATTTGGAGGTCATCTTCACTTTCAGCAGCCAGTAAGGACTTGTATAGCTGCAAATCCATGCCCGCTCTGTCTGATCCCTTTAGTCAATAGTCTGTCCAGCTCTGGTTCAAGGGGGAAAACTGGCCAGCTTTTCCTCGCACTATCCTTCACAGCAGCATATGTCAAGAATTGCCCCAACAGTAGCTCATAACCTTTCCTTATTTCTGTGAATGCGAGTAGCTTGATAAATTGGTTATTTTGAATCTAAATAGTCTGCTGGCCCTTCTTATCTGGCTAACTATTGCCCTATCTCGATCACCCCTTTTTTGGTCAAATTCATGGAGAAGCTGGTCATTCCCCCAACTGACCCACCACACCGAAATGGCCTCCATGACCACCAGTCCGGTTTCTGGGCAGCCAGAGGCATGGAAACTGCTCTCCTGCACACCTGTGAAGACCTACTCTGTAACCTGGACTCAAGCCCTCTGTTCTGAGCCTCCTTGATCCTTCTTCTGCACAGTCAACCGCTCCATCCTCATAAACCATCTCCTTGATACCCTAGGCATCACGGACAGGGCACTGGTGTGGCTGACCTTTTTCCTTTGTAACAGACCTTCTCAAGTGCAAATGGGTCCTTGTCTCTCCTCCACCTCACTCTCTACCTGTGGCATCCCTCACGGCTGTATCCTATCTCCATGGCTCTTCAACATCTAGGTGGCCCCTCTGGCCTACCTGATCTCCACTTTTTCCCATCATTTCCAGTGGTATGCAGATGACGCACAGTTCTTTCAAGCTGCCTTCCCCTACCACCTTCTCCTTCCTCATATATGACTAATCAGGCATGGTGCTCTGCCAATGATCTCTGCCTTAATGCCAGTAAGAGAGAGAACCACCCCTTGTTACGCCCACTCTCTGGCCTCCTGACTCCTTGGGTCCTCTCCCTCCTCACCCACTTGTGAGGCAAAAAACCTCGGGATCATCTTTGACTCCTCTCTTTCTCTCCACCCATCATGGACCTTGCCAAGAAGTCCCATTTTGAGCTTCATCTCCTCAGGGGCATTCTACCTTTCCTCACCTTCCCCCAGAAGCTCAATGTCTCCAGAGCCCTGGTTCTCACTAGGCTTTAGTACTGCAAAAGCCTCTTCCTCAACCTGCCTTTTTACTCCCTTCGCCTCCTCCAACTAATCCAAAGTCGGGCAGCAAGACTTATCCTTGGCCTCAAGCTCAGGGACCACATCTCTCCAGCCCAAAAATCTATGAGAGCCTCTGCATCATCCACAAGGCTGTCTGGTGCCTGGAACCTCTTTACATCCAGCTTTACCTCCCAAAATACCTCCCAGCCAGTGTCCTTCTCGCTCTATCTCTCTGCAGGTCAAACCTTTCTCCAAGCAGAGAGTGGGAGGTATATCCCTTTCTCCAGCATTGGATCTTTCATGGATTCACATGCTTAGAATATTCCCCGTCGTCAGGCTGGGAATCCCCGGTACATTATATAGACCCTTTCCCGTAGTAAAACTTTTTCGACGCTATGCGTCCTATCCACCTCGTTTTGTATCATGCGTGCCCGCGCCGTCAGGACGCCATGATATAAATACAGGACCCGCCCCCGCGCTCCCTCAGATTTCAACCGTCTTTCAAAGTAGTGGGATCCTCGTGGTTACTGCTAGTCATAATTAGGTTGTATTTTCGCTTCGGCGACGTTACATTCTGGAAAAAATATGTCCGGAAAAGCTTTATTTCGTCCTTGTGCGACATGTGGACTCAAAAAAGTCTATGAAGGTGATGCCCACATGGATTGTATCTACTGTCTCCACCCGCAGCACACGGCGGATACATGTGAGATATGCCAGGGCTTCTCCCAAAAAACCCTTAAAGACCGAAAAAGAAGGTTGGTCGACTGGCTTAACGACGGAGCGGGTGCCTATCCGGCATCAGAAGTTGGCTCCACGGCCTCCAGGAGCAAGTCGGAACCTCCCTCGAAGAAGGTGCGGCCTGTCGAAAAACGCCCTGCGGACAAGCATACGGAGAAGCATGCTGGGTCTTCCTCATCGCACAAAAAGTCCTCCTCCTCCTCCTCCTCTAAGACGGAGAGGCAAGCAGCATCAAAATCCTCCTCAGGGGACCCTCCTAGGTCTTCCGTGAGTCGAGACTCTTCAGCAGGGAAGTCGGCAACGAAATCAGCTACAAAGTCTAAAGGCTCGGTGCCGGCTACTTGCTCGTCGACCCCGGTGTCGCTGACGATGCCTATTACTATTCAGGCAGCAGCGGTGGGGATTCCTTCGTCGACGGTGACTCAATCTATGGCCTGGCAGCCAGAGGTCTGTGACCCGGCCCCCCCCGGAGGTCCTACTGCAGCCAGACACGGCCTTGTCGGTGTCGTCGGTGGACGGAGAATGTGGCATGGTTATGCAGCCGTCGGACTTGGGCTTACGGCCTTCCAATACGTCGACGATGAGTGCGAGTGGGGGTGTGGCCCCTCTATCCTCGACGTTGCTGACCCCCCAGACGGTTTTGTCTCTGGATGTGCTTAATACACTTCAGAAGCTCCTGCAGCGTCTGGATACGCAGATCCCTCAGCCTGCCACTTCATCGTTGATATTTTCTGCACCCTCTGTCGACGAGCAAGCTCAAGCAGCTCGCTCGACGACCAGAAGCCCGTCGGCCTCCCAGGCGGTGAAGGATCGTCCTCGAGCGCAGGAGGAGGGTGAGCTATCGGAGTCCGATTCTATACGAGGTGACTCAGGGTCGGACATTTCCCTGTCACCGTCGAGAGACCCAACATGGAATTCGGATGTAGAGGTAGAGTCTACGAGGAGCCAGGCACAACCATCTCCTCCGGATGATGTGGGAGCCTTCCATGCAATGATGGGAAAAGCGTGTTCCGAGTTCGGCTTAATTCCTGAGGGGCAAAAGAAAGACTGTTTTCTTTTTGATCACATGGGTCAAAGGAGGAAATCGGTATTTGCCATCCCAATCCTGGACCAGGTGTGGCAAGAAGGCCTCAAGACGATGCGTCATCCGTTCTCGGAACCGGCTATTAAGGGGCGTACTGAGAAAAAGTTTAAAGCTCCGGAGTCCACTCCAAAATGTCTAACATCACAGCCTCTGTCAGACTCTGTGGTATCGGCGGCAGCGGCTAGGAAGGCCAGAGTACAACAAAAATGTTCAACCCCACCAGAAAGCGAGGCCAGGAGGCAGGACGCCTTTGGGAAAAAGGTGCTCTCAGTCGGCGCCACGACGGTAAGAGCAGCCAACTCCTTGGCGATTGTATCACGATACGATAGAGAGATGTGGCATAAAATAGCCCCTATCCTAGAACATTTGCCGGAAGAACATCGAAAAGCAGCCATGTTGCTAGTACGAGATGGTGAGGAGGCCTCGAACCACGCAATTAATATTGCGGTGGACCTAGCAGAGGCTGGTTTCAAACAAATCAATCATGGCGTAGTACTGCGTCGACAAGCGTGGCTCAAATGTACTACTTTCAGACCTGAAGTCCAGTACAAAGTCCTAGACATGCCATGCGAAGGAGAACATCTGTTTGGAGACAAGGTAGATGAAGCCTTGAAGGGGATGAAAGAAGACACGGATACCGCTAGGTCTCTCGGCGCCCTCCAGACAGGTAGAAGTTTTCGCTCTTTTCGCCCCTTCAGGGGTGCTTCCGGAAACTCCCGCTTTGGAGCCTCTAGGGACCGTGGATTTAACAGGCCCTCATACTCCTCACAAGGTTACAGAAGACGCGGCTCGGGTCCCTCGTCGACGAAGGACAAGCAAACCAGCAACCAATGACGGCCTTCGGAACGTCCTGGGGGGTCGAGTCTCTCATCATATCGACCAATGGAAATGCATCAACGCAGATCGATGGGTTCTGGACACGATTCGCATGGGTCATGCGCTGCAATTCAAAAACAAGCCTCCAAGTCTTCCGCCAGTGTTTTCGGCCCAGCCCCACCTTCGAGTTCTAAGACAAGAGGTGGCGCTTATGCTGCAAAAAGGAGCGGTAGAAAGGGTTCCTGTGGCACAGGAAGGACAAGGGGTTTATTCCCGGTTCTTCGTTGTCAAGAAGCCAAATGGAAAATGGAGGCCCATTCTCGACCTGAGGGTACTCAACAAATGGCTAAAGAGCTCAAAATTCAAAATGCTAAAGCTCCAGGAGGTTATCAGGTCAGTGCAACCCATGGATTATCTGTCGTCGCTAGACCTTCAGGACGCATATTTTCATATCCCAATACGTCCACGACACAGGAGATATTTAAGGTTCGTCGTCGGGCGAAAGCATTTTCAGTTCAAGGTCCTCCCGTTCGGTCTCAAGTCCTCTCCCAGGACGTTCACCAAGAGTTTGGCCCCTATAGCGGCCCATTTAAGGAAGGACGGTCACCATGTCTATCCCCATCTAGACGACTGGCTGGTCAGAGGTTCATCCATGGAACAAACACGAAACAGTCTGGTGGCCACGATGTCCCTCTTACAGGAACTGGGCTTCGAGATAAACTTCAGCAAGTCCTACGTAGAGCCTTCGAGGACCTTGGTCTTTCTAGGAGCGGAGTTTCATACGCACACAAGCCTTGTAAGACCATCCAGCGAAAGGATACAGAAGCTACAAAGCAAGGCGTCGGAATGGAGATGCGGTACCAGGGTGTCGGTGCGCAAATACATGTCCCTGCTAGGGACCATGTCATCCTGCATTCCGTTGATAAACAACTGCCGTCTGTTCATGAGGCCTTGCCAGGAATTTCTAGCGGACCGTTGGGCGCAGAGCCAAGGTCGCTGGTCCGACAGACTGGTCATCGACGAACAACTGGTACAAGCACTCTGTTGGTGGAGAGCTTCTACTCATTTAACGAAAGGAATGCCTCTGGTGGAACCGGAGTTCCAGAAGACGGTGGTGACGGATGCATCGCTGAGCGGATGGGGAGCTCATCTGGATACGTTACAGGTACAAGGCCGGTGGTCGTTACAAGAGTCCTCCCTGCATATGAACCTGCTAGAACTGAGAGCAGTGCGGTGGGCTCTAAAATCTTTTCTTCCTCAATTGAGAGACTCCGTGGTGCGTGTCATGACGGACAACACGACTACAATGTTTTACCTACGGAAACAAGGAGGAACACGTTCCAGGTCCCTGTCGATGGAGGCACAGAAAATCTGGCATTGGGCCCTGCAACACAACATGCTAATCTTGGCGTTCCACCTGCCAGGCGTGAGAAATGTGGAGGCCGATGCCCTCAGCAGGGAAATGAACGAAGTTCACGAATGGGTGCTGAACGACCAGCAACTACAACATGTATTCAAGAAGTGGGGACATCCTTCCATCGATCTGTTCGCGACGAAGGACAACAGGAAATGCCCGCAGTATGCAAGCAGATGGCCTCAGCAGGGCTCACTGGGGGATGCGTTCTCCTTCCCATGGACGAACAAATTTCTGTACGCATTCCCTCCATTTCCTCTTATCAGGAGGACGTTGCAATGGATCCTCAAGTACCCATGTCGGGTGATTCTGGTGGCCCCGTATTGGGCCAGACAGGTGTGGTTTTCAGACCTACTGCACATGGCGGCGGCGGAGCCAATGAGGTTCAGGAAGATCCCCAACCTTCTGTCTCGACAGGAGGGTATTGTTTGGCATCACGACCCGGACAGCCTCAAGTTGACGGCCTGGCTCCTGACTTCGCCGAATTTGGTCAGCTAACGATTCCGGAGGAGTGTCGTCGTATTCTGCAAGCGGCAAGAGCACCTTCCACAAACACTTCATACTCGTACAAATGGAGGAGTTTCTGTCAGTGGTGTGGGGATCACCCAGGTTTGGTTCCGCAGTCGATTACGCCGGAACAGCTCCTTCCATACTTGCTGTTCTTAGCTCAAAAGGGCTTATCAGTGTCGTCGATAAAAGTACACCTGGCCGCCATCTCCAGGTTTACACGTCAACGACATTCCGCACCATTATTCAGCGACCGCCTGATTAAGCACTTCCTTAAGGGTCTGTTTAGGAGTTTCCCTCCCGAGAAGAGATTTCCTCCGGTGTGGAGCCTCAATCTGGTGTTAGCGTCTCTTATGAAACCTCCTTTTGAACCAATGTCATCATCGTCTCTAAAGTTTTTGTCGTGGAAATTGGCCTTCCTGGTGGCCATCACTTCAGCCCGACGTATTTCAGAAATCCAAGCTCTAATGGTAGACCCACCATACTTAAGATTTTTCAAGAACAAGGTGGTCCTTGCCACTAACCCACAGTTCATACCGAAAGCTCCTTCAGTGTTCCATAAACATTCCTCTATTGTCTTACCTACGTTTTTTCCAGAGCCATGCTCGGGAGCGGAGCGCACGTTACACACATTAGACGTGAAAAGGGCTCTCAAGTTTTATCTGCATCGCACGCAACCTTTCAGGAAAACAAGGCAATTGTTTGTGGCCTATGGTTTGGGTGCTAAAGGCAAAGCTATTTCAAAGCAAGGACTGTCAAGATGGGTATCGTCTACCATTTCGTACTGCCATTCCAAGGCTGGGAAGCCTCTTCTGCGACGCCCAAGAGCTCATTCAACTAGAGCGGCGGCATCGTCGACGGCGCTGTGGTCTGGAGTCCCTCTGGGGGACATCTGCATGGCGGCTACCTGGGCGGCTACACACACTTTTACCCGCCATTACTGCCTGCCACAACAACATGCCGAAGATACTCGGATGGGACAGGCGGTGCTTCGACACCTATTCCAATAAGGTACGCCCCGGTTGAGGGGTTAGATCTTGTTGCAATTATGATTGAATATTGTTCGTTTTCTATGTTAACTATTGCTGAGGGGTACACGACCATAGGGAACGGGCATTGTGAGGAAAGTATGTGAGTTTGCATGCACGCCTCCTCTTTTCGGGATGGTACTGCTATGTAATCTATTCTAAGCATGTGAATCCATGAAAGATCCAATGCTGGAGAAGGGAATAGTTTCTTACCTGTAATTCCATTTCTCCAGCATTGGTATCTTTCATGGATTCACATGCGCCCGCCTGCCTCCCCTGAGCATGCAAACTGGTTCCCCCACTACTTTGGGGGCCAAAATCTGAGGGAGCGCAGGGGCGGGTCCTGTATTTATATCATGGCATCCTGACGGCGCGGGCACGCATGATACAAAACGAGGTGGATAGGACGCATAGCGTCGAAAAAGTTTTCCTACGGGAAAGGGTCTATATAATGTACCGGGGATTCCCAGCCTGACGACAGGGGAATATTCTAAGCATGTGAATCCATGAAAGATACCAATGCTGGAGAAATGGAGTTACAGGTAAGAAACTATTCCCTTCCTCAGCTGGCTCCTCCCTCTGGAACAGCACTCCCACTCATCCCCCAAATTGAGCTGGATCTTCTTAAATTCCAGAAACTTCTCAAGTCTTTACTTTTCTCCTCTTCCTTCCCTTTTCTCCTCTTCCTTCCCTCTCCCCTCTCCCCCTCCTGTGCTAAACTCTCCATCTGCTACTGCAACTGGGGCCTTGTCCCTTCAGAGTCATACAGGGGTCAGACCACCCCCTACCAGTCCACCCAGCATTGTTTGTCAGCACTTGCCCTGGGGCTCCCTTTCCCGGACTAGCCCAGCGGGTCCTCTCTGCCCACCGCACTCACCCCCCCCCCCCCACCCCTTTTCCTCTGGCACTTACTGTGTTTGCCCGCCCTTGCACTCATCTTCTTGTCATGCACTTGCACCATAAGATTGTCACAAAGCCAATATAACCATCTCTTGTTCTTTTTGGTTTGCATGTTTAACCCCATCCCCCTCTTGTCTTGTGGCACCTGGAAACACCTGTGTATAGGCTTCATACAAATTCCAATAAATAAAACATTCTGTTTCATTTGACTGCAATCAAAATGAAAGGTGGTCCCTCAACTTTAAATGCTGGGGAAATCGTCCACAAAATTCCACACAACTACAGGCAGCTTGCCAACCGAAATGAACATGACTTACCTGCTGTAATCTCACTAATATTTTACATTTGCAATTAACACAAACTTCCATTTATATAAAAAGCAAGTACAAAGAACTATTCTATATAAAAATGCATTCTTCATTATGTGTTCAGATCTCTTTATTAACCGTTTTTAGGAACAGCATGTTATATACATCTATATTTTAGCTTATTGACAAATGGATTGACATTCGACTGTGGACCAGGATAACATATATTGAAACCAAACAGAAGGAACAAAATAAACATGGATGCCATAATACAGAAATTTGACATATTAGGGGGTGGGCTTGGGGGAGCAGTCCAGGTGTCCTGGTGCCACTTACTCCTAGGTAGATGACCGTCAGGTCCTCCGGTGGGCACTTGTAGAACAGCAGCTTTTGGTGGACAATCCATGCACAGATGCATTATATAAGCAGTTCTTTTGACCGCCACCTGGCTCATTATATCTCGCAAGAGACTTAAGCATAGTGTAACAAGCCCTAGAATCTGAAGAGCATGGGACACGTGTCATCTTTGTTGCCTTTAACGTATCCCAAAAAGCAGCCCCAGTTTGTGAATAAGGCTGATCGTCTGTCTTGTACATTATATATAATCTTCTCCTGAATCAACAGTGCATGGATGCGCAGCCACCAATCGTCAACGGTAGGGATTTTGTCAGACTTCCAAAACGCTGCAATTGCAGACCTCACTATCAAGAGCATGGCTGAAATCATAGCCCTTGCCACTCTGCGGGTCCCGACCTGGTTCCTATCCCAGCGGCCCAGTAAAAGGACACCAGGGCCCACCGGCAGAGCTGAACCAGTTATCCTGTTGAGCAGGCAGACCATCTGCGACCACAGTGATTCAGCTTAGGGCAGTGCCACCATATGTGCATATACGTGCCTGCTCCCCCACAGCCCCTCAAGCATAAACCGCTACCCCCAGATCCCATGTGTCTCGTATGATCTACCGTACTATAAGCTCTGGTTAAAAATCTGTACCCTCTCTGAGTATTGGACACTAGGGGGTAGTCTTATGGAATTCTCAAGAGGTTGACCCATTCCTTGAACACGCTAGAGTGAACACAGGCAATTCCTCTTTCAGGCTCAAATTCAAACATGCATACAATTGCGAGACTATACCACGTAGTACCATCTGTGGAGAATATCATTCTCTCGAAGTCCGTCAAAGGGTAAACAGCTGCCTCCTTAATAGGGTGCTGCTGGACCCAGTCTCTCAACTGCCAGTAGGTATATAGTTTATGCTTGTCTAAGCCAAAGGTCCAAACCTGCCCCCGGTCAAAGAGATGCAACACAAATTCACAACCTCCTCATCTCCATTTGTCAAATAATTTCCCCACATATGCAGGTTGAAAGCTGGGGTTAAAGTGCACAGGGATCAATGGGGACTGGAGGGACGAGAGGCCAAGTCTAACGCAGAGACTACCCCGTACCTGCATAGTAACACTAGTGACAGGGTATTCGTAAAGACTTAAGGGGCTAGCTTTCTTCAGGAGCCAGGCCATATATCGAAGGGGTTTGACTGCCACATCCTCCTCCAATTGCCTCCACCTCTTACTTGAACATGGATTAGCCCAGTCCAGTTTAAGTAAGAACATGGATCCAGGCTGCTTGGTAATATCTCCCACTTTTTCCATGCATAGATTGTCGTAAATGACAATCTATGCATGGATGGCTGCCTTATAAAGACTAAGATTTCCCATTGGAGTTTTGTATTGGCTGGGGATGGGACTTGTACCGGCAAGTTGTGAAAAACACACAGTAGTCTGGGCAAAATATGCATTTTAATTGAGGCGACCCTCCCGAACCAAGAGATTGCGTGGGTGCACCATGAGCGAAAATCTGCTATTATTGAGTCAAAAAGCCTGGGAAAGTTGGCCTTATATAGGGCAGTGTGTTGATTTATCAGATTTATACCCAGATATTTAATACTGCTCCCAGCCCATCTGAAAGGGGTAATCTCACGCAAACAGGCTGCAGCGACATGTCCCATTTTGACATTCAATGCTTCACTTTTGTCTAGGTTTATCTTGAAACCTGAGATGGCTTGAAACGAGAGAAGGCAGAGAATTTCCAGGACGGAGAAGTCGGTCTTAGTCAGGTTCAAAATAATGTCATCAGCAAAGAGGGCAATCTTGTGCCTCGAGCCCCCATAACAAACGCCATGGATGGCATTGCTCTTTATGATTTTGCAGGGAACCAATCATACATATACACTCTAAAGCGTGCCAAGGCGATCCTGACCCCATCCATCCGAACAAGTGTCGATGGGGTTGTATGGTCTCCAGTCGAGACTAGGACTGCCTCCCATCTACCAGGAAACATCTGAATATGGATCCACATGTGGTCTATCGAGAGACCACATGTGGATCCAGAAGCCAAACAAAGGTGTTTGTCCCCCCACCCCTGTGTCAAGACATGCTTGCAGATAGTTCCTTGGGACCCACAAGTGGACGGGCCCCACATGGTTTGGGGACACGTTTCCATCTTCTAACTTAGGTGTCATCGCTGGAGGATTTTGTCATCCCCAGGATCTGTGCAGCTTCTTCAGGGGTTGTGCATCTCAATTATTTTTCATCCCAGATGAAAAGGGTTCCAAAGAGGAACGTCCATCTGTATTGGATTTTCAAAGATTGTAGCCTTTCGGTAATGGGGCGAAATGCTTGCCTCGTCTGCAGTATGAGAACAGCCAGATGCTGATAAATGAGCAAATTCTGCCCACGGTAGGAGATATTACTGAATTGTCTGGAGGCTTGTAGGATTCTCTCTATAATTGTAGAAGCATGGAATTGCATTATACCATCTCTAGGTTGTGCCCTAGTTCCCCTCCTCAGCCGGCCAACTCTGTGGACACAGTCTAGACTAATGTTCTCCTTTGCCACGTCCAGGAATGTTTTCTGGAAGAACCCCAGGACTCAGCCCCGCAGATCAAACCCCTCCGTTCCCTCCTCAAGGCCACGGATTCTTATATTTTCCCTCCTGTGCCTATTTTCCAGATACTCAATAGTAGCGAACTAGTAAGTCATGCTCTGTTTCATCCCGGCCAACTCTCCCTGCAAGTAAATGACATCCTCACGTAGCAATTGCAGTGAGTCATCCGTATCAGTCATCCTGGTGCTTATCTGCATCACATAATTTACAAGTCCTGAGAAGGACTGCCGAATAGCACCAGTTGCCTCCTGCATTTCTTTTTTTACTTTGTGTGAAATTTTGTTCGCAGGATCCCAAGGCATTCTAGTAGATCCTGTTTTGTTAGTTGGGTCGAAGCTGCCTTTTCCATTGCTGTTGAAGCTTCCATATTGCCGCCTGTGATCTCCTTATAACCACTCCTACCAGAAGGCTGCTGCAGGGATGCAAGAGAAGACCGGGGCTTAGCCTTGTTTGGAGCCTTCGTTGGAGACATGAGCTGTCCTCAGGCCGCAGCACTATGCCGAACTACAGCAGGGAATGTAACAACTTTCTTCAGGGTACTCCTGGTGCGGTCACAGCTCTTTACCAACTCAAGCCCTTCTCAGATTTCACAAGCACTGCTAAGTGGATTAGGGCACCGGAATAGGTCTAGCCACCCTAGTATAGCCTTGCACTGTTATGTTGCACACAGACTAATGGGAAACCCACCTCCCAGGTTTCCCCAATATCTACAACCTGTATGCCTTGAATCCGGCTCAGGCAACAGTCAGAACCTTCACACACAACTCCCAGACCGTCTGTACAGCCACTACTCTGATCCAGGCCAGCCCTGCAGCCAGTCACCACATTGCTCCAGGCAGCATGCAGTGTGAAATGATCTCCTCCAAGTCCTATTCACTGGCCGGACGGGGAGGCCCTCCCTCAACCATGGATCGATCACAACAGGCGCAGAGCTCCACACACCTGGCGCTTTATTCTGCAGATATGGAGGAAGCCAGGCGTGGAGAGTGAACAGGGAACTCCTTCCCCAGCAGGCCCCTGCAATGTCACCATACACATGGACCCTGCTCATATGCCAGGGCACAAGCTCTTCTCCCCGCCTCAGAAAAGATTGCTGAAGGGCTGTATCTGTTGCTGGAGGTCTGACCATTCAAGGCCACTCTGCTATGACAACAGCAGCAACCAGGCTCCTGTGCCCGCGGTGCACAGAGGTGCATCTCCATGCTGAGCCTCCCAGCTTCCCTCGGAGGTCGGGAGCACTCCACTGGACCCTCTCAGCAAGAGCATTCGGGGATTGGGACACAAACCAGACCCTGCAGCCAGCAAGGAGCTCCCCCGTGGGTTTGTGGATGCCAAACAGACCCTGTTCAAATGCCAGCAGGTGCTCCGGGCAGCTGTGGTCTCTACAATCACTTCTGGCTCCACATTGGCAGGCTTCTGCTGTCGGATGCGCCTCAGTCAGCCAGAGTGTTGTTAGTGAGCGGCAGTTATGGGCGACGGCCAGACGCACCTCCAATCTTTGCCAATATGAACATCCCAATTATCAACGCTTGTCGCATTCAAATTTCAAAGAAAATGCAAAACCATTTGAAGGATATACTTCACAATATATTATCTGCTTGATTTTTCTCTGACACCATCAGCAAGTGTTGGCATCCGATAAAAACATTGGATTCACTTATAACTTTCTTTTCTAGGGTGGATTGTAATCTAAATGTTGGGTATGTTGGTTTCTAGTTTGGCCATGAATACAAGAATATTGGGTATGGTATTTTCGTCTACTTTGTCTACAGATCTGAGTTTAGGATAGAATCATTTTTGGAGAGCACAATATCTAGTTTCATTTAAATGATCAACAAGGATTACAGTATACATTTGAGGTAGCAAAGGCCAAATCCTTTATTTTCTGTACAATGTTATTTCAAAAGATTACATTGATTATTTAAATTGACAATATATTCTTGGAAGTAAACTGTTTGTTTTTTCAGGTCAAGAAGTCTATTAATTGCTGCAAATCTGAGAGTCACATTGGTCACCATATTACAAATCGAGATATCCATTTAGTGGCATAGCATTTGAAGGATCCCCAACAAAATACCTGGAATTGCCATCAGTGGTGTAACCTATTCTTTGGACATATATCTAAATGCAAAGGGGTTGTTGTACTCAGTTTTTGGATTTGTCTTTTTAAAGGCAGAGGGCAGGTAAGAACATCAACAGGCAGCTCTGGCAAGTAAGTTCTGTTCCCAGTCTGTCACATTCTTTCGAAATATCTCCTCCTCCTCCTCAGGCAATCTGGTTCTGTCTTGAGAAAGACTTATGCATTGGGCTCCCTCTGGAAAAAACCTTTTTAATTGTCGGAGGTGGGGTCTGCATTAGCTACATTCAGGTTGAACCCTAGTCAGCACTTCCTCTTCCTTCATCTGCCGTTTTCCCAAAAAAACTCTCTCACCTTCCTGTGCCTTTGAGCTTAAAAACTTGATATACTTCACCATTGTTTGATGTAGCAATTCCTGATTGGATGGACGCTTATGATAGGTTATCTTCCGGTACTGACAATTCCAATTATCTGCCTCTTTGCTTTGATGGTCCAATGTGGGTTACCAGGAGACAAGGAGAGGTATTTCTCTCCTGCTCTCAAATTTCATCAAATTGATTGATAGGTTATTTGTAATGCGCCTATACAGAGGTGTTTCAAGGTGCAACCAAGCAAGGAGGGGGAAAACAGGGAAGAACAAGACAAACGATCGAACTAGGACTTGGATCATTTAGATTGTGCAAGTGCACAGACAAGAACTGCAGGGGAAGGGGGAGAAGTGCACCCAGTGAAACAGTGCACTGGGATAATTGCAGGAAGGCAGGGCCTCCAAGGGGAACATGCCCAGGAAGTGCAAGGAAGGCCAGATTCCAGTGCAGGACGGCCGGAGGCAAGTGCTAGGGACTAGGCAGGGTGGAGGGGTGGAGCAGGTGTCCTATATGACTCAGGAGAGCACCAAGCAGCCAGTCAGCGTAACATCAGGGAGGTTTAGCAGAGGGAAGGCAGAGAGAAAAGAAAGGTGGGGAAAGGTTAGCAGGAAAGAGGCAGACCGAGGAAGAGGAGAAAAGGAAGGTCTTAAGGAGCGTCTGGAACTAGGTCTGGCTCAAGGCGCAGAGTGGCAGGGAGGCCATTCCAGAGGGAGACACCTGCAGAGATAAGAGATCTACCACACAGTCTCTGCTTGGAGAAGCGACTCACCCCTAGAGAATTGGAGGTAGACGAGACAAGCGGAGGGCTCTTGTGTGAAGGTACTTCAGATGAGAGCCTTGGAGATCCCAGCCCCAGAAGGCATTGTGGAAAATGCACAGGGTCTTGAACTTGAACCTTGCAGCCACCGGATGCCAGTGTAGGGATTTCAGAGCCAGAGAGATGTGGTCCCTGGGCTTAAGGTCTAGGATAAGTCTTGCAGTCCTGTTTTGGGGGCGGAGGGTAGCGTTTGGTAGATTAAGAAAGAGGCTGTTGCAATAGTCAAACCTTGACAGAACCAGGGCTCTGTGGACTGTGAGCTTCTGGGGGATGGTGCGAAAAGGTAGAATACCTCTGAGGATGTGCAGTTGGAAATGTGACTTTTTAGTGATGTCCGTGATGTCAGGAGAGAAGGAGAGAGTGAAGTCGAAGATGACCCTGAGATTTTTAGCCTCACAAGAAGAGGGTGAGGACGCAAGACCAAAGGAGGCCAGCCAGAGTGAAAGGGGAAAGGCGGGAGCAGGGGTCCCAATGAGAAGGATCTCTGTTTTACTGGCATTAAGGCAGAGATCATAGAGGCGCACCATGCCTGAAAAGCGGAACGACAGTCTGTGATGAGCAAGGAGGAGGAGGAGGAGAAGGAGGAAGAGGAGGAGGAGGAGGAGGAGGCTGAGGGTAGCCTGAAAGAGAGCTGCGTGTCATCCGCATAACACTGAAAGTTAGAGGTAAAGATAGAGATCAGTCGGGCCAAGGGAGCCAGATAGACATTGAAGAACCAAGTTGAGAGGGTAGATCCCTTGGGGACACCACATGTGAGTGTGAAGGAGGAGAGGAAGAAACAAAGTTCAACCTGGGAATGTCAGTCCAAGAGGAAAGAGGATAGCCACGCCAGAGCCTGATCCGTGATGCCCAGGGTATCTCAGAGACTGCCGATTAGGATGTTGTGGTTCACCATTTCAAAGGCAGAATAAAGGTCAAGGAGGGTGAGGACAGAGGGGAGAGTTGGGGTCAAGGTTAGAGAGCAAGTCTTCACGGGTGTTCAGAAGACCAGTTTCCATGCCTCTGGCTGCTCTGAAGCCAGACTGATGGTCATGGAGACAACTAACAGATTCAGTGTGGAGGGTTAGTTGGGAGATGGCCAATTTCTCCAGGAGTTTTCCCCAGGAAAGGACTTATAGAAATTGGGCGATAGTTTATCTGGATGGAGGGGTCGGCAGAAGGCCTATTGAGCAGGGGGTGCACAAGGGAGTGCTTGAGAAGAGAGGGGAAAACTCGAGTGGCGAAGGAGTGGTTGCAGAGATCGGGCAAGGCTGGAGCGAGAAAGACAATGTTGTCCAGAATGTCCAGTGTTGTGGCAAAATTAGGCCAGGGCTGAGCAGAGGGCCTGCATGGGTGTGGTAGAGGAAGATACTGCAGTAGGAATGGCCAGCTCCTTGCTGAATATAAAAAGTTCAGCTGTGTTGTTGGATGCCACAGAGATGCAGGCTTGAACGTAGACTTTTTTTTTAGAGAGGATAGAGAGTCTATATTGCCTTTGAAGTAGGCGGCAGGCCAGTTTGTCAGAGGGGGAACCCAAAGCTCCCCATTTCTGTTCACCTGCTCTGCACTTGCATTTCAGGGCAGCCTGGCTGGAGTTGTACCAAGAATTGCACTTTTTGGCAGGCTTCAGGCGGATCGGATCCTCATGACCGGGGAAAGGATGTCAAGAGTGTTGGAGATGGACAGGTGAAAGTTGGAAAGTGCTGTGCCAGGATGGGAGTCAGCCGCAGGAGTAGGTGGAGGAGAGTAGATGGAGACAAAAGTGCCATTGACACACTCTTTATGGGCTTGATGACCATGAAGGATGAAGGCAGTGCTTGGTGGGCCATTGCCAGGGGAATAGGAAGCTTCAAGTGAGAAGAGAGAGGAAGTTATCAGTCCAGGAGAGAATAGTGAGAGGGTTAGAGAGAGGGATGTCAGAGGTGATGAGCGCATCCAAGGTGTGTCCGGCAGAGTGGATCAGACCAGAGGGTAGAATGGAAAGAGTCGCAATGGTTGCGGAAAAGCCCTGAGGACCCAAGGGAGTCCAGGTGGATGTTGAGATCACCAAGGAGGAGAAGCTGGGAGGTAGAGGAGAGGCCCCATTCACAGAGGAAGAGGGTGGCCTGACCAGGTGGCCAGTAGAAGGTGACCAGGGTCAGAGAGGAGCCAGGAGAAACAGAGAGCCTGCAGACCATGCATTCAAAGGAATAGTAGGCTTGAGTGAGATTGATGGAGACAGGAATCCACTCAGGAAAGATCAGGGCCTCTCTGCCTCAGGGCCTGTTGGGCCTGGGCTCGGACAGGATCTTGTAGCCCTCTGGGAGAAGTGTGTCAAAACCTGTGACAGAGCTCGCCTTAAACCGTGTCTCGGTAATGGCGAGAACATCTAGATCCAGCAGTTCAAGGGGGTGGCAGATGTCCGAGGAGTGTGTGACAGCAGAGCGACAGTTAAGAGTAGCAGCATGGAGCAGGTTTCCATTTTTGAAAGACTTCTGCGGACGAGTACAAGGAACAGGGGTCCCCATCGGAAGTGGCAGAGGAGCCTGGGAGGTAAAGGGAGGAGGAGGCAGAGGAGTTAAGGAAGATGTGAATGGCAGAGGGGCTAGAGAGATGGTGGCCAATGGAGCCAGAGGGGCAGATGATGGGGGAGGCAAGGAAGCCAGGAGAGCCAACGCTGGCAAGGGAGCCAGAGTAGAGTAGAGTAGAGTAGAGGGTAAGGGAGCCATGAAGGTGAATGACAAGGGAGCCAGAGTTTCAGAAGGAGGTAGGTGGCAAGGGAGCCCGAGTAGCAGTAGGATGGGGTGGTAAGAGAGCCAGGGTGGGGGAAGAAGGTGGCTGAGGGGCCAGCGCAGAGGTAGCCGGGGAGACAGAAGTTGATGAGGCGAGGGAGGCGCCTATCGAAAAGTAAAAGGTTGGGCTGAGGCCCTTGTACCAGGATGGTACCATTGAAATAGACACCCTAGTGGGAGAGCTGGGGCCAGAGTGGGGGAACCTAGAGAAAATGAGAAAGGCCTATTGGGAAAAAGTAAAACATGAAAACAGAGCCGTGGCCCAGTACAAACTGTAGGGGAAAGTAGTTGCAGGGGTCCACAAGCGTGCACCTAGAAGGAAAGAGCCGGAGATGCGAGAAAAGTGCAAGAAAACAGTACTGGGAGTGAAGAAACAGAGTATGGCTACTGTGGAGAAAATTGAAAACTCTCCATTGTAATTTCCTGTATGGACCTGCACCATTATTAAGGCCTTTAGTATATATTCAGAATCACAAATTCTGAGTTTGTGGTGTGAGAAACCTGATGGTATTTTCCCACCCACTACCTCTGGATCTTCCATTCAGGTGACCAGGTAACGGCCATCGCTTTTGGATCCCGTCCCCGGGGGTGGACAACCGAGGGAGCATCACCTGAGTGGAGGGTCACCAGAGATTGAGGGGAAGAGAGCGAGTTGGGAGGAAAGCCAAGACGCCAGGACTGCCCAGGACCAGAGGCCAGAGACCGGGATTCCAAGATGCTGAGAAGCTGCAGTTCGAAAGAGCAAAAGACTGGCTCGAGAGCCGTGTCTCTAGGGCTAAAAAGGGTCAGTGTATGGGAGCCGAGAGGCATGCTGGTCCTCTGCCGAACCTGTGAATGCGAATGCAAATGCTCGTTCTCCTTGGCCAGTGAGACAGCCCAGGAGTGTCTGAGGAGCAGGCTTTGAGACCCTTACCTCGGAACGAAGAGCTGCTGTGAAGTTGAAGTGCCGAAGTCAGCTCAGTGAGTCTGAAAACATTGCAGCGTGCAATTGTTGTGAAGAGCGCAATGCAAAATAACACGCGAAACGCGTGAGAAAGAGGACATAGCGTGTATGAGTGTTCCATTGAAGCCAAAGGGAAGACTTCAAAGGTAAAAAAGATACAATTAACCATGTAAGCGCGAAACTAGGGAGATGCACATGTGTTAAATAATAAATGGAATGAAGTTAAACATTGAAGCAAAACGGGTAAAAAGAGGAACAAAAGCCTGTGGAAAAGGTGCAGGAGGCACGAAAGGAAAGGGCAGTGAAAACAGGGTGCGAGCAACCCGGAACGACAAACAAGTGCAGGGGTGCATGGAAGAGTGAGAGAAGCGTGCAAGAGGCACAAGAACGAGGAAGAAGAGAAGACAGTGCAAGTGTGCACGATAAAGGGAAAGGAATACATGAAAGTGGTGCAGGAAGCACCGGAAGATAAAAAGTGCAAAGGAAAGCAAGAGTAAGAAATCAAGAGAGGGGGGGGTAAAGGGTCAGAATGGTTGCGCTGAGGAAAAGCAGAGAGCCTGGCGTTTCCGGAAGCCTCTGATTCTACCCCATGAAAGGATGGTATGTATGAGACTTTATCTAAGGAAAAGGCATATCCTCCCATCTGAATTTGTGTTTGGAACTGGAAGGGCCTGAGCTTGGGGAATGGACCCCTGAGAGGCCACTTGGGGAAAGTAAAGTGAACAAGTTGAAACTTGGGGAAGGGAACCCCAAGGAACTGAGACACTGAAAGCATTTGAACTCGCTGTAAGCTCCCTGTCGAGATAGTCTTACGAACAGCCCTGGTGAGTGAACCCATCTTTGTGACATTGACCAAATTGCACTTGGTGAGAAGACCACCCGAAACCAACTTTAGTTTTGCCATTGTTGTTAAACCATTATTTTTCCTTTTCAGAAGACTTACTATCATATTTTTGTAGAACGTGAGGGCAAGCATAGGTTTAGACCCAGATGTTTGTTTTGGGCTATTAGACAACGACGTCCATTAGAAACATCAGTTAAGGGAACCATCTCTTTAGAGTTAGGGCCAGTCAGGCATTCCACCAACCAAGGAACCTTAGTAAATAAAGGTTTTAAAACAAATGCTTTTGAGTCTGTGTCTCTCTTGATACCATGCCTGTCTCACAGTGGCTATCGTTCATGTTCCAGTAGCTGGTAATAGGACATTTATTGAAATATGTAAATGTATTACTAATTTACACAAATCAATATAAATCAGGTTTGTAGGTATATGATATTGAGTACTTACCTGAATTGAAATACATTTTTGTTTTCATAACTGTATTTTTAAGAGTAGAACATATCAGAATACCCACTGCTCTGTCTATTCACCTGAGCTAATGGATGGTGGCTAGGTTTTACCAAAAAGCTGTCTGGACCTTCTTCCTTGAGAACCGAATTTTGAGCAAGCATAGGCTAGATTTGCAAGATTCTGACTGCATTTACCGCTTTAAAGGGACATGCATATAGAAAACAATGGTTCTGTTGTAATTATTACTTAACAAAAATTACTAATGTATTACTTATTAACAAATGTAACATATTCTGCACAATAAATTCTGTGAATTGACATAATCTCGCAGAATATCAGAATGTACTTATGGTTCCTTTCTGTTGCATAGCTGCACAAATAAATACTGTTTGCTTCAGATATTTAATATTATAGGTATGAAATGTGATGCACACTGCACATTATTTAGTGTTAATTTATGTTAGAGTGGTTGTCACCATCACCCCCAAAGAGAGATGGGAATGGGTCAAATCATGCAAAATATTGGGAAAATCTTATAATCGCATAACCGGTATAATCATGAGTGCAGGGAATGTAAATCGAGGTTATTATCCTGTGTGAGATCAAAAGATAAAGTCAATAGTAATCTGATAAGCTTGTAATGAATACAAGGTGCTGATTTTGATTGGAAGTTACTCCATAAGATAAGAACGTTTGCTCTCTAAAAAGATAATGGTGGTCAAAAAGAAAACTTATGCTGAGGATAAATGGGAGTTACTCTTGGATGCTATTTAATAGAATGATGGTGCTAAGTTTTGAAAGCTGGTTACCATAGGCGAAAGGGATAAGGCCCTATTATGTGAATTTTGTAATGCAAGTGGCCTTACTATCAATTAGGCAAAAACAAAGCCCATGTATTTGCCTCCCCCTTGGAGAGGGGGTAGGCGAGAGGTGGGACTGCATGTGAGAATTCTGTTTGTGATTGAGGGTACACTGAGCAAACAAGTCAAGGAACATTCTTACCTGGACCTTCTGTTTTCTGCTATTGGTAGTTGAAATTATCACGTTGGGAAGGCAAACGCTGTTCTTGTATGCCATGCTGCATTTATAAACCGCTTTGTTAAGGCACATAGCCAAGTGGTATTTCGCATGGCATTGAAAACGTATGAGATGAAGACGAAACAAGCAGCCCTCTACTGCCTATGCATGCTTTTGACCAAATCTGAAAACGTGCTTCTACGTTTGCCTAAGAGTACTCCAACATTGCAGATCCAGTCTGTAATCAACCAAAGGAGTATTGACTGTACTGTTCTTCTTAAACCCCTCCGGTTTTGGATTTCTTTTTGGGGAACTACATTACTCTATTCACAGATCCACCTTACACAAACTTCTCACTCAGGATGACAGGAAATCTACTCCCTGGTGCAGAAATGTTAAATAAATGGCCTCCTCTATTGGGCAGGATGAGCAGTAGTTCAGTGGTGATGCCTGCAAAAGAAAGAGTAAGAGCAGAATTCAGCGCAAAAGGGGAAGAGTGCACTCTTAGGTGAGATTTTGTAGTCTGTACGACTCTCGTGCTATTGGGAGTCAAAACTCTGAAGCATACCATGATTACGTGACCCCATTATGTGTACTCACCTTGTATAGTAGATTTAGATTTGGCATTTTTCCCTTGGCCAGTTGTATAAATGCTTCAATGCCTCTAAATCTGATTTATGGCTGCATTTTCAAAGCATGCGAGAGACAGCCTCCATCTTTAATATGTCCACGTTACACTAAGTACACTTAATATTAAGTACTTTCAACCACTGTTCCTTTTAGTATAATAGGTGTTCTATGAGAGACTTATTGAATCTTTGTCGATTTACTAAGGATGCACTCATTGTGGTGTGGCTAAGTATATACATAGGTCATGGTTACTTAGGAAGAATTTTCAGTACGCAGCATTTTAAATGTTTATCCTGTTATTTTCATTCTAGGGTTTTGTTTTATTAGCTCCTTTTTACCTCAATGTTATATTTAACTGCCTCTAATTATGTTTTCCATATAATTGTATTTTTTATATTCTTCTTTTTTCAAAGATTTATTGTTTGTATTTATTTGCATACCTAATGATTTTAAATCGAATAAAGGCATTTTTTTCAAATAGTAAAAAGGCAGTATACACAAGATTACATGCCCCCAGAACTCCATATAACTGGGGAAATGTGGGAAAGGAACTTTTCAAGCTTGTACAACTAGTTTTGGGTTCGTACAGTAGACAATTATGAAGAGCTAGATTCTACCTCTGGGGAAAATATCCCTTATCTTTTTAACATAATGGAAGAGCAGCTGTATTAGCTCTCAGATAGCGAACGGGCAAAGGTTTGTAAGCATCTTCTCATCTTGATCGATGGTTTTGTGGATTCTAGTTTCTCCTACAGGTCACTGTTTTCAAAGTTTCTCCTGTTTCCTTTCCAGATCAGGGGATTGTTTGCTGCTTTTGATGGTATTTGAATCACAAAGGTTATAATGAGATGGTGGATCCAATGTATCTGGAATGGGGGTGCTGTTGTGATCATATATCTATTGGTGAAGATAGCATCTAGGCTGTGGCCCGCTTTATGCGCCGTAGTTGCATTGTCTCCAGCTGGTTAGTGATATCGATGAGTTCCTGATTCTCTTCTTCAAATCAGATGTTGAAGTCCCATAGTATGATCAGGTGGTCGTGTTTAATGGCCATGCTGGTGACAGCTTCTACGAAAGTGTCTACGAAGTATGGCACATAAGGACAGTCATATCCATAATACCATTAATATAATGCTGTGCCATTCTAAGAAAACCTCTTACATATGAACATTCATTATGTTGGATTTGCTCATAATGCCAGCATAAAAGGCTATGATACTATCTATCTATCTATCTCTCGCTCTTTCTCAACAAGGCTGCGCGTTGTTACCTACCACAGAATGTATAGACAGTATGTGAAAGACTTTCGATCCTGGTAAAAAAAAAAAAAAAAAAATGTTTTGCCCCAATGAGAGAAACCAAGATAAATATATTATTTTTCTGCTCCAACTACTGCATTATGCATAAGGTAACTCTGATTTCTATTTTGGTAGAAAGTATGTTTGTGTATTGTATGTCACTCTTGATGCATGTATAATCAGTTGAAGATTAACTGTTAACTTGGTCCCTAAATGTTTCCCTTTTAATGGGTTTCATAGTAAGAAAGACATTTTTGCAAACCACTAAAGTGATAGGAATTGTTATTTTCTAGAGTGTAATGATAATATAGTACTTATTCTACACTTTGCCAACACACAAATTATATTGTTCATCCTAGAGAGATGTGTTGTGTGTTTCTTCCCCCTTGGGAACATGCCCAGCAAACAGGCCTCCGGGGGACTAGTGTGCATCTGTATCCCTACTGTGATCGTCTTGTCTGCCACTGCCTGCTAAAACCTCCTAATCACCGGGCAGGTCCAGAACATATGCATTATATCTGCCATCTCAGAAGTGCACCTGGGGCAGGTCCAAGCACCCGCTCCCCCAAATTGTGATAATCTGTGTGGGGTCAGGTATGCTCTGAGTGACATACAACTGTATGAGTTTAAATCTAGAATCCCTATAGACTCTTTTAGTATATAGCAAAACTCTTTTCCATTCCTCATCTGAACTCTTTCCCCAAAACCTATTCCCACCTCTCAAACACTCCCAGCGCTGATTCGCTAATCTCATCCAGAAATAGGTTGTACAGAAACCATGTGGCCCCCGTCATACATGGTATCCAGCACTGGATTTGCGTCTATGCCCTCTTGGATGTCCGGCCATCTCCCTGCTGTCCTCCTAACCGGACCCAGATACAGCAGGAACTGACTGTTCTATATGCGGAAGTCCCTGGTCAAGGTGGGGAAGTCGATCAGTTTACCATCTTGCAATAGATCCCCCACCGTAACTATCCCATTATCCTCCCAATGCCTACTGAACTCTGTGGCCATGTCTGCCTGTTCCCCGAGTACTCGACCAACAGGACACATGAGAAGTAAGTGTCTGAATTGCCCAGGAGTCTCCAAACCCTGCACCACAATTCCTTGACAAGTGCCAGGAGCCGAGATGGATGCAGTGGACCTGAGCTCCCCGTACCCACAACACTCAAGAAATATTGTCCTATCATCGGTTGCTGGAGTAAATGATCCTGAGAGACCTTGTCCGCCCACCAGCTCACTACGAACTACAGCTGCCCTTCCAAATAATATAATTCAAAATTGGGTATCCTGATCTCGGCTCCCCCCCACTGCCATAAACCCTCTGCAAGGTGCTTAATGCAATTCTGTTCCTCTTCCCACCCCACAGGAAGTTCTGAGCTAGCGAATCCAGGTATATTGTAAGGGACATTGACAAAATGATATAAGAGGTGCAGAAGCACAACCATTTTTAATAAAGCAGCCCTACTAGGTATCGCCAGGGACAGCCTCCACCAGACCTCATGTAATTGACCACAGTCATAAACCCTTTGCATGTTATGCTCATGTGAGGAGCCAGGATCATGCCACACATTAACACCTAGATATCCCAAGCTGTAAACTCCCATTGCAGTCACAAGTTAGGTAGTTCTGAAGTAAGCTCCTGGAGCGCCGCAAGCAGTAACAAACTTGACTTCTCTCGGCTGACACTGATACCGCAGAGCTACACAAACGGATCAATCGTATCCATGATGTACCATAAATTGGTCTCGGGTTGATTGATATACAGCAGCATATCAATATCGTCTGTGTACAAAGGGACCATGTGCTCTACCCAGGCTACCACAATACCTGCTTCTGCATAGTCCGATCTAAGTAAAGTGGCCAACGATTCCAAAGCAAGAATGAGAATCTGGGATAGTGGACAACCTTTATTAGTGTCCTTATGGAGCCTCCATGCCCTAGAGATCTATTTTCCAGTCCTCACCTTTGGGTGCGTGACCCACTGTAAGAAGGCTGCCCCAATGCCAAAGTGTCACGGCGTCTCTAACAGCCAGTACCACCTGACTGAGTCGAAGGCATTGACCGCATCCAAGGAGGCCACTGTGGGGTCCACCCACATGGGATAAGTACCATCTATTACATGATGCAATATGCTTAAATTCCATGAGGTGTTCTGACCCGGGACGTACCCAGTCTGGTCCGTATGTACCTGAGCTCCTATTACCTTTTGAAGTCATTTGCCAGTACCGCTGTAAGGATCTTGCAGTCCTGGTTAACCATAGAAAGGGGCCTGTAGGAAATGCAATATAGCTGAGATTTACCAGGTTTAAGGATGGGGAGTATGGTGGACTCCCATGGGCTGTGGGGCAACATTTGTGCCTCATAAGCCTCTTCGAACATCTGCAGGAGTTTGGGGGCTAGTACGTCTGCATACATTTTATAGAACTCCCCCGGGAGACAATCTGGCCTTGGGGTCTTGGCAGTCAAAAGAGCTGAGATTACAGAGCAAATCTCATCTAGGGTGAGTGGGGCATCCAGCATGTCTACCTGTTCTCAATCCAGTCGTGGCAAGGCAATCTGAGCCAAAGTCTCCCTGATGTTGCTATCAAACTCCTCTGGTCCTTAATATAGGGATTCATAGTATCTAGAAAAGACCTCCTTAATCTCTCCTTGGGTTTTCATTACTGCCTCACTCATCAGTGATGGCACTAATCATGTCCCTTGGCTCTTCCCCTTCGGCATAGCCATACCAGTAATCTCCCAGGTTTGTCCCTTTCTGCCTGCAACCTCTGGGTGTATTTGGCAAAGTCTAATCTGCCCAGTTTGTCCCATTCTGCAATGCATTTCTGGTGCAGCGCTGTTAGTTCCACAGACCCCTCTCCCAGCGCCTCCCTGGCACCCTCTCCTGCCGCAATAGCACCCTCAATGTCAGTAAGTGCCTGCAATATGTCCTTCTTGAGACCACTCATCTTTCCAATAGCAGCCCCACACATGACTACCTTAACAGCGTCCAGTAAGGTGCTGCTATCCACAACGCTACCCATGTTTGTTAAAATACTCTTCAATCCTGTCCCCAAAGTATCCTCTGAATGCTTCATCCAGTAGAGCATCTGCCCTTAATTGGCAAGTAGGGGTCCGAGGTCTCTACGAGGTTCTCTGCCACGTTGCTATCAATGGGGCGTAGTCAGAAAGGACCCTGGCCTTGTAATCAATGGCCACAAATTCACCCAAGGTCTCCTGTCCAGTGAAAATGTAATCAATGTGTGTGTGCACTCCATGCAGAGCCGAAAAGTGCGAGTATCCAGGAGTCGTGCCATGCAGTGCCCTCCAGATGTCTGCTAAATCTGAATGTCAAAGCAGGGAGCCCAAGGTTTTAGCTGACTGTGCAGGTTTACAGTATTTTGTATCTGATCGGTCTATGCAAGGGTTGAGGGTGCAATTAAAGTCCCCGCCCCAGACCCGCGCGGCCCCCCCCCTCTAACTAGACAGTCTTGAATAGAGTGAATTAAAAAAGACGGTGGTATCATGGTTCGGGCATATGTATTTATAAAGCATACCTCTCTATTTTGTAAAAAACACATGTACCAGAACCATTCTACCCTAGTCCTCGCCCCTGGAATGCAGCAATTGAAAAGGGACCGAGGGCGCCACCCATGTGGGGACGCCTCTAGCGTATGCCAAAAATGGAGAACCTTACAGTTTGCTGCCCCACTTGCTAGCAATCGTGGCCTGCCTATCAGCTGTAACGTGTTTTTTTTTGTATACCCCCATCCTAATCGGCAAAGCATGCACCCTCAGTCTCTTAACATGGCTATTTAGGCCCTGGACATTCGAGGTAATTATTTTCAGATCGCTAGCCATCACTCTGCTCCTACCAGGCCCCCTGTTTTCCCACAGACCCACCTCTGCAACCTCCCTCTCCCCCTTTAGGGCAGGTTACAAACGTGAGCAAGAGAGACCAACATACTCATCTCCCAGTCACCCAGGTGAGCTTGCGCCGGCTGCATTGTATAAACATCAGGTTGCAGTAATGTTACCTATACCTGTGTAAGTGTGACTCTGACAACATTCTAGCCCACCAACAAAGCTACCATTCTCAGCGAAAGGCGCTGATACAGAAACAAACCAAAGAAAACAAGGAAGGTAACCCAACAACTTCCTCCCAATCCTAGCAACCACGGCACAGCAGCAGATTGAATGCTGAGAACGAGCGGCCTCTCCCGCACCCACCTCCCCCTCCTCGGGGAACATGCAGCAGCTTCATGCCGCAAAAAAAGGCATCCTAAGTTACAACTGGGGTGTGGCCATCGCCTGCAGCAACAGCCATCAGGGGGCTTGCCCTGCGCTCCGATTTCTGAACGTTGCATACCCCTGCAATCCGTTACACATATGCCGCCCACTTCCAGCCATTCTATAAGGGGCGGAAGTGACGGAGACTGGGTCCTTCAAAAATCATGCCAGCACTGTACTATTGTGCATTATTCCCCCTATCTGAAAGTTGTGGTATCCACTGTGTGTCCATTCAAGAGTGTGCCTCTGCTGTGCTCTCGAAGTGCGACCTTTCGTTGTGTAGCACCTTATGCTTGACAGGATAAATCAACATGTATCGTAGGTCCGCCTGCTGAAGTCGCTCTTTAGTGGGCCCAAACATTGCTCAGCGTCGTCTCACTAAGGCAGTAGTGTGTTCAAGGTATATCGCCAGCCTCGAGAACGCACTGACAGTATTTCCCACCTCCCTAGAAAAAGCCACAATCCGCTCCCTGTACTTATAGTTCTTGAGATTCACAGTCAGTGGTCTCTGAGGGGCGCCAGGCAGGGGCCTCCATGCCAGGGACCTGTGTGTGTGCTCAACCATAAAGCCTTGCGTTAACGTGCCAGGGCCCACCTCCTGCAATGGCATATGCCATGGGATCTCCTCTCGATTCGCCCTCCGGGAGACCCATGATTCTGATTTTATTTCTCTGGGCCCTCAACACGGTGTTCCAGGACCCTCACCTTATCAATCAAGTCGGTTACCTGCACCTGAGTGGTGGTTATGCTGGACGTATTATCCTACACCCGCCATTCCACATTACCCAAGTGATATGCGAGCGCACGCACATCTTTTTTGTAATAGACCAACATCCACGACGATTGCATCAATCGTGTGTTCCAGCGCTGTCTTCTGTGCCGCAATCACCGTCAGGATGGGGAACTCGCCCTGCGGACCCACCGTCGACGAGACTGCTACCTCCATAGCAGCATCTGACTGAGTCGCAGCACCCCCCCCCCCCTCGTTCCTTCGAAACACTTGTGTACAGGCGCATTATAAATACCATATCATAGCATGGCCTCCATAACTGTCTGTCTGGCCTTCTCCTTGTGATTCGTATCCAGCATTGGCGAATGGAGATGGGGCGCTGAGCCGGCAAAGGTCACTCTGGTCCAATGTCCATTTTTTTTCTTTTTTTGTTGCATTTTTAAAGAGTTCACACAGCCCGGGGGCATCGAGGCGCTGTTACAGGAATATGTCTTAGTTTGCATATTTATTACACGCTGATTAACCAGAGGTTTCTAAGCGCGGACCCGGGGATCGAAACTGTGTTGCTTCGTGTCGTCTTGTTTCCAATGCGAGCATGTTGCTGCTGAGCTATCCTCCCGGGACGAGGATATCCTCCATTATGCTCTGGCGCAGTGCAACTCCAGCAGAAAGTGTGCCCAGACCTGAGAGCAAGTATACTGAGCAGTGTAGGTGTACCTTGCTTCCCACTACAAATGTTCCTCACAGCCAACCACCTCTCGGAACACCAAGCATCACTGAACAAATTCCAGGGGTACCATAATTGTGATGTTCGCTCTGCCAGTCAGGGCTGCACGACACACTCATGTCACCCTGATCCTCCTAGAGTCTCGGGGGTCAACCGCCTCCTCCTCACCTGGCCTTAGTCCCCGAGTGCCTGATGTAGCTCCTTCCGGGGCCTGCAGCTGCTCTTACAATGAGCAGATCTTAATGCATATGGTGAGTATGTAGGCACTGCCTCCAATATGTCCTTTGCCAGCCACACAATGCTCACTCCAGCCAGACCCACCAAATGTACCTCCAGTGCCCCTTGGGCTCCCGGTCTCAGCCACCCACCTCCTCCACGCTCACCGATTATTCTGTGCACCTCTAATGGAGCTCTGGGCCCATTCCCTCCACTTCCAGCACTCTTCCCCAGCCAGCCAGTGCAGCTCCTGCTCTCCCAGAGCTCCTCAGCCTCTCTGCCATGTACCGATGTCTCCCTCATTCTAGGCAGTAATCTCCAGCTCTCTGGAGCCTGTGCCACAGCCAGCTGTGCAGGGCAACCCTGAGGCACCCAGCAAGTGAAACCGGCCCTGACGATCACCAATGCTCTCCAGCTGCTCCCGGGCTGCACAGTCCAAGCCCTCTGGGCCCCCACCGGACAGCGCACACCCTCGGTCCGCCTAAGCATGTACTGCTCTCCGCTATATCATGGGAATCATCTTTGAATAATGATTGCCGCGACGCAGTACTGCTAAGGTCCTCTGTCCTCAGCTCCACTGTGGAAGTGCCTCTGCCACCTTATTCCAGGGATATTCCGATCCCGAAATCATCAATCACCAGCACGATTGGAGCACTTTAAAGCATATTGTTTAAGGATCCTGCGGGAGCATCAAAGTCAGGCTGCCTCACTGCATAGCTGCTGCACCGTCCCCCCCCCATTATACTGCACAGTTAACTTATCTCAGTAGAAGCTATGAAATGGAGTTAAGCTGGAAACCAAACGAATACAAATGTTGTGATTCAAGAGAAAGAATTGTTGAGAAGATACATAATGGGAGAGAACAACAGTGGATAAAAAAATGTATCCCCCTGGCAAAGCCCCCCTGGCACCGCCTCCTTACTTTGCGGTCATTCGACATATGAAGCGAGTGTGAGTGGCTGCTTTTGCCTCCACTTTCTCTCCCCCCTCCTACTCTTTCAGATGACTCCCATGCTCACTCAGCCCTCTCTAGCCTTGATCGTTCTATCTCCAATGCTCTGGATGTCCTTGCCCCTGTTATGAGGATCCGTCTGAAGCCTGACTCCAAGTGCAACTCTTGGTTTGACTCCGACCTGGCTGCTCTGAAACGCAAGTGTAGAGTTGCTGAGCGCAAGTTGACAGTTTCAGGCACATTCTCTGACAAACTGGCCTGCTGATTGCTCCAAAGGCAATACAGACTCCATCTTCTCAAAGAAGAGGATCCATGTTCAAGCCTGCATCTCTGCAGCCACTAACAACACAGCCAAACTCATCAGAATTTGCAAAGAGCTGGTCAATCCTACTGCAGTCTCCACCTCTCCTATACGCTCCCAGGCCCTCTGCACGGCTCTTGCTTCTCATTTCACTACTAAACCCCAGGACATCTTGTTCTTACTTGCCTCTTCTCCTCACCTCTCTCAGGTCTCCTCTGGCCCCCCCTTTCTCTCCTCCCTCTCGCCTATAACACCTGATGTTTCTAGACAAGTCTGATCTATGAACGTTTCATCCAAACAGGTGCTCCTCTGCTCTTCCTGGACCATTAAGGACAACGTTGTTTCCCTTGTCCAGCCTTGGCCGATTTCTGTAATCATTCCTTTGCCACTGAATGTTTCCCCTCAACTCTAAGCACTCCCTTGTGCACCCTCTCCTAAAAGCTTTCTGCTGATCCCTCCTGCATGGCTAACTACCACCCGATCTCTATCACTTCTTTCCTGGGCAAACTCTTGGAGATATTGGCCATCTCCCAGCTAACCCTCCACATTGAATCTGTTGTTTGTCTCCATGACCACCAGCCGGGCTTCAGAGTGGCCAGAGGCACGGAAACTGCTCTACTGAATATCTGTGAAGATCTGCTCACTGACCTTGACTCTAGCTCTCCCCCCATCCTCAGCTTCCTTGACCTTTCCTCTGCTTTCAACACGGTCGATCACGTCATCCTGATAAACCGGGTCTGTGTGAACCTTGGCATCAAAGGTCAGGCTCTGGCCTGGTTAACATCCTTCCTCTTGGGCCGCCCTCCCAGGACCAACTTGGCTAATTTCTCTCCGCCACCTCTCCCTCCACTTGTGCAGTCCCGCACAGCTCTATCCTCTCACCCTGGCTCTTCATCTTCCTGACCCCTTTGGCCCACTTGATCTCCACCTTCTCCTCTAATTGTTAGTGTTATGCGGATGACACACAGCTCTCTTTCAGGCTACCCTCGGCCTCCTCCCCTCCCTCACTCATTCCTGATTGTCTTTCTGCTATTCAGGCATGGTCCACCTCCAACGATCTCTGCATTAATGCCAGTAAGACAGAGATCCCCCTCATTGGGTTCTCTGCTCCTGCTTTCCTGCTCTCGCTCTGGCCGCCCTCCCACTCCCCACCCACTTGTGAGGCTAAAAACCTGGGTGTCATCTTCGACTCCACTCTCTCCTTCTCGCAGCACATGACGGACCTTGCAAAGAAGGCCCACTTTCAGCTGCACCTCCTCAGAGGTATTCTCCCTGTTAGGCAGAATCCTGTGCAGTTCCCTTAGGGAGCACTACAGAAGATTAAGACTACAGGTATGAGCAATAAAATCCCCTTTGGTATCAGTCTGTACCACAAAGATTTAGTTGGTAGCTGTGGCTAAGCAGTCAGACTTATCTCAAGAGGGAGATGAGCAGTATTCAGGGTTTACACAATAGGACTACAGTACTGTGGTACAAGGAAACACTGACCAAAGCTTTGTATTAAAAAGAATATATATATATTTATTTTACACACTTCTAGTTCAACACATAAATCAGTTATTAAAGCAGGTTAAAATCAGTCAAGAAAATATACACAACTCCCTAGTTAAATTGTAGACAAGTTTGAGCAAGAGTGAAAACTGAGCAAAACAGCACAGTGAAAACCAAACACAAATGGCACTCTAGCAATTTCTCACAAGGGAGGGAAAGAACAGGTTATTCAGGAATATACTCTTAGTCACCCTAGCAACACTTCCCAATAAGATTGTGAACAGGTTTAGGCAAGGCAGTACTTTAGCATGTATAATACTCAGGTGAAAACCGAGCAAAATGGCACTTCACAAGTTTTAAAAGTGGGAAGGAAAAGGTGGTTATAAGAGTTAGGTGCACCAAAACATTTCTAGGTGAGAAGCAATCTAGAGAAGGCAGTTGTAACAGATTTAGCCAGAGTCAATGGGCCTGTGCCAGAGTCAGTGGTACAGGGCAACGTGCCCAGGAGCAAAACGTTCTTGTAGCTGCAGTCAATTCTTTGTTAAACGCTTCGAAAAGACGGTTGCAGAAGGTGAAAGACAATGTTAGACGATAGAAGCGGCCAACCCAACAGGTAGGTAAAGGATTTAAAACACCTTTAGCGCTACTAAACGAAAAGGGAGGCCTGGCGGAACAAAGTACCTTCAAATGTAGAAGATGCTCCTGCAGTGGCGGTTGTTCCTGGTGGTTCCTGCAGTTCGGGAGATCCAGCAGAGGAAGAGAGAGTCTCGTTGTGGAGGAAGGTTCGAGTTACTGCACTGCCCAGGGATGAAACCAGCCGTGGTGCTGCCAAACGAAATAAAAGGTATGCTCCTTTAAATCGCAGTCCGGGTGGACGGGTGCCTGGCTTTCGGGTCTCCAGGTGGAGGGCACTGGCTATTCGACCAAGGCAGGTCCGAGAAGGCGATTGGTGAACTGGTTGGCCCCACCAGCTCAAGGGAAGAAGGCTCTTGCAGATGAAGATCTTCTCTCGTCGTGTGGAGAAAAGTGGTGAGACGCTGCAGCAGAGCTTCACCAGTGGTTCAGTTGATGCAGGTGTCTTTGGTTTCTCTCCTCTTCGGCTTCTTAGTTCCAGTGGCGACGTCTTGCTCTTCCAGTCCTCAGGACCCTGCTTTTATGCAAAAAGATCCCCATTCATATAGCCTAGCTGTCACTCACACAATGGAGTGGACATCCTGGCGGGAGACCCTCCAGCCTATCAGGGCAGAGTGCGACCTGGGTTGCTGAGGCAACCCTGTCCAGGGTTCCTACTCCCCCTCCCACACAATGGATCCACCCCAGACTCAGTGGCGCCGAAAGGAGGGCTTCTTGGCAGAAGCCCGCCAAAAGGACGAACAAAGGATCCCCGACCTGTGTTAGGATTGTAGAGAAAGACACAACAAAGAATGTATATAAAAGTTCTGGCAAATAAAACCTACCGGAGTAAAGTTAATATAAAAATAAACCGGTGGTATGTTAGAGGCTGTCAGTAAATGTGGTAGCCTCGAACAATGGGAAAATCCCATAGAGAAATATTCGCGGTCGAATATCTTTGGTAGTAACCACTGCCACCAGCCAGAAACTTTTGAGAGAGGGACTGTACGGTACCCTCTCGAAAATGAACATAAGGGAAAAACTATTTAACCCTTTTCAGTACCTACCTAGTAAGATGGGTTGTACTGTTTTTGTTCATAAAGAGTGACTAGTAAAGTCAGTGGGGACGTTACATGCCCTGGGAGACAGTAGTCAGTCCCAGGTTATGGAGTCTGGTTGGGGGTCGCTACGACACCCCTGTGTTACTGTACAGAGTGTGCTGTGTAACACATGTGTAGAAAGATGGTTCCTATGAGGGTGAGATAAACCTCATAGACATTAAACACACAAAAATAGCCTAAAACACACATAACAAATATGCCTAAGAGTGGGGAAAAGAGGCTCACTCTTAGCAGGAGAGAAAAACAAACCTTTCAAATCCAGCACAGCTGCTGGGGGACTCTATAGGTAAGGGAAATTAGCCATAGAATGAGAATTCTCCCTAACACTCCCTTTCCTCACCTTCCCCCAGAAACTCACGGTCTCCAGAGCTCTGGTTCTCTCCAGGCTGGACTACTGCAACAGCCTCTTTCTTCCTAATTTAGCTCTCGGCCCCCTTCATCTCATCCTGAACAGGACTGCAAGACTTATCCTTAGCCTCAAGCACAGGGACCGCATCACTCCAGCCTGAAATCGCTCCACTGGCTGCCAGGATCAAGTTCAAGACCCTCTGCAACGTCCACAAGGCCGCCTGTTGCCGTGGTCCTCACAATATCCAACTCTCTCTTCCTAAGTATCTTCCATCTAGAGCCCTTCACTCGTCTACTTCTAACTCTCTGTGGGTCAGCCGCTTCTCCAAGCAGAGAGTGGGGGGTAGATCTCTCTCTCCTCTGCAGGGGCCTCCCTCTGGAATGACCTCTCTGACTTGAGCCGGACCTCCTTACATTCCAAAACCTTCTCAGTACCTTCCTCTTCTCTTCTTTCTTGCTCCCTCTCCCCTACTACTGGTTGCTTGGTGCTCTTAGTTGTACAGGGCACCAGGCCCCTTCTGCCCAGTACTCCTGCACTTTCCTCCTGGCCCTCTTCGCACTGCTGGGCTGGGACTGCATCTTTGTAGTCCCCTGCCTTCTTCGCAATTAACGCAGAGCCGTGCTGCCCTGTTTGCACTCCCCCTTTCTGTCCCCCTGCACTTCTCTTTAATACACTTGAACGATCTGATTGTCAGAAGGCCTAGTAAGATTGTTTGTCTTGTCTGTCCTCTGTTTTCTCCCTCCCTGTCTTGTTGCACCTTGAAACACTTGTGTACACACGAGGTGAGCCGCATCTGCTGATTGCAGCGTTCTGTGCTCATTTTCATCTCTTTCACTATTATCAGCATAATGGATGTGACAACCTCCACGAGTGCCGTAGCAGCCATATACTTCTACACCGTGCAGAGATTACCCTGATCAGGAGCGTTGCTTCCTTAGCAACGTTCAATATTACTATGAGGTCTCCCTCCACAAAGATGGCTGCTGCCTCATAACTTGCGATCCTGGCGTCGTCGTGGAAACGTAGGAGCCAGCTGATTTGGAGCCCACCCCAATATCAACCAATCAGGTCCGTCGGCAGGCGGGAGCCGGCCCTCTTCGAAAAGGCCCGCTTTAAAGGCTCCTGGCTGAGCCGGACCGAGTCGCCCGATCGCCCACCACCTCCTCACACCTCGACTCGTCCTGTTCTGCCACTTCCACGCAGAAGTCACCGGATTCTGGCCCACGTGCTCCTTGATGAATTCATGAATCCAACCTGGCTGGATTCGCACTCTCCGCCAAGCCATGGAGTAACCTTGGTGATCACTCCGTCGCCCACCACCCATCAACAGGCTTGCCTGTGCCACAGTGAAATGCGCGCCTGATACATCCTATGCACTTTTCAACACACCGCACGGTAAGACTGTGACTCTGCGCCACAATATGCTTTTGTCATGCTTCTATCCCCTCCAGCCACGCCGCAATGTATGTCTACTGACCTGCTCCCCAGCGAATTCCACATAGGTGTATTTTACTGATGCAGATGGCCAGTAATTGCATTACGCCGTGCCTTGTTAGCTCCAAACCTTCACATTAATCAACCTCTATTCTTCCTCGCTCACTGCAATGTACTAATGCTGAACTACCCCCAAAGGGAATCCGCTTCAACTTGCACCCCAATTTAATTTATAATTGTACCTGACACTTCGTACTGCATTACTGCTAAATTGCCTCCTTGGGAATACGTCCCAACTTGCATTTCAATGATTTTGTAATTGTTCCTGACACTCCGCAATGTATTAATGCACTCTTGATCCTGAAGTTATTTCTAGATTGTTGCCTAGCGCCACTCTGAGGCTGACCCCACCATGCATCCACCAATCACCATGACTGCTACCTTGATCAATATGCTAATCTACGCCTGCCATTGCCTGACATTATCCTACTTCAGCCCCCCCCTCCCCCCCTTGACATCAACCTCCCCCTTCCATTTGCAGGCTCTTTCACCCCATCTGGCCACTACCAACTACTTCCAATCGACGCTTCAACTGCCCCACAACCCACCTGCTTCCAAAGGCAGGTGTATCCTAGAACCTATGAACTCCCCGCCTGTGCTCACCTCCATACACAGCCTCCCTCGCCCCCTCGCACACAGAAATCCACACCTTGCAGCCAGAACTTACCTCTCCAGAGACACCCCGGGCACCCATGCCCCCACCACTAGACTCCGAAACTCATTCCTCACATACCGCACAGGGCGTACCAACCTACGATCCACTAATCCACCATCCCCCACCCTGGGCCCCCTCATCAACGCCAGATCTCTTCCCGCCCACGCATTTCACATTGCAGACATAATCACTTGACTAAATTTAGATTTCCTAGCTATATCGGAAACCTGGCTCAACGAAGCCTCAGGCCCCGCTCTGTCCCTTGCTGTCCCCGACAACTACTCCATCTGCAGAAGGGACAGACCGAATGCCAAAGGGGTAAGAGTGGCCATCATAGCTAAATCCTCCTTGAACATGAGGTGCCCTCCACTCCCCATACCTCCTGCGAACACCTCTCAGTGAAACTGTCTCTTTCAGCGACAGGGACACTAAACATCCACCTCATCTACCGTCCCCCTGGACCCACACTCGCCTTTGAGAATGAGGTCACTCAACTCATCTCCTCTAATACAAAACCCAAATCACAAACCGTCATACTAGGGGATTTCAACCTAGGTCTGAACGACCCACTTGACACCAACGCCCTATCCCTAGCTTACACTATATCAGCACTTGGTTTTGCGCACAGGATCCAGAATCCCACTCATGTGAAAGGTTGCACCCTCGACTGGCTTGCAGACATCAACTGCACTGCCACCATCACATCTAACTCTCCTTGCACCTGGACTGATCACCACCTAATCACCTTGAACATCAATACCATGATCAGCCCCACCAACCTTCCCAATATAGCCCCAAAGGCTCCCTTGAGAAACCTAAAGAACATTACAGTTAACCTGCTCCCACTATTGCAACCCCTCCTGGCTACACCTACGGCCGACACTGATGACCCCACCATATTGACCAGACTCTATAACGACACAATCCTGGCTGCTATAAACAATATAGCTCCTCTTGCGTTAAAGGGATACTCTAGTAAAAAAATGTATTTCAAAAATAGATAGGCCACATTAAAAAAAAAATACTAGCATCCTCAGTTTTAAAACTTCCTATGTAAAATTTTGAGATATTTAAGCTCAAAAGCAAGCACAAGGGCGCCGCCACTTTGTGAAATGGAGGCCCTCCTGTGCTGGCTTTTGCGGCACTAATGAAGGAAAAGCCAGCCAGCTGTAGTAAACAAAGTCTACCGCTGGGTGGCTTTCCCTTCATTAGTGCCGGGACTCGGAGGACGCGGACCGGAGACCAGAGCAGGAAAGCTGCAGCTGAATCTCGGTAGGTGCTATTTATTTTTTTTACAAAAAATAAGCACAAGCTGCGTTTTTTTTTCTAAGTTTTCCGGGCTGGAGGAGCCCGGAAAACTTAGAAATAAAACCGCAGCTTTAAAAACGTTGTATTTATGTAAATACAACGTTATTGTGTTGGAAAACGCTGCGGTTTTAAAACCGCAGCGTTTTACAACACAACCGTGTTGTCTGCCTGAATCTGCTTTTCCATTTGGGGCTCTCGGGCTCCCGGAGCCCGAGAACCCCAAATGGAAAAGCAGATTCAGGCAGACACAACGCGGCATTGCAGAAAACAACCGTGTTGTCTGCCTGAATTTGCTTTTCCATTTGGGGCTCTCGGGCTCCCCACGGGGAGCCCGAGAGCCCCAAATGGAAAAGAAGATTCAGGCAGACAACGTAGCATTTCCCATTTGGGGCTCTCGGGCTCCCCACGGGGAGCCCGAGAGCCCCAAATGGGAAATCAGCTGCAGGTAGAAACACTACGCGGCATGTAAACATAACCGCGTGTGTTTCTGCCTGCTGTGGCTTTCACTTTGGGTCTCCGGTGCTCCTGGGAGCACCGGAGACCCAAAGTGATAGCCACAGCAGGCAGAAACACACGCGGTTGTGTTGGAAAACACTGCGGTTTTAAAACTGCAGCGTTTTCCAACACAATAACGTTGTATTTATGTTTGCGGTCGCTTCAAAAGCGACCGCAAACATAAATACAACCTTTTTAAAGCTGCGGTTTTATTTCTAAGTTTTCCGGGCTCCTCCAGCCCGGAAAACTTAGAAAAAAAACCGCAGCTAGTGCTTATTTTTTGTAAAAAAAATAAATAGCACTTACCGAGATTCAGCTGCAGCTTTCCTGCTCTGGTCTCCGGTCCGCGTCCTCCGAGTCCCGGCACTAATGAAGGGAAAGCCACCCAGCGGTAGACTTTGTTTACTACAGCTGGCTGGCTTTTCCTTCATTAGTGCCGCAAAAGCCAGCACAGGAGGGCCTCCATTTCACAAAATGGCGGCCCCCCTGTGCTTGCTTTTTTGAATTTTGAGCTTGAATAGCTCAAAATTTTACATAGGAAGTTTTAAAACGGAGGATGCTAGTATTTTTTTTTTAATGTGGCCTATCTATTTTTGAAATAAATTTTTTTACTAGAGTATCCCTTTAAGCAAAGCGAAACAACCGGCCCGCCTCAATGCCTGGTTCACCCCCGAGTTAAAGGTTCTAAGAACAACTAAAAGAAAAGCTGAATCACTCTGGAAAAAATCACCCACATCTACTAACAAAAATCTCTTTGACACTGCCTCCAGGGATTACATACTAAAAGTACTTCTTACCAAAGGCAAATTATACAACGACAGAATATCCAAAGCCAGTTCCAATACCAAGGAACTATTCCTAATCCTCAGGGAGCTAGAAACTCCTATCCCACACCCAGAAATATGTAATAAAGATGCAGACTGGTGTGAGAACATTCAAAATGCCCTCCAAAACAAAATCAGTTGTCTACAATTGAAGCCAAAAAGAACCACCTATACACATTTTGCAAATCTCCACCTCGCTCTGCCACCATTACCCACCCCAACGAGCTCCCCCAATTTGAATTCATAGAAGTCTCCATCCCAGAAGTTCAGAAGATCATCCTCAACCTAAAACCGTCAAGATGCCAAGGTGACCAATGCCCACCCACAGTCATAAAAGACTGTGCACCCCAACTCGCTCCATTCATCCCCAATTTTATCAATGCCTCCTTCAAAACCAACTGCGTCCCATCTGACCTTAAAAAAGCATAGGTACTATACCCTATTAAAAAAAAACCTGGATCCCAACACTCCCACTACTGACCAATAAAAACGGTTCCGTTTCTATTGTAAATTCTTGATTGTGTGGCATAATTGCAAATTCAGAATTACTTGGAAACAAATAATATCCAGGGGGAGGCAGCCAGTCTGGATAGCCACGATACGGGACAGAACCAGCACTAATGGATTTAGAAATCCAAGTGGACAATGTGAGGGACAATTGGAAATTAGCTGTGCTTCTTCTCCTAGACCTCTCTGCTGTATTCGATCTGGTGGACCACAACATCCTGTGCGAACACCTTATATCAGTAGCAAACTTCTCCTCAAACGCCACACTTTGGATAACATCCTTTCTCAGTGACAGAACCATGAAAGTCTTCTCCCCTAAAGCCAAAGCACCCCCAACCCAGTCACCTGTGGAGTGATACAAGGCTCCTGTGTGGCCCCCACCTTGTATAATATCTTCACAAAACAACTCTTCAACCGCCTCGACAACCTGGGTGTCACCAACACCAACTACGCAGATGACACCCAGGTCCTCATACCTGTCTCAGGAGATGACACTGACACAGCCACCCTCAATGCCATATACCGATCCATCCAAGATTGGATGGCGCAGCACGGGCTATGCTTAAATGATAAGACCGAGCTGCTTATCATCGGCGCTCAACACAGAATTGTCAAACTAAATCACCTCTTTAAGTCGTTCATCATAGATGGACACACCATTAAAGTCACCAATGAGGTAAAAACGCTTGGCTCCTACCTAGTCTCCGCACTCAATTTCAACAAACAAGTAAATGCTACCACGTCAGCCACTTCATACATATGCAAATTAATAAATGCCTCCATAAAATTCCTCTCACCAGACAACTGTCTTACACTGGTCAGAGCTTTAGTCTTTACGCGCCTTGACTACCGCAGAGCACTGTATGCAGAAACGAAAATCCAGAATATCAGGAAGTTACAGGTCCTACAAAACAATGCTCTGAGCTGCTCTCAACGTCCCCAGATCTGCACACATCTGAGCTATTAGACACCAACAACACTGGCTCCCAGTACAGGAACGCATCATGTTCGAATCACTCACCCTAACACACAAATGTCTCCACCAGATGGCCCCAGCCTACTGGTCCAACAATATCAAACTGACACAACGCTCAAGACCTACCCGAACTATCTATCAGCACCGCCTAACCACTCCAAGATTCAAGCTCCAAATGGCAGGCGGCAGCAGCTTCCCGACGTTTGCCAGCAAACTATGGAAAACTCTGCCTCTCCCACTCAGAGCTCAAGAATCCTTTTGTATCTTCAAGAAACCACTCCAAACGCACCTCTTCTTCCAAAGCCTAAGCAACCAAGCGCCCCCTCTCACCTAGCTCGTCACCACCCCCAGCCCCTGCTCCTACCTGTATTCAAAATCCCTGTATGTTATCATATTAAGACATCTACTTGTAATGCCATTATCCCTAGCTGTCTCCGTCTTGTATTTGTTTTTCAACAACTGTAACTTATACACTCTGTAAGAAAGCGTCCAGATGCCTTCGGGCTTGGCGCGCTATATAAGCTTCAAAGTAAATACATAAATAAATAAATAAAAACTCTGGGAAAAGGAGACAGTAACTCGACATTCTGTACAAGAGGAATATAATACTAAAGCAAAAGGAAGAAATGAGTCAGAGATTACAGGAATTGGCAAGTGAGACACATACAGTGTCATACCAAAATAAACGTAATTTTCACTATCCAGGAGGTAAGGCCCCAACTTGGAAACAAACTCCAAATGTTGTGATTCAAGAGAAAGAATAATACTCTGGGAAAAGGTGAAAGTAATTCAACATTCTTTACAAAAAGAATGTAATACTAAAGAGATAGAAAGATATGAGCGAGAGTTTAGAGGAACTAGGCAACTGTGCCCCATACAAAGTCCAATAGACCAAAACAAGCTGAACTGTTATTACCCAGGAGGGAAAGCCCACCAAAGCAATATTACCATCCAAAGATAAGCTGTGATCCACAACCAAGAGTATATATCTAATAAGACATCCCCAAAAGGTATCCCCAAATAGGAGGGAAAGCTCAACCCATTTGAATAACTAAATGGACTCATCCAAGAAGTCACAAGATTCTATTTGGTGATTGTGTATTAAAGACTGATTTTAGAAATACCCTCAGGAGAAGGCAGTCATTCTCCTGACTGAAGTTAGTTTTCATAGTGGTAGAATAAATAAGGGTCGTTTTGGACTGCAGACTTACTTGTTTGGACGTTCTCGGCTGACTGATGAACACCTTAGTAACATTGGTAGGGAACACACATAGTGATGGGGAAAGTTATACTTTATAATTTTACTTTAATAAAATATCAGACACCATGTGCTCTAGAGAATGTGCCCTCCTTCTGACTCATGACTTGCCATTCCCATCCCTTTTCCACACCTTCCTTCCATCCTCCCTGTCCCTATCCCTCATCCCGCAAGCTCGTCCACCTTTCGCACCCTCCCATTCGCTGCCTTTCTCGGTGCCCCTTTCAGACAGGGCTTCCCATCCACCTTCCTTCCCATCTCCCTTCCTTCCTCCCTGTCTCCCTTCCTTCCTCCCTGGCCCCCTTCCTTCCTGTCCCCTCACGCCCCCTCCCTTGCTCCCCGCCCCTTCTCTTCCTCTCAGTCCCTTGTCCCTCTTCCTTCCTTTCAGTCCCTTGCCCCCCTTCCTTCCTCTGTCCATTGTCCCCCTTCCTTCCTCTGTCCATTGTCCCCCTTCCTTCCTCTCAGTCCATTGTCCCTCTTCTTTACTCTCTGTTCCCTGTCCCCCTTCCTTCCTCTCTGTTCCCTGTCCCCCTTCCTTCCTCTCTGTTCCCTGTCCCCCTTCCTTTCTCTCTGTCCCCTGGCCCCCTTTCTTCCTTCTCTGTCCCCTGGCCCCCTTCCTTCCTCTCTGTCCCCTGGCCCCCTTCCTTCCTCTCTGTCCCCTGGCCCCTTTCCTTCCTCTCTGTCCCCTGGCCCCTTTCCTTCCTCTCTGTCCCCTGGCCCCCTTCCTTCCTCTCTGTCCCCTGGCCCCCTTCCTTCCGCTCTGTCCCCTGGCCCCCTTCCTTCCGCTCTGTCCCCTGGCCCCCTTCCTTCCTCTCTGTCCCCTGGCCCCCTTCCTTCCTCTCTGTCCCCTGGCCCCCTTCCTTCCTCTCTGTCCCCTGGCCCCCTTCCTATATCCCCTGTCCCCTGGCCCCCTTCCTATATCCCCTGTCCCCTCTGTCCCCGTCCTCTCTGTCCTCGTCCTCTGTCCCCCTTCCTTCCTCTGTCCCCTGTCCCCCTTCCTTCCTCTGTCCCCTGTCCCCCTTCCTTGCTCCCTGCCCCTTCTCTTCCTCTCAGTCCCTTGTCCCTCTTCCTTCCTTTCAGTCCCTTGCCCCCCTTCCTTCCTCTGTCCATTGTCCCCCTTCCTTCCACTCAGTCCATTGTCCCTCTTCTTTCCTCTCTGTTCCCTGTCCCCCTTCCTTTCTCTCTGTCCCCTGGCCCCCTTTCTTCCTCTCTGTCCCCTGGCCCCCTTCCTTCTCTGTCCCCTGGCCCCCTTCCTTCCTCTCTGTCCCCTGGCCCCCTTCCTTCCTCTCTGTCCCCTGGCCCCCTTCCTTCCTCTCTGTCCCCTGGCCCCCTTCCTTCCTCTCTGTCCCCTGGCCCCCTTCCTTCCTCTCTGTCCCCTGGCCCCCTTCCTTCCGCTCTGTCCCCTGGCCCCCTTCCTTCCGCTCTGTCCCCTGGCCCCCTTCCTTCCTCTCTGTCCCCTGGCCCCCTTCCTTCCTCTCTGTCCCTTGGCCCCCTTCCTTCCTCTCTGTCCCCTGGCCCCCTTCCTATATCCCCTGTCCCCTGGCCCCCTTCCTATATCCCCTGTCCCCTCTGTCCCCGTCCTCTGTCCCTGTCCTCTCTGTCCCCGTCCTCTGTCCCCCTTCCTTCCTCTGTCCCCTGTCCCCCTTCCTTCCTCCCCCTGTCCCCCTTCCTTCCTCTGTCCCCTGCCGCCCTTCCTTCCTCTGTCCCCTGCGCCCTTCCTTCCTCTGTCCCCTGCCCCCCTTCCTTCCTCTGTCCCCTGCCCCCCTTCCTTCCTCTCTGTCCCCTGCCGCCCTTCCTTCCTCTGTCCCCTGCCGCCCTTCCTTCCTCTGTCCCCTGCCGCCCTTCCTTCCTCTGTCCCCTGCCCCCCTTCCTTCCTCTGTCCCCTGCCCCCCTTCCTTCCTCTGTCCCCTGCCCCCCTTCCTTCCTCTCTGTCCCCTGGCCCCCTTCCTTCCTCTCTGTCCCCTGGCCCCCTTCCTTCCTCTCTGTCCCCTGGCCCCCTTCCTTCCTCTCTGTCCCCTGACCCCCTTCCTTCCTCTCTGTCCCCTGGCCCCCTTCCTTCCTCTGTCCCCTGGCCCCCTTCCTTCCGCTCTGTCCCCTGGCCCCCATCCTTCCTCTCTGTCCCCTGTCCCCATCCTTCCTGTGTCCCCTGTCCCCATCCTTCCTGTGTCCCCTGTCCCCATCCTTCCTGTCCCCTGTCCCCATCCTTCCTCTGTCCCCTGCCCCCCTTCCTATATCCCCTGCCCCCCTTCCTATATCCCCTGTCCCCGTCCTCTGTCCCCGTCCTCTGTCCCCCTTTCTTCCTCTGTCCCCCTTCCTTCCTCTGTCCACTGTCCCCCTTCCTTCCTCTGTCCCCTGCCCCCCTTCCTTCCTCTGTCCCCTGCCCCCCTTCCTTCCTCTGTCCCCTGACCCCCTTCCTTCCTCTGTCCCCTGACCCCCTTCCTTCCTCAGTCCCCTGACCCCCTTCCTTCCTCTGTCCACTGACCCCCTTCCTTCCTCTGTCCCCTGACCCCCTTCCTTCCTCTGTCCCCTGACCCCCTTCCTTCCTCTGTCCCCTGACCCCCTTCCTTCCTCTGTCCCCTATCCCATCCTTCCTCCCTGTCCCCTATCCCCCTTCCTTCCTCTGTCCCCTACCCCCCTTTCTTCCTCTGTCCCCCTTCCTTCCTCCCTGTCCTGCGTCCTTCATTCGACCCATGCCCCTTCCTTCCACCCCGCCCCCTTCCTTCCGCCCCCTTCCTTCCTTCCACCCCGCCCCTTCCTTCCTTCCACCCCGCCTCCTTCCTTCTTTCCACCCCGCCCCCTTCCTTCCTTCCACCCCACCCCCTTCCTTCCTTCCACCCCACCCCCTTCCTTCCTTCCACACACCCCACCCCCTTCCTTCCTTCCACACACCCCACCCCCTTCCTTCCTTCCACACACCCCACCCCCTTCCTTCCTTCCACATACCCCGCCCCCTTCCTTCCACACACCCCGCCCCCTTCCTTCCACACACCCCGCCCCCTTCCTTCCACACACCCCGCCCCCTTCCTTCCTTCCACACACCCCGCCCCCTTCCTTCCACACACCCCGCCCCCTTCCTTCCACACAACCCGCCCCCTTCCTTCCACACACCCCGCCCCCTTCCTTCCACACACCCCGCCCCCTTCCTTCCACACACCCCGCCCCCTTCCTTCCACACACCCCGCCCCCTTCCTTCCACACACCCCGCCCCCTTCCTTCCACACACCCCGCCCCCTTCCTTCCACACACCCCGCCCCCTTCCTTCCACACACCCCGCCCCCTTCCTTCCACACACCCCGCCCCCTTCCTTCCACACACCCCGCCCCCGTCCTTCTTGCCACCCTGCCCCCTTCCTTCCACCCCGCCCCCTCCCTTACTTCCACCCCGCCCCCTTCCTTCCTTCCTTCCACCCCGCCCCCCCTTCCTTCCACCCCGCGCCCCTGCCTGTCTTCCACCCCCCTGCCTGCCACCCCTCCCCCAGCCTTCCTCCACATCCTTGCTCCCAGACCTCCTTACTTCCTCCACACCCCCTTCCCAGAAGCTAGTCAGGATTGTCTAACAAGTGGGCCCTGAAGCTAATGTAGTTGGTCCCACCACAGTGGCATTAACAACTGTAAATACCCAGACAGCCTTGCTGAGTGGGCATTTACAAATTGCCCGCTCAGTCCCTACCCTGTCTACGCCTGTGCTCCTTCCTTCCTCCCTCTGTCTGTCTTCTTACTCTTCTTTCTTGTCCTTATTGCTCTTCTACTTCCCAGTCCTTTTCGATCGATTTTCTTCCCAGCTCCTCCTCCTGGTCCTGGTCCCGTCCCTCGTCCCAGCCCCTTGTTTGCTCGTCTTGGTCCCTCGTCCTCTTGCTCATCCTCGTCCCTCGTCCTCTTGCTCTTGCTCGTCCCGGTCCCTCGTCCTCTTACTCGTCCCGGTCCCTCTTGCTCGTCCTGGTCCCTCGTCCTCTTGCTCGTCCCAGTCCCTCGTCCCGGACCTTTCTTCTCTTGCTCGTCCCGGACCTTTGTCCTCTTGCTCTTACTCGTCCCGGTCCCTCCTCCTTGCATGGTGGTAAAGCAGGGCCGCCAGTTTTGGGGAAAAAATAGGATGTGTAGCTTAAGGACGTACATGAATAACTGCATGACATAAGTTGGGATATCGGAAGAAGAAAGGGCCAGTGACTTATTTTCCTTTTGTGGGAGCGCAAGCTGTTGTATCCGCCCTGCGTCCGGCAACGCGGTGACGCAGGGTGTCTTAATAAAAGCCCCGCCCCCGAGGACGGAGAGCAGTTCCGGGCAAGACAACGCTCTTGAGTGTTGCGTGTATTCTTTTCGCTCCCGTTGGAGCTGCGACATTGCGGCTGCCTCACACGGCCTACACGTTCTGTCTCCCCGCGCGCAGGAGGCAGGACTTAACAATGGCGACGAGGGGAACAGAACCAAGCACACGCGCTCATCACTCTGCCAGCTGTTGCTGACCCACGGCAACACAGGAAATTTTTGGACACCTGTTGGGGGGGTCGGGGGGGCACACAAACCCCCCCCCCATCCACCCAAAAAAAACCTTTTTTTTTTTTTAATCCGCACCTGTGGTCCATACCAAGTGCGCTCAACCTCAACACGGGCCACTGCTGTTTGGAAGGGCCACACCCCTCATGAACTCCCATTTTGATGGGCTACAACCATTCATTGCCTACAAGGGGTCAGAGGCGACCCAGCACAACGTGGGAGGCCCCACTCCTGCTCCACGCTCGTGGGATCAAGACCACTGCACGTGGTGGGCGCCTGAATCGACGCAGCAGCCCATCTATCACGGCGGGAGACTGTTGTTTTTCAACCACGGAGGGGCAGAATCGCCTAAGAACCAGCATCAAGGTGAGGCGAGTGAACCCCAGCGTGACACAGTGAGGCCCTGCCATGGCAACCGGCACGTCCACCCCCAGGCCCGGCACGCCTTCAAGACTTGAGGCCAATCTGTCGATATCATCACCACAGGCTCGCCCACAAGGGACCTCCTCGGCAATGATCCAGCCCTTTGACCCGTGTACGGACCCATCATCAGTCAGCCCCCGATGGCAGCTATGGATCCAAAAATTCAAAATGGCGATGGATTGCAAGGATATAACCACTGCCAGGAAGATGAGGTCGCACCTGCTGTTAAACGTGGGGGACGAGGTACTACGCATATTTAATTCGCTAACCATTGATGATGGCCAGGACGTCTACCAACAAGCAAAAGATGCCCTGACGGCTCACTTCCTCCCACAACTCAACCCTGACTATGAAACCTTCATATTCTGCACCACCATTCAGGCAGAAGAGGAGACCTTGGATGCGTGAGTGGGGATGCAGCTGAAGACATGGGGTTAGTCAAGCTCGTCTGTCAAATGAATGAAGTGCAAGAAGTCGAGAAGATCCTGGAACATTATCCCAATCTGCTGAACGGGATAGGGTGTTTGAAAGGAAAGACCATCAGGCTCCACATAGACGAGTCGGTCCAGCCAAAGGCCGTAAGACACAGGAGGACCCCGTTCCACATGCGTGAGCAAGTAGAGAAAGAACTTAAAGCGCTGGAAGAAGCCGGCATAATAGAGGAGGCGACTGGGCCAACATCATGGGTCTCTCCGATGGTGGTCACAAAAAAGGCCAAACAACCCGGGAAAGTCCGGATTTGCATAGACATGGTCTTTCGAATACCGCAATCAAGCTGGAGCGCCACATCACACCTACGCTCGAAGAAATCGTGGCTGATCTCACCAGGTCGTGAGTATTTTCCAAGGTTGATCTGAAAGCAGGATACCACCAGCTAAAGCTTCACAGTGACTCTCGATATATAACCACTTGCTCGACACACCTGGGTTTACGAAGATATAAGCGTCTAAGCTTTGGGATCTCATCGGCGGCCGAAGTCTTTCAACAGACAATTCAGGAGGTCATCTGGGACATACCAGGTGTCCTCAATGTGAGCGACGGTATCCTGATCCATGCTCAGGACAGGGAAGAACATCTTAGGAGACTAAAGACGCTATTGGGCAGGCTAGAAGACTCTGGGTTAACCATCCACAAAGAGAAATGTGAATTCTTCAAGACGGAAATAACTTTTTTTGGGTAGAAATTCAGCAGCACTGGCATTTCCCAGACCCCCAGAAGGTTGCCGACATACAGGCCGCGAGCCCGCCAATGACACCTACTGAAGTGCGAAGCTTCCTGGGGATAGCCACGTATTGTGGGAGGTTCATCCGCAATCTGGCCACTCTCTCTGAACCCCTGCGAGAGCTTACCAAGCTGAACACAAAGTGGGAATGGGGGCAAGAGTGTCAGGAGGCGTTTGAAAACATCAAAGAATCGCTATCCGTCGACACAAAGATGGCGTACTACGACACCGAGCTCCCAACGGAGCTATTTGTGGACGCGAGCCCTGTCGGTTTAGGGGCCATCCTCATGCAGGTCACCAAAGAAGGGGAGAAGAGGCCCATTGCATACGCGTCAAGAGCTCTCCCTATGACAGAGCAGCGATACTCGCACATTGAGAAGGAGGCGATTGCTGTACTATGGGGGTGTTGTCATTTTCACCTCTATCTCTATGGATGAAGATTCACGGCAGTTACAGACCACAAACTCCTGTTACCCATCTTCATGGGCACATCCTCTCACCCGCTGGCCAGAATAACCAAATGGCTGTTGCATCTCCAGCAGTACAACTTTGAACTGGCCTATCAGCCAGGAAGTGGAAACCCAGCGGACTTCCTCTCAAGACACCCTCGAGCGGCGACTCCATAAGAAGTCCAGATAGCCAAAGAGACCGAGGAGCACATATGCCAGGTTTTGCGGGCTATGAGACCAAAGGCCGTCCGTATCGAGGACATTGAGTTGGAAACACACAAGGACCCGTGCTGCGACCTGGTGAAGGATGCCATCATCTCAGGCGATTGGAAGTCCTTCTTGAAGAACACCCACAACAGGACATTGGAAGCAAAGGCGTTCCTTAGGGGGATATTCACCATAAGACAGGATCTGTCGATCACAGAGCAAGGACTGCTGCTCAGGGGTAATCGCATTGTCATCCCGCCGAGCATCCAGGACAGAATCGTGGCATTAGCCCATGAAGGCCACCAAGGGATGGCTGGGACAAAAGCTTGAATCCGGCACTGAGTGTGGTTTCCACAGATAGACGAGAAGGTCGAAAGACTAATCAACACCTGTTTACCCTGCCAGATAACTGGAGCTCCACCGGATCCCGAACCAATACAGTCAGCGGAACGTGGTCTTGGCAGATGGGATGCTATCAGCATCGACTTCTGTACACTACAAGCAGGCCTCTACCTCCTGGTGGCCATTGATGATCACTCCTGATATCCCGAAGTCGAGGTTGTTGAATCCACGGCAGCAGAGGTGGTCATCCCTGCCATGGAGAAGATGTTTGCAACACATGGACTGCCCACCACAATCAAGAGCGACAATGGCGCCCCATTCCAAGGGGAGGAATTCAAACAGTACCTGCAGCAATTAAACACAAGGTACCACCACATCATGCTGAGATGGCCCCATGCGAATGGTGATGTTGAACGGTTCATGAGGACACTCAACAAAGTGCTGAGAGTGTAGAAAGCAAATGCCAGCCCGTGGAAAGTCGACCTGTACCGTTTTCTACGGAACTACCGGGTCACCCCTCACAGCACGACGGGTGTTCCGCCGGAGGACCTCATGTTTGGCACTAATAAAATCCTCTATCCCCCATCACCCCAGCAGGACCCCGGACGGATTCGACAAGGAGCGCACTGAAAGAAGAACAAGTGCCAACGCACACATGAGTGCCCAGAGGAGGTCGAGACCGTCCGACCACCAGGTGGGCGACCATGTGGTCATGCTGCGGAACCCGACCAGTGAGACAGTGGGGCTCAGCCCCAGAGGGGGGCGATATAGGTTAAGAACTGCCACCAAGCCGCCCGCTCGGCTCAAAGACTGTGTGGTAGCCGGCCCCATCATTCAGACTGTAAGAGGGGAGGACCCTGGGGTTTCGTAGTTTGTCTGCATAATGGTTTTGGACATGTTTCGTTTTAATGTTAAGTTAAGTTGAAATAAAGGAGGAATGTTGTATCCGCCCTGCGTCCCACAACTACAAATCAAATAAATAGGAAAGGGACAAAGTAAAAAGGACATTGTCCTGTTACCAATTCTATGATCTGGTGAAGCGCCACTTCGACGACGTATGGCCAGAGACAAAGGTGAGCAGGTGCTGTTGGGGGGGAATGGGGGTGACTGTTGAATTTGGGAGGGGGACGGCGGACAGGAGAAGCACACGAAATGAGAGGTTGGGAAAGGCCATGAGTCATCGGCTGATTAAAAAAAAAATGCAACCTTAGAGTGGAGGACGGGACGGGCGGTATCTGAGTCGCAGGTGGCTGAGAAATAACGTTGATAGTTGATGGAAAAATCTGTCATTTTCCTCGCCATCTGATTGGTCAGAGCTTCTTCAATGGGTGCTCATTGTGGATAGAAAAGCTGCAACAAGGCTACATCAAACCCTGATGTAGGCGTCTGTGTCAAAGTAATAATATTAATCACTTGTATTGTGGTTACAAACTTGCCTTTTAATACTCTTAATAATGTTATTGTTATCCCAAATCTTCAGCCACCTTTATGATGAAACTAAAAAAGATGAAGGATTGATTCAAAGCTGAAGCGATACTGAGAGCGCCAAAAGCGGACCTCTACAGAGGGCACTACATTTTAATTACGAAAAAGCAAGCTATAAACCGCAGGTTGAAAATGACGTGTGGTACACAAACTGTTTAGTCAACCTCTTCGCGCGCACACGCATTACTACAGGTCACCAATGAAACCGATGATGCGTGCAAAGTTTCTAAATGGGTACAAGAAAGACTATATGAAAGCGCCTTGGAGAAAATGAGTTAATAAAGGAACAACATACAAAATATTAATAAAGAACCAGAGTGAAACAAGAAAACAGTGCATGTGGACTAGTTTTCAAAATATTGTTTGGCAATGAGGCAAATGTGCTTACTTGCTCTAAATGCGAAGTACCTTTAAATCGCATGCATAAACCTCATTGTTGGACACTTCCAGGTCTCCACCTACGCTTTCGACCTCCCCCTTCATTTTCTTAACACCATTCTCTCGATCGCACTCTCTCACCCTTCAGCTGCTAAGAGTGGCTGTTGCAAATTCTGGCCTGACAAGTTCCATGAATGTCAAGATTGACGTCACTCTCAGATTCTTCACATTCTTGTAACTTTTCCGGGAGAGAGGAGTATACATACAGTAACCGGGGTCTTCAACTCAGAACCCCACCTATTGTAAGTGTGATCTTCCATTGCTCTTATTTTCGACGTTACACTTGATTCCCCTTCTTCAGCACAATCTCGTTCGCATGTGCGTTCCGACTTTGACGAGAATTGAATGGGGGCTCTGTAGGGATATGGGAATTATTAAAGACTTTCGTTAACAGCATATAGAGTTAAAGGCATGCGCTTAACTATGACCACCAAAAAGGGTGCTCCGGGCCCCTAAGAGTACTATAGTTTGCCTGTACCGAGCAGGCTTTCGGAAATGCCAAAAATAATTATATTCCAGTTTTTTGCATCAATGTTTTTCTCGCATGTGTGCTTACGTTTATTTTATGTTTGCCTATCTGACTCCTTGTCAGATCGATCAGCTACATTACATATCGCCTCCTACAACAAAAAACAAATTGATTCGAAATCTCCGGTTGACTTGCTTTGAAGCAGAGATGTTTTTAAAGAACGGATTACGTTGAAACTCGTGTTTAGTTTGGACTATAAGCACCACCTATTTAATTTGGGATATTGGGTGGTGCGTAAGTCACCTATAAGCAGAAACTATTGCATTAGAAGAGCACAGGTAGGAGGGGGCAGTGGACATGTGAAGAGGGACACACAGGGATTTTGGTTATTTACTCACCCATTGACTGCCCATGGACATGCAAATCAGTATGACCAGATAAAAGTGAACTCGCACTAAAACCCACAACGGAAACCCTAAAACCAAGCACCCATTATGGCCACGAAATAACACACACTCCTTGGAATAAAAAGCACCAGAACCACTTCAGTAACAGGTAACTAGACCACACTTAACCAAATCCTTTAAAACCCCCAGTAACAGGTAACTAGACTACACACTTAACCAAATCATTTAAAACCGCCCAACTCTGAGAACGTACCCCAGAAAATGAAAATCCGAAACGGAACACAATACTGGCAAAAATCCAAATGGGGAAACCGAACACTCCTAGAAACCATTAGGAAAATTCCTTGAAGACTGTCAAACTCTGTGAAGACCCCCTGAAACCCAGCACCTAACTACCCCAAAGAACCAAGAGAACCAAAAACGCAGCACCTAACTGTACCAAAGAACCAAGAGAACAATAACGCAGCACCTAACTGCCCCAAAGAAAACCAACAACAGCACCTAACTGTCTCCCAACTAGCCACAACAGCACTTTGCTGTCTCCCAACCATCCACTACAGCACATCTCTGTTCCCTATTGACCAACAGCACCTAACCGTCACCAAATATCCAATAAACAGCCAAAACCAATCACCCCTCCGATACTACAAGAAAACCAAACCAGGAAAAGAAACATTAACACATGCCAAAAAACAGCACGCACCCGAAAACAGCACCCACACCACACAGTATTAAACCACACTCCTGCACCACCGGAACCGCCCCCACCCCGAAATGGCACAGAATAGGTTAAAAGAAAACGCATTTCCCATGAAAGAACCATTGCGTAGGCCACCGCAACAGCAAATAATAATCAAAAATATGACACATCATCCCAAGTGTGCCCTCCTCCATAAAATCAATAAACCCATGTGCAAACTGTAACAGAAAACATTATCCACAGCATCACAGAACATTGCACAGCATCAGAGAACATTGACACAACATATCATCCCAATGCGCCCTCCACCTTCAAATCATTAAAGCCATGAACAACCTAAAAAAAACATTATGCACACTATCCCAAATGCACCCTTCACCCTCAAGTCCAATAAACCCATGAGGAATCTGCAAAAAAAAACATTATGCATATTGTCCTCAATGCAGCCTTCACCATCGAGTCCAATAAACTCATGAGGAACCTGCAAAAGAAAACATTATGCATATTATCCCAAATGCACCATCCACCCTCAAGTCCAATAAACCACTGAGGTACCTGTAAAAGAAACATTATGCACAAATAAACATGTCGTATTACTCCAAAACGCACTGTTCATCCACCCATCATACACCCGAAATGATACGTATAGTGGAATACCCCGCTGACAAGCCAACTACCAATCGAGTATTCCGAGCACAAACCTTCGCATTCACTGAAAGTCATACCACACCTAGACCAAAATGCAACACGAAAATCTTGCTCAGTAACGCATCAAAATAGAAGGCTCGACCCTCGGAACCTGCACACCAATGCCATACCAAAAACACCTTGCATCATATGCACACGCCCCATAACTACACACACATGGCAGCTTAAAAATGAGTCACACCCAAAAATACAATTACAGCTCCTTCAAGGATAATCCTTCCAAATTGACCAAAAACCCCACCAAGTCCGGGTCAAACTCTTTTGCGGCCTGAAGAATACGCCAACATGTTGAACCGCAGTTTCGAACTCCACCATCCTTAGAGTTGCAGGTCTCACAAACCTTCAAAAAGGCCCACTTCTGACAGAAGCCGTCCCATGAGCATCCAACATGCTGGCAGAAGCACACCTCGTGACAGTCCTGCCCACAGTCTCCAACTGTTTTGGAAACCTATGGTGCAACGCTGCCTCTTCACCTTGCTCCCACGTCCATACAATTGCTGGGACTGGAAGTACCTTCTGCACTTGACCACCCACCTCGACGACACATCCAACACCATGTGACTGGGCACCAGCCACACCGCCACCAGAAATGAAAGCACCACCCATGTCCCGAAAAGAACAGTCCTCACAGTTCTGAGGTACAGTGACAAAAGGGCTGACTGGCCCGACAGAGGGAGCACACTGCTCCACCGCCTGCTCTCCGCAACCAACAACGATCCCAACAACAGGAGCACCCCGCTCCACCATCATCTCTCCGAAGCCAGAGACAGGGCAAACCGTGTTGGAAACGGGCTCCCCAACCTTTCTGACGTCGAGATCTGGACAAGACGGCTGATTGGCCCAGACAGCGGGAGCATCCTGCTCCACCGCCAGCTCTCCGGAACCTGAGACAGAGCAAACCGTGCTGGTAGCAGGCCTGCCAACCTTGCAGACGTTCACCCGCATATACAATATGAGACCCGACATTGTTACATCACTGGTCAAGCTCCGCCAAAAACGAAAGTGGTATCCTGGCCGGCGACACGGCTGGATAGCACCCCTGGCGCTGATAGATGGCCTCAACACGCCTGGGGTGTGGGGAACAACACGTGGAGGGGAGTGTCTCGTCCCAGCGGCCCCCCTCCGCAGCAGCGACAGCACTGTGGCCTGTTAAAACTCCTCATCGCCAGTGGTGTAAGGGAAGCCGACACATCTGTATGTTAACAGGTAAGCTTTATTGTTCATTTATGGTCCACTCTGGGCTGTACTTCCAAGTCAGGCCACCTCTGCTCACGCCAACGGCCAACCGTCACTCTAAACATTCCACTCTAAGCACCATGACCCCGCAAGCCACACGTGACACGCACACCCATACCCAGCTCAACCGGCTCGCGCCAATACTCTCGCCAAACGCAATACCCACAAGTCACACCACAACCAAGATACGACATGGTACCATTATATCAGTGCCTAGCAAATGCCTTTCCCATACTTGCACAAAGCCCAAACTGTTGGCTTTGCCAATGCTTATTAAACATTATAAGTAGTACTCTATTCTTGTCGGATATTAGAAGAACTCAACTGACCACTCTGCAATGAAATCAGTGCCCAGCAAAGAACCATTTCTCGAGCATTGGATCTTAAATGGATTCACTTGCTTATAAATATTCCCTGTCATCAGGCTGTGAATCCTCAGTAATATTAAAGCAGTATTGCTTGAAAGCTTAAACTGCTTTTCACTTATATCCCATTGCTATCGCTTTGGGTCATACTGCCCCAACCAATGATGTTTGTCCTCCTTGGATCTACCCATAGTAGCCCTCTTCAGAGTCCTCGTGTTTGACTCCTCACATTTTTTGACTTTTTCTATTTGTGATCAACGATTCTTCCTCATCTCCCTCTTTTGTCACATCAGTGACTACCAGTAGCCGGAATCTGTTGCCGGTGAAGATCTGAACCATCGGGGGGCATCTTCTGGCCTTGGAGAACTTAATCGCTGAGGCCCTCTACACGTGGCGAAAGCAGTAGCAGAAGCTGAAGTAGTTGGGGAAAGTGAAGCAGCCCGCAACCACAGTGTCCTGGAGCCGGTGAGTGAAGCTCGGCTTTCAGGGTCACACAGCAAGCCTTGCCGGTAACTGTTACCAGCTCGAAAGTAACTAACGTAAGTTTAAAAGCGAGTATTTATTTTATTTATTTTTTGCATTTTTAAAGCACTCACACAGCCCGGGTGCATCGAGGCGCTGTTATAGGAATATGTCTCTTAGTTGTGTATTCATAAAACGCTTAAAACCCAAAGATTTCTAATCACGGACCCTGTGTTGCTTCGCGTCATCTTGTTTCCAAGGCGAGCACGTTGCCGCTGAGCTATCCTCCTGGGACAATATAAACTGTTCATCATTGGGAACATCCTTTCTAACAATGGAAATGGAGCACACACACTAATAGTGAAACCCGTAGTGTTCATGTGAGAAGAAAAGCAACTTATTTCCATTGTTGAACAATTTACTGTGGTCGCGTGTCCCTAATTAGAAAAGGATCACCTGCTGAAAACATTAAAAGAAAAGCTAACGTTGACTTTCATAAGAGTTACAAGTGAATGCAGCATCAAAGGAAGGTCGCGTGTGGCCAATTGTATTTTCCGAAAGGAGTTTGAAATCATCTCAGCGATAATACATGTTGTCGTGGTAACAGTAGTAGAAAAGTAGTTGTCAAGAGGAAAGCAACAACCCAAACAGAAGCATCCTGACAATTATACCAAATATACTGCAGAGGTCCTAACTAATTGTAAAGTTGTTGAAGTTATTAATCTATTCTTTGAACTGTGGCAAATAATCTTCGAAAGAAGATATCCAGGATTACCATTGGTGCTATTTTCTTGGCTGGAATTGGAGGGGGATCTTTTCAACGGAAAGCTGAATATTGTTTTGAAGTCTCTTTGCTACACAAGGGGGTCTGCTGCTCACTCCAGGGATCCCTCTACCTTGCAGTTTCCTGTGGCTGATGCAGCAGCTGGACTCGCAGATGCTGGTTGGTGCTGTGGAGAGGCCACGTGTTGCTGTTATGACCCTTGCCCCTGGCCCTCACGGGCAAGTCAGCCTTCCAGTTAGGGCCAGATCAAAGGCCTTAAAACCTCTTCCAAGACTCTCTTGGAGTCAGTCCTTGCGCCAGGCTCATAACCACCATGAACACCAACATTAGAATGGAACTATTTACTTTGGACTATCTAACTTGGGTGGGGTTCAGCCAACATGGAGGCACACACATAGCTCAGTTACAAGGAACTGAGCTATGCGGTCTAGACTTTTGGGTGTGGCAGGCTTGGGACTATTTTACCTGAGACTATTTAAACCGCACCCAAACAGCAGATCATGCTTTGCGTTATTCTGCTGTGTGCAGCGTAACGCTCACTGTGTCCAGTTCTTTGATGCCAGCTTACCTGAAACCAAGGACCTGCAGAGAGAGAAAGAACACTACGAAACTTACCTGGAACAGTATCCTGTCTTCAATCCATCGCCGACTTCAGTTCCACTCACCTGAAAGTACGAACTCCATCATCCGGCACCGCATGCATCCTGGAATACCATAACCTGGAAAGAGGAGAAAGAAAGACAGCATTAGTAAGCATTTACTCAAGTTTCCTGCGGAATGAAGAAAGCCACACAATTCTTACCTGGGTAGTCATCTCCTGGTCAGTATCATTGCTGGAACATTACGGCGCTCTGCAAGGAACATCGCAACCTGCAAGGAGAGAAAAAGACACAGGTTAGCAATATAAATGGGAAACAGGGCCGTGCATCGCGCATTACTCACCGGACAGCATCGCACGCACCGCGCTTTCGCCTACTGGCCCATGCTCCTCTTCAAACTGCATGACAACACCAACATACCTTTCCATACCTAAAAGAAAAGAAGCAAGACATTATTATTTGAACTAAGAGGAACATAAGAACTGCATATAAAGACTGTAAAACAGCAAACCTATGGAGTCGCAGCAGGCCTGGATTCCCACAGGGGGGCTTGCACCAGTGAAGTAATTTGGTCGCTGCTCGCCCCCCACATCTACACGCCCCTGCCACGAGGAGCAGGATGGAGAATCCACCTTTTACAATATTAAGACCCATCTTTAACCAGAGACCTTACCAAGGGACCGGGAGAGGGTTTGAGAGTGCAAATCTCACAGCCAGGGCTGGATGGCGTCCCCGTGGATACCAGGTGAGCGTAACATTTGCCCCATGGGGTGACGAGTTGCACGACTCCCCAGACGACACCTGCGGATGGAGGGCTACTCTGACGAAGACGACCACGGTTCTTCGGGGGAAGACTTGGCCAGCCCTGCCAAGTGGCCTTGGACTGATGACTGGCGTTCGCAGGGAACAAAGGATGCTTGCACGGGTGGCTGTGGCTTCTCTTATCAGGACCCTGAGGGATGCCACCCCTGGACCTTCTCGCTGTCTAGTGAAACTGGGTGTGTTGGCACTGCAGTTTTGCATTCACGTGTGACGGCTCCCAGGAGGGGACGCACAGCTATTCCATTCTGCGCCGTCTCACCCACGTTCTACACAGCGCCCCTGAAGCAGGCACACCCAGGGGCATGCCTGACCATGAGTACGCGCAGCAGTCTGACAAGCTTCCTCCATGCAACCTTGCCATTTCGCTATCCAACAGGACACTCTCTCACTCCTCCTTCCAGTCCTACTACACTGCCGTCGCTCTGTGGGGCTCCGGATGCTGGAATCCCAGCAAGCACTCAGCCGGGCAGGTTACTGACAGAACCAAGAACAAATCCGTTCTCCCCATCGACACTTGCAACTTCTTCTACACTAATCCTTTGATGCGTCCCGGCCACTGTGTTTACAACTGCTTGTCAAGTCGCTCTCAGCAGGTCCAACCATACAGAAAAATGCTCTCCGTGCAGCCCAAAGCATCTCCAAGACAGAGAACACATCTCTGAGGCCAAGAAACTAGCTCACTGGCTCCCAATAAAGGAAAAAAATGTCTTTAAAGCTCTCACACTGACCTACAAGTGCATCCATTTCACTGCTCCCGATTACCTCTCACAAAGGATCCACCCCGCCTCCTCCACAAGACCAACCAGATCACCCTACACCAACATGCTCTGTGTGCCCCTAGTAAAAAGAGCTATAGCAGGTGGATCCAGCTTCCCATATCTCACACCCACAAATTGGAATGCCCTACCTCCCATGCTCCAAGGTGCGGCCTCCCTCATCTCCTTCCGTAAAGCTACGAAAATCATTCTCTTTACCTAAGGCTCCTTCTATCAGCTATGAATACTAACCCCCGACCCATTGCATAAAGCTGTACTGATGTATTTATGTACTGATTTGTAAATGCGTCCCACAACTGCTACCACTTCTGTAACTCTGTAACTAAGCTCTTGCAAGTAACAGTGCCTCAATGCCCTTGGGTTGTTTGTGTGCTATATAAAGGTAATAAATAAATAAATATTGCTACCAGCAGATTTTTGTTTGAACTTTTGTTTTGACTTAGAACTTACAGGAATGGTTTAAAACTTTTTTTCCCCTTTTAAACATTTGGCAAGTTGACTTTGGAGAACCCTGGAGAAGGGATTTACCCAGGACAGGTGAAGGACATCCAAAATAATGTTTAATTATCGTTTATTCTTTTATGTTTGATTGCCTTTGAATGTTTTGTAGTTTAGTGTGAGGGGACAGTTTGTCTATGTTATGAGTTATTCCCTTAGTCTTTAGACCAGCTAGGAAATTCCCTGATAGAAAAGGACAAGCAAGGATTTATTTGCAAACTTTTCCTTTAACAAAATGTCTCATCTTGGGAAAACTATAAGCAGTTGTCTACCTCGCATTACTGACCCTTCACATACCTCTCCGTCGGAGATGGTGTTGCAGTCACTGGACGTTGCACGTGCGTTGAAGTTTTACATTGCACACAGGAAAATCTTTCTCAAGACTTTGCAACCCTTTGTTACTTTTGGGACTGCTGATAAAGGGAAGACTTTGTCTAAAGCTTCCATCTCCAGGTGGCTGGCTGCATGTCTCATTGTCACTGGTTTGCGAAGAGGCCAAGGGCACATTCCACATGAGGCATGGGCGCTACTACGGCTTTCCTGTCAGGTGTTCCCCTGCTGGACATCTGCGGGGCTGCTACATGGAGGTCTGTCCACACTGTCGCAGGATTCTACTTCCTCGACAGGGATTCCAGGGGAGGAGTCGCTTGAGGTGACTGTTCCAGAGGTGAGTTATAATTGCTTCGAGGGGATTGTGTCCTCCGACATATTCCATATCTATGACCGGTAATGACCACAGCTGTGCTGCTTCGGAAAATTCTTCGGCGTAGGCGTCCTGCGTCGATGACGTTGATACGTTGTCCCTCGAGGGCCTCTGTCGAGGGTCGACGTCACCGGATGTTATATATAGGATGCACGGCGCCCGTAGCCTCAGTTCTGTTTTTTCCGCAAACACGTTTGCTTCGGAATCTCGGCGCGCTCGATTCTTCTACTTGAAAAGCAATGTCTTTGTCTTCTACCCCAAAGTCGGGCTTAAAAAAAATGTCGGGACTGCGGTTTGAAAATGTCCATCACGGACCCGCACGACATCTGCCTCTGGTGCCTCGGCAAAAGCCACGCCACCGACGACTGCGATGAATGCCAGTCCCTGACATCGCGGGCCTTGTGGGAGCAGAAGAAGAAATTAACGGTAGGTAGGGTGTCTAAGCCCCATAAGTCGAAATCTGCTGGGCTTTTGACCGATGACTCGAGGGGCGACTCTCTGCGTCTGCGAAAGTCCAGGGGGTCTCAGAGTGGTTCCTGCCATTCCTCTGCCTCTTCGAGGCATTCTCAGAAGCGCCATCACCAGCCACTTTCCCCGCCCCCGTCGGACGACTCCGCCAGATGGCGGTTGACTTGTCTCACCAAGTCTTCGCTGCGGGCAGAATGGGATGCATTCCGCCAGCAGATGATGGTGATTTTCGAATCGCAAGGCACTGTTCCGTCCGCGCCTTCGAGATAAGCCGGCAAGGAACGAGCTAGGGCCACCACTCGCATGCCTTCGGGCTCGGGCGGTCGGCGCGATCATCAGGAGCCGTCGAGTTCCCGATCGGACAAGGTTAATCGCCATAGCTATGCCAGATCCACGCCCCAGTCCTCGACGCCATCGAGACACTTTCAGGGCTCCGGCCTCGAAGCAGTTGTCGACGCCATCGGCGCCGAGGCCTGCTGGGGAGAATTCTCATTTTATGGCTAATTTCCCTTAACTATAGAGTCCCCCAACAGCTTTGCTGGATTTGAAGGTTTTGTTTTTTTCTCCTGCTAAGAGTGAGACTCTTTTTCCCACTCTTAGACATTTTTGCTATGTGTGTTCTAGGCTATTTTTGTGTTTAATGTCTATGGGGTTTTTCTCACCTTCATAGGAACCATCTTTATTCACATGTGTTACACAGCACCCTCCCTGCAGTGAAACAGGGGTTGTCGTAGTGACCCCCAAACATAGACTCCATACCCTGGGACTGACTACTGTCGCCCAGGGCATGTAAAGTCCCCATTGACTTTACTCTTTACTAGTCAATGTTTATGAACTAAACCAGTACAACCCATCTTACTATGGAAGTACTGGGAAGGGTTAATAGTTTTTCCCTTATGTTCATTTTCGAGAGGGTACCCTACAGTCCCTCTCTCAAAAGTTTCTGGCTGGTGGCAGTGATTACTACCGTAAATATTCGACCGCAAATATTTTCCTATGGGATTTTCCCATTGTTCGAGGCTACCACGTTTTCTGACAGCCTCTAACATACCGCCGGTGTATTTTAATATTAACTTTACTCCAGTAGGTTTTATTTGCCAGAACTTTAATATAACTTCTTTCTCGTGTCTTTCTCTAAACTCCTAACTCAGGCCAGGGATCCTTTGTTTGTCCTTTTGGCGGGCTTCTGCCGAGAAGCCCTCCTTTCGGCGCCACTGAGTCTGGGGTGGGTCCATTGTGTGGGAGGGGGGAGTAGGACCCCTGGACAGGGTTGCCTCAGCAACCCATGTCGCACTCTATCCTGATAGGCTGGAGGGTCTCCCGCCAAGATGACCACTCCACTGTGTGAGTGACAGCTAGGCTGTATGAATGGGGATCTTTTTGCATAAAAGCAGGGTCCTGAGGACTGGAAGAGCAAGACGTCGCCACTGGAACTAAGAAGCCGAAGAGGAGAGAAGCCAAAGACATCTGCAACAACTGAACCCCCGGTGAAGCCCTGCTGCAGCGTCTCACCACTTTTCTCCACACGACGAGAGAAGATCTTCATCTGCAAGAGCCTTCTTCCCTTGAGCTGGTGGGGCCAACCACTTTGCCAATCGCCTTCCCGGACCTGGCTTGGTCGAATCGCCAGTACCCCGTACTCAGAGACTAGATAGCCAGGCACCAGTCCACCCGGACAGCGATTTAAAGGAGCGTACCTTTTTATTCGTCGGGCAGCAACACAGCTGGTTTCATCCCTGGGTAGTGCAGTAACTCGAACCTTCCTCCACGACGAGAGCTGCTCTTCCTCTGCTGGATCCCCCGAACTGCAGGAACTACCAGGATAAACCGCCACCGCAGGAGCCAGTTCTTCATTTATAAGGTACATTGTTCCACCAGGCCGCCCTTTCTGCGTGGTAGTGCTAAAGGTGTTTTAAATCTTTTACCTACCTGTTGGGTTGGCCGCCCCTCTCTTTTAACATTGTCTTTCACCTTCTGCATCCACCTTTTCAAAATCGTTAACCAAAGACTTGACTGCAGCTACAAGAACATTTTGCTCCTGGGCCCTTGCCCTGTACCACTGACTCTGGCACAGGCCTACTGACTCTGGCTAAATTTGTTAGAACTGCCTTCTCTAGATTGCTTCTCAACTAGAAATGTGTTGGTGCACCTACTTCTTAAAACCACCCTTTCCTTCCCACTTTTAAACCTTGTGAAATGCCATTTTGCTCAGTTTTCATTTAAGTATTTTCTATACTGATGCACTGCCTTGCTTGATCTGGTTCACAAAGGAAAGTGTTGCTTGGGAGTGTACGAAGATATTTCTGTATAACTTGTGGTTTCCCTCCCTTGTGAAAAATTGCTAGAGTGCCATTTGTGTTTGGTTTACACTGTGCCGTTTTTCTCAGTTTTCACTCTTGCTCATACTTGTCTACAATTTACCTAGGGAGTTGTGTATACTTTCTTTGACCGAATTTAACTTGCTTTAACAACTGTGATAGATGTGTTTAACTAGCAGTGTATAAAATAAATATATATATTCTTTTACTACAAAGTTTTGGTCAGCGTTTCCTTGTTCCATAGTACTGAGGGCCTGTTGTGTAAACCCTGAATACTGCTCATCTCCCTCTTGAGAGAAGTCTTACTGCTCAGCCACAGCTACCAACTAAATCTTTGTGGTACAGACTGACACCAAAGGGGATTTATTGCTCTCACCTGTAGTTCTAATCTTCTGTAGTGCTCCCTAAGGGAACTGCACAGGATTCTGCCTAACAAGGCCGTCGAAGGACACTCTCGGGGCTCCGGCCTCGAAGCAGTTGTCGAAGTCATTGGCGCCTTGGTCGACGCTGACACAGATTCCATCGGTGCCCTCAACGCCATTTGTGGAGGATTTGCCGGAGTTCCCCCCTGAGGGCTGTGGAAACTCAGAGGAAGGCTCTCATTAAGTCTGTGAGGCCTGTTTTTGAGCCCTTCTCTGTTCCTCCACCCAGATTGGATTTATTCCAACCATTTGGATTATATTTCGGAGGTGGAAGAAGCGTCTGATGAGGAGTTGGTTGTGCCTCCTGAGGTCCCTGATGACCTTTTGTCTGGTCACAGTCAGATGGAAGACCTCCGTCAGTCCTTGCATGATGCCAGTGGTCTTGACACCTCTCCGTAGGTGGAGTTTGGCAGGCCTGAGCCTGGAACACATGCCAAATTCTCCTGTAGGCCTCTCATGTCCAGGGTGACGGAATACTTGGGGTGGTCTGCTGCACCTGTTGATTTTGATCAGGATGATCTGACGGACATCCTGGACCAAGGTCCACCCACTGACCCGGTGTTGCCATTTCACATGGCTTTGCAAAGAAGGCTGGCAGCGGCTTGGACTGCTCCGGAAACTCTCCCGGCAGTTGGTAAGTCGCTTCCAAAAAAAATACCGCCCAGCCAGTAGTGACCCCTGCTACTTATCGACGCACCAAGCTGCATACCTTAACAATCGTCCTGATGGGGACGACAAGCGCTTTGATGGTTGGACGAAGAAGGTATTTTCTTCTGGAGGTATGGCTTTGAAGGCAGCCAACTCCGTTTGTGCCTTGGCAAGATTCACTCACACTCTGTGGAATTGTGCATCTTTGGCAGCTGAGCATATTCCCGAAGGGGAAGATCAGGATGGTGTTCTAGCCCTCGTGCAAGACGGAAAGGATGCCGTGTGTGAATCCCAAAAGTTGGGTCTGGACATGGCAGACTGTGTCAGCCGGTCCATGGCTGCGAGCACTGTGATACGCAGGTTTGCGTGGTTGCGGAAGTCGGGGTTTGCTCCTGATGTGCATTCCCGGCTTCTCAACATGCCCTTTAATGGTGTCCATCTTTTTGTCAGCAAGGCTGACGAGAGCCTTGAGAGGTTGCAGACCTCAAAAGCTGCAGCAAAGTCTTTGAACGCTGCAGTACGTCAACCTCTGCCTTTTCACCCTGGGGGACAGCAATGGAGGGAAGGTTACTTTCGGTACTACTCTCCCTTTGATAGATCGAGAGGAGCTGCCAGTCAAAGGGGCCACCGTAGGAGTACCAGAAGTGGAAAGCAAGGTACTTCAGGTGCCAAAGCCGCTCGGGCAGTTGCCTCTTTGCCCTCAGCCACTGCAGCAGCTGCGTCAGCTCAGTCATGAGGCCATGTCCCATGGTTCGCCGGTTGGGGGCAGACTTGCGCAGCATCTTGGAGAATGGCAAGCCATTACTTCAGCTGTGTGGGTTCTGGAGATCAAGGGCTACCGTCTGCCCTTCCGGCAGAGATCTCACGACAAATCCAACTGGGAAGCTCTCTTTGAAGCGTCCGTATCCGCTCCTTGCACAGGAAATCCTATACCTGCTGGAGAAAGGCGCCATAGAACTGGTGCCTGTAGCAGAGAGGAACAAGGGATGGTATTCCCCTTACTTTTTGAGCCCCAAAAAAGACGGGGGATTGAGACCCATCATGGACTTGCGTTGGCTGAACAAGCTCCTCAGGAAGGACAAGTTCAAGATGGTAGCTCTTTCTCAAGTCCTCCAGGCCCTTCAACTTCAGGATTGGTTGGTGTCTCTCAACCTCAAGGCTGCTTACTTTCATGTGCCGATTCATCCCAAGCACAGGAAGTATCTGAGGTTCATGGTTGGCGACTCACATTTTCAGTTTCAGGTCCTGCCGTTTGGATTGACTGCCGCCCCGAGGGACTTCACCAAGCTGATGGTGGTGGTGGCAGCATATCTCAGAAAAGGGGGGATTCACGTCAACCCCTACCTGGACGATTGGTTGATCAGGGCGTGCTCACCCAAGCAAGCCCTAGATCTGTCCATCACCTGCCACTCCCTTCACAAGCTAGGCTTCTCCCTCAATTTAAAGAAGTCCCATTTGACACCTACCCAACGGCTCCAATAAATCGGAGCAGTGCTCGACACATCCCTAAGGCAGTGTTCGCCTCCCCAGGTGAGGGCTCTTCACATTCTGCAGATGGTGGACAAATTTCAACATGGCCAGAGTCTCCCGGCATTCGAGTTCTTGAGGTTGCTCGGCCTTATGGCATTCTGCATTTTCCTGGTGCCAGAGGCCAGGCTGCGGATGAGATCTCTGCAGTGGGCTCTACAGATGCAGTGGTTGCAGTTCTCTGGCAGGATTTTGGATCCTGTTCAGATTCTGCCCTTGGTCGCACAGGATCTTCTGTGGTGGGCCGTCAAAGGCAATCTGATGAAGGGTGCGCCATTTTGGCAACCTTGGCCAGAGGTGACGATCGTGACGGACGCATCCCTCATGGGTTGGGAAGCTCATGCCAACGAGTTGACAGCCAGCGGCCGTTGGTCTCCGTCGGCGTCCAGACTCCACATCAATCTGTTAGAGCTGCGGGCTGTCAGGCTAGCCCTAAAGGCTTTTCTGCCATCAGTGCGGGGGTAGAATGTCCTGATTATGACGGAAAATACGGTGGCCATGCACTACCTCAACAAAAAAGGGGGGCAGGCTCACTCCCGATGTGCATAGAGGCGATGCAGCTCTGGTTCTGGGCCATCCAGCAGGAAATTTCGATCTCAGCAGTTCATCTGGCCGGAGACGAAAACGCGGCGGCGGACGCTCTGGGCAGGCAGAGCACTGTCTCTCACGAGTGGGAGCTGGCTCAGGAAATTCTGTTAGAGATCTTCGTCCTTTGGTTCCCAGATGATCCTCATTACTCCGGCATGGGCCAGGAGAGCGTGGTACCCGGACCTTCTAGACATGTCCATCTGCCCTCCACGCTGTCTTCCCTACCAAGACGATCTGCTCTCATGGGAGGGGGGTCGGGTTCTCCATCCAGAGGTCAAGTCTCTCAGCCTTCATCCTTGGTGTCTGAAAGGTTGAGATATAAGGATTGGGACCTCACCGAAGACGTGATGGAGGTGTTGGTTCTGACCATAAGGCCCGCAACAAAGTCCCTGTACCGTTGCCGTTGGAAAAAGTTCTGTGACTGGTGCAGGGTACAGAATGTGGATGCTTTCCAATGTTCCATTCCTTTGGTTTTGTCTTTCTTGCTTTCTTTAGCCCACAAGGGCCTACAAGTGGGTACCATTAAGGCTTACGTGGCGGCGCTGTCTGTATCAAGCGCTCGTCTGAGGAATGTTCTTATTTTAAGATTCCTTTGATTTCACAGTTTCTAAAAGGGCTAACTAATGTGTTTCCACCGTCGCCTTTTCAGGTGCCGGGTTGGGATTTGAATTTGGTTATAAAGTTCCTGATGGGAGCTCCGTTTGAGCCCTTACATTCTTGTCCGTTGAGACTGTTATCCTTTAAAACTGTGTTGGTTGCGGTTACTTCCATACGCAGAGTGAGTGAGTTGCAGGCACTTTCCGCCAAGCCACCCTTCACTGTGTTCCATAAGGACAGGGTTGTCCTTAGAGTGCTGCCTTCTTTACTTCCGAAGGTTATGTCGGAATTCCATTTGAGGCAGAAGGTAATTCTTCCGGCGTTTTATCCTCCTCCACATCCTGGTAAGGAAGAGGAGAGGCTCCAAAGGTTGGATCCTAGGAGAGCTTTGAGTTTCTATATCTCACGGATGTCCCGGATCAGAGTGAACGATCAGCTCTTTGTTGGTTATGCTAGAAGGCGTTTAGGCCAGGCTGTTTCCAAGCAGACCTTGTCCAGATGGATCATTTTGACAATCTCTGAGTGTTACCGTTTGGCGGGAAAGGACCCTCCAGTAGGCTTACGGACTCACTTCACTAGGGGTGTGGCTGCCTCCATGGCTCTACAGAGGGGCGTTCCGATTCACAATATTTGCGAAGCAGCCACATGGGACTCTGTCCATACTTTTGTGAGACACTATTCCTTGGACTCTATCCATGGGCAGGATTTGGTCTTTGATAAGGCAGTCCTCTATTCAGCAATTTGATTGGGCATTCTAAAATTATGAAATTGTAAATTCTTTTCCCACCTCCATAAGTTGGTACTGCTTTGGGAGTCTGTCATAGATGTGGAATACGTCGGCGGACACAATCCCCTCGAAGAACAAGTTACTTACCCTATCTGGTAACGTTCTTTCGATGGAATGTTTTTGACGTATTCCACATCGAACCCTCCCAGCCTGCCCCTCTACAGAATTTCTTATGTGATTGCAGTTTACATTTCTGCAAGGCTTTCTGCAGTCATACTGGCAGGAGATTGGTGCCACACGTTCTGGGAAAAAACTACAACTGAGGCTACGGGCACCATGCGTCTCATATATAACATCCAGTGACGTCGACCCTCGATGGAGGCCCTCGACCTTGAGTGACAACGTATCGACGTCATCAACGCAGGACGCCTACGCCAAAGAATTTTCGGAAGCAGCACAGATGTGGTCATTACCTGTCATAGATGTGGAATATGTCGGAGGAACATCCCATCGAAAGAACGGTACCAGATACGGCAAGTAACTTGTTCTTCTGTTTGAGCTGTACCGCCTTCCATGGTTGTGTTGGTTTGTACTGCTGTTTTGTCGTATTCATAAGCATCTGAATCCATGAAAGATCCAATGCTGGAGAAGGAACAAGTTACTTTTCTGTAACTCCTGTTCTCCCGCATTGTTATCCTACATGGATTCACAGCGACCCTCCCTCCTATCCCTCCATGGCACCTCATTGGTTCCTACTGCCATGATATTGTACACTTTAAATGTGAAGGTGGCTACCAGGGGTGGAGCGAAGGTGGACAAACGCCACTGGTGGGGGCAGTATGTCCCAAAGTGATAGCAATGGACTATATAAGATACCAGCAGTTTTTTAAGCTTTAAAGCAAAACTGCTTTAATATTGCCTTGGATTCCCAGCCTGACTGGTAACATTCATAAGCATGTGAATCCATGTAAAATACCCATGCTGGAGAATAGTAGTTACAGGTTAGTAACTTATGTCTTTCTTAAGGCAGAATGCCTATCAAAACAGAAGCTCATTATGTTCTCTTTTTCTTTTTTACCCGAGCCCATGCTACTGCCACAGTCTACTATTAGACTTAAAGGATATTTCCACAGTGTGGAATCTGTGTGGCTGTCTAAGTGCACAGACATTTTATACAGAAGTGTGTGCTGTTTTTCTGCCTCACTGTGGCTAGTCTTACATTTTCAACTAATACAGTTCGAATCAAGTCCTGGATGGTGATTGTACCATGGTGTTGTGTGACATGAGTCTGGTGGTCTCTCTTTTCTAAAGGCTGTTCCATACTTATTTGATCATTATGCTCTCCTTCCTCTAAATCTCACCCTCTTATTCCTTCCAAGTCAAGTTTTTGAAACACTTCTAATCCTGTATATTTGGGAATAAGGTATGCAGAGAAAGAGGGATGCAGAGGCAGCTGCTGTACTAGTGCACCGTACACTCTCCCTTTCAATTTCTTTTGCTGGTGTATGCAAGATGTAAATGCAGGTGCCACTGCTAGGACCGGGTCTCTGGAACATGAGCTGGAAGGTCAACATCCCCTGCAAGTGAAGCCCTATAGACTTCCAAAAGCTCCTAAAGCTTCCATCTGGGACTGTTATGGCCACTCCATCCGCCCCTGCATAGGTTGCTCAGTGAAACACTCACTGAGCATGGAGACGCCTGATGTGTAGTGAATACTACTTCAAATAAATAGTCAATAGAACAGAAACGATATCGATGAAACCTTTCGTATCAAGCCCAAGAGAATAGTCATGCGTAGTCCCACAAGGATCATCTTTCTCCCCATTACTATTCAACATCTACCTGTCTCAACTAATAAAAATCATCGAAAGATACAGCCTCACCTGTTACAACTACGCTGATGACACACAAATAGTCTACAAATTACAAGACTCGCAAGAAAAAAACTCAAGACTAGAGAACTGCTTTTGTGAAATATACAACTGGATGAACTCAAACTACCTCAAACTCCACTCAGGCAGAACAGAAATAATGATCATCACAAAAAACAAAGAAGACAACCCCTACATCCCCTGGCCAACAGAACTTGGTGTAACCCCAACCCCATCGTCGACTGTAAAAAACCTGGGAGTCCTGATGGACAAGGAACTTACACTAGAGCCACAAGTTAACGCCCTTAACAAGAAATGCCTTTTTTCTCCTGCGAGCGGTAAAAAGGATCCTACCGTTCCTGTCATTCACCAACAAAACAATTGCCATCATCACTCTCATGTCCAGATTGGATTACGCCAATAGCTTTGATATGGGCATGCCTGAACGACTACTAAAAAAAAACTCCCAACGCATACAAAATGCGGCGGGCAGACTGCTCCTTAAATTACCTCAAAGTGAACACATCACACAAGCGCTGAAAATGCTACACTGGCTACCCATCAAACAGCGAATCAAGTTCAAATCAATGTGCATAATGCACCAAGCAATCCACGACCAAGCCACAGAGGTCCTTGGGAGAATGGTAAACGTACATCGCACAACCAGTTCACTCGGCTCCAGTAACAACATCCGTTTGGAACCAAAACCATACATCAAAAGAAAACTCGGAGGATCCTCTTTCTCTCACCTCGCACCGAAAACATGGAACGAACTACCAAAGAGGATACGTAACACAAGAGATCACTTTCAGGAAACTCTTCAAATCCTGGGTCTTCATCCAATAACTAGAAAGAATGCTTATAGGGGCAGTACACAGCGGAAACAAAGCTGAGAGAAGAAATCTATCCCCTATTCCCTAAGCCTTCGACCCTCAACAGAAGTAAGGGATATACCATCCACAACATAATGACCACAGATCATTCGGGATGGAAGGTAAGGTTCTCCAGCACGGGGTCTGGCATGGATTCACATGCTCATGAATATTCCCCGTCGTCAGGCTGGGAATCCTCAGTAAAGAAAAAATCAGTTTCAGTTTCGTTTCTGAACTGTCTTTCTACTAGGAACCAATCACTGGTCTCTGGCTCATACTGCCCCCAGCCAATGACTGCCCTCTACCTAAGCTCCTCCTCTGGCAGCCATACTCAGATTATTACCGCACGTTCAAGTGTTGGGAGTCCTCACGCTATAGCTCTCAAGCTTTTACTGCGTTTTGTGTTTTTTCGAAGAGTTTGCTCTTATATTTTCGGTCAATCGAGCCTCAAGCTCCACCGACTTCGCTTCAGATTAATGGCGATCCGTTTTCAGAATTTCTTACGCCCCTCAAGTGCAGAATTTCGTTGTGTTTCCACTTCCTGGGGGATTCCGGAAGATTTTGAGGCCTACCTTGTGGACATTGCACAGGACAAGGGAAGCATGACGGCTACTGGATCCAAGCTGTTCAGGAGCTGCCCTGGCTGTGGGCTTCAGAATGTCTTCAAGGAGGATGAGCACTTTCGGTGCCTCTGCTGCCTTCACGAAGACAAAATGCACGTGGAGAAGGTCTGTGCGTTTTGCAAGAATATGTTCAAACGCACGATGAAGGATCGTCGGATTCGACTCACCAACTGGCTGGAAGGGAAGAGCCCAGCAGCAGGTGAGAAGAAGTCATCCGAGCAATCTTCTAAGACCTTTGAGGGCGCTCCGGTGACGGGGGCCCAACAAAAGGCTAAGCACCGCGAGTCCGCGGACACCAGGAGCGCCGATCGGTCGGGCTCCTCGGCTGGCAGGCAGGGCGCACTATCACCGACGCCATCAACCACGAGCCAACGCTCTGGCTCGGTGAAGAGGAAGTCGGAGAACCTGGGTAAGCTTTGGGAGAAGCCCCGGTCGATCCCGACGGAGACAGCCGAGGGGGAGCGAGGCGGTGACCCCTCCCCCAAGGTGAAGGCCTCAGGCATGCCCAAGGTCGTGAAGGCCCTGATTCACCCGGTGAAGGCCTCGATCGAGTGAGTCGTAGCAGCCCTGGCAAAACCTACGGAGGCTTCCCCAGTGGAGGCGATTTCAGGGGCGAGAGTTTCCCTGCCACCCAGGAGGAATCGTCTTTTCTGCCTATCGAGAAGACCCCTGTGAAACCCCAGCAGGGAAAAGAGGGGGGGGCATGGTAGCCATAACGGACTTGGTTACCACCTCTGAGGATGAGTTGGAAAGCGTCCAAAGGATCTTGGACAAGAAGTTCGAGGAATCCAAGGCCCACGGGAAGGATCCCAACGAGGCCGACACGGAGAGCGACGGGGGCACCGACGAGGAAGATAGGGCCACGGAGGATCCCGCACCCTGACCGTCGGTCCCGTTGCAGCCCGTACCCGTACCACAGGACAATTCAGGAGCTATCTTCATTATTATATAGACCCTGTGCGCGGAGATAAGGATGAGGGTGTCCTTACCCCCGACCGAGGAACCAGCAGAGCCTGGTCTGTCGGGGAGCCCTCCTAACAAGCAGAGGCGAGTCCATCCTCCCCTCCCCTCCCCCCCCACCCCACCTTCAGCCTTCACTCCCATCCCCTCCTCCGAGGGACGAGCCGGGAACGGAGACGGCGATAACTGGGACGGACGACGACAGAGTGGACCTCCCCTCACTACCTCCTCGGGCCTCCCCACCCGACGAAATTGGCTCCTTCCACGCCATGATCGCCAGGGCATACAAGCTCTTCCAGCTCTGCCCCAAAGAACAGAAGAAGGAAGGTTTCCTGTACCAACGGCGGGAGGCCAAGAGGAAGACTGTCCTCTCAATCCCTTTGCTGGACGACATCTGGGACGAGGGGCTAGCGCTCCTGAAGAACCAGTCCACGGCTCCTGCCAGGAGAGACCGGTATGAGATGAAATACCGGGTCCCGGAATCTGCCCCTATGTGTCTCAGGGCACAGCCGTCCCCAGATTCGGTGCTCTTTGCAGCGGCCAAGAAGAAGGCGGCAGGGGCGACGGTGTCTACTTCAACATCCCCACCGGGCAACGAGGGGAAGAAGCTGGACGCCATGGGACGACGAGTCCTTTCGTTGGCAGCGACGATGATTAAAGCGGCCAACGCCCTCGCGATCTTGGCTCGCTACAACAGGGAGCTGTGGTTCAAGATCGCTCCCTTGTTGGACTTCCTTCGGGACGACAGGAGGGTGGAGGCCCTGGAAATCCTACAGGAAGGCGAGGTGGCGTCGGACCATGCCGTCACGGTGGCCACTTACATCGGCAACACCGGCTTTCGTCAGATGGGCAACAGCGTTTGCCTTCGCCTGAGCAGTACCGACGTACGCCAAAACGTGCAGACCAAGCTTCTGGACATGCCCTTCGACGGGAACAACCTGTTCGGCAAGACTGGAGAATCACTACAGGCCATCAAGGCGGACACTGAGGCGGCTCGGGCCTTGGGTGTTCTTCAATGACGATGGCTGTCCTTTCGGAATGCCGGAGGCAAGCAAGGTGCCTCCAAAGGATTCGGCGACGGCTCCTCGTCGTACCACCAAGCAGCCCGCTCCTCGTCACAGGAGGCCTACAGAGGACATGACAAGGCAGGAGGATCTCGTCGTCGCCGCCAAGGAGGCCAAGGCGGCAAGGCCGCGGCAAAGCAGGATTGAACCGACCGTGGCGTCGGGCCCCCACCTGAGCACCCCGGTGGGAGGCCGGCTGGCGAAATTAGTCAGCGTATGGAAGTCCATCTCCACCGACCGTTGGGTCCTAGATGCCCTCTCCCGCAGGCACGCCCTGGAATTTCAAAAGAGGTGCCCACGTATTCCACCCGTGGCCAGGAAGGAAAGCCACATCCGCCAGCTGCTACTGGAGGTTCGGGAGATGCTAAGAAAGGGGGCCATCGAACTCACCCCAAAGAGGCTCCGGGGTATACTCTCTCGTCTGAAAGAAGACCGGCGGTTGGCAACCCATCCTGGACCTTCGTCGTCTAAACAAATACATCAGGTCCCACAAGTTCCGGATGGTCACCCTCCAACATGTGCTGGGACAGATGGAGGAGGACGACTTCCTACCATCACTGTACTTGGAGGATGCCTACTTCCACATCCCCATTCTAAAAGGACATCGGAAATTCCTACGATTCGTGGTCCAGGGGTGACACTACCAGTTGAAGGCCCTTTTCTTCGGATTGAAGTCAGCACCCAGAGTGTTCACCACGTGTCTAGCCACAGTGGCGGCGCGGCTGCGCCTGCAGGGGATCCACGTCTACCTCTACCTGGACGATTGGCTCATCCGAGCAAAGTCAAAAGAGCTTGCCGTCGGTCACACAGCAAAGACCAGCCAGCTGCTCATGGATCTGGGGTTCTCGATCAACTTCGCGAAATCTCACTTGGTACTGTCGCAAGTCGCCCTGTTCCTGGGAGTCAGGCTCGACACAGTGGCGCGATTTGGCTTTGCCGTCTGGGGAAAGGATGAAGGCCATCCTGGGAAGGGTACAATGGCTGTTGACCCTGGATGTGGCCAGGGTGAGGTCCATCAAGTTCCTACTCGGCATGATGTCCTTGTGCATCTACCTCGTATGCCTATGCAGACTGGGGATTTGACCTCTGCAAGAGTTCCTCGATGCCCGTTGGATGCAAGCGACTGGCAGCTTCGAAGACAGGATACCCCTCAACAAGACTTTCCGTCAAGCGATCCGGTGGTGGGGCACCTGCGCGCATCTGATGGCGGGTATGGACTTCCAGACCCCGGTGCATCAGGAAACGGCGATGACTGACGCCTCCCTGGAGGGATGGGGAGCGCACACCGGAGATCTCCACGCAAGAGGCCTTTGGCTCCTGGAGGAGAGGTCACTACACATCAATGTCCTGGAGCTCCGAGCCGTGTTCTGGGCCCTGAGGTCGTTCCTCCGGTCCCTCAAGGGCAAGGTGGTAAGGGTCTTCACCGACAACACCACCACGATGTTCTACATCCGGAAGCAAGGAGGCACCAGATCCCCAGCCTTGTCCAAGGAAGAACAGGATCTGTGGCACTGGGCCGTCGCCCAGGGGATGTTTCTGGTACATTTCCATCTGGCAGGGATAAAAAACACCATCGCCGACTCACTCAGCAGGGAACTACGCTCGTGCCACGAGTGGGAGCTGCGGCAGGATCAAGTGGATCTCCTATTCCGACGATGGGACAATCCCCAGATCGACCTATTCATGACTCCGACAAACACCAAAAACCAGAGGTTCGCCAGTAGGTTTCCCCAGCCGGGGAGTATGGGCGATGCCTTCTCATTCCCCTGGGACGGCCTGTTCCTGTATGCGTTCCCGCCGTTGCCGTTGCTGCTGCGTCTCATCAATCAACTCAGAAGGTCCCGGTGCGGGATGATCCTCGTCGCACCAGCGTGGCCGAGGCAGATTTGGTTCCCGGACCTTCTGGACATGTCAGCGTCCCCCCCAGTCAAACTGCCGTCGGACACGGATCTTCTCGCCAGAGAATAAGGCGCCATCCTCCACCACGATGAACCTGCAGGCCTGGCTCCTGCAGCAATAGAATTCGGAGGATACAATATCCCGGCGGACTGCAAGGAGGTACTTGCAAAGGCCAGGGCGCCTTCTACTCTCAAGTGCTATGGACACAAATGGAAGAGGTTCTCTGTCTGGTGCCGTGCACAGAAGATTAACCCTCTGTGGATTACGGCCCCTCAAGTACTGCCGTACTTGATATCGCTGGCCAAGACGGGGCTCACACATGCCTCCATCAAGATCCATCTGGCGGCTATCTCCCGCTACACCAGAACTCTGCGGTGGTCTTCCCTATGGTCCCATCGCCTGGTGAAGGTGTTCAGGTAGGGACTGTTCCGATCGTTCCTGCCGGTGAAGGTTCCGGCCCCGGCGTGGCAGCTCAACGTGGTGCTGTCCAGGCACATGGGGCCCCCATTTGAGCCTCTGTATGCGGCACCGTTGAAGTTCCTGTCGTGGAAGACAGCATTTCTTGTGGCCATCACCTCCGCACGATGAGTGGGAGAGATCCAGGCCCTCTCCTGTAAACCTCCATACCTGACATTCCACGCAAAGAGGGTGGTGCTGAGGACGCATCCCTCCTGTATGCCCAAGGTGCCGTCGGACTTCCACCTCAACGAGCCCTTGGTGTTACCTGCTTTCTTCCTGTTGCCTTCGTCGCCGGCTGAGAGAACTTTGCACTCGCTGGATGTGGCTAGGGCGCTGAAGTTGTATTTGGACCGCACAAAGAGTCTTCGGAAGACATCACAGCTGTTTGTGAACTTTGGAACTGTGAACCAGGGGAAGGCCCTTTCAAAGGCCTCCATTTCCAGATGGATCTCTGGCTGCATCATGCACTGTCACCAGTTGGCAAACCTACCGTTGCCCGGCCGTCCAAGAGCCCATTTGACCAGAGCGATCGCTGCTACCACAGCGTTCTTGTCTGGTGTGCCCCTCCTGGACATCTGCAGGGCTGCTACGTGGAGGTGGACGCACACCTTCACGAGATTCTGCTGCGTCGACCGGGATTCCAGGGAGGAGTCCCGGGTTGGCCAGGCAGTGCTGCGCAACCTGTTCGCCTGAATGTGGGCCTGGTGAGGAGTTAAGAGTTGCTTAATGTTGAGTTGATGAAATGCTTAATGTTGAGCCTTGCCACACCTCGTGCATGTGTGTACTGCTATGTATTCTTATATTCATGAGCATGTGAATCCGATTGTTTTTATTCAAAGTTGTAGTTAGCAGAAGCCCTGGCCAATGCATTTCAGACTCTAGGTCCTTCTTCAGGGTGGTCTGTAAAAAAATAAACAGACATGCTGTAGAAACCACTTCTACTCTCAATATACTGATCAGTATTACAATTCACAAAATAGAAATTAAAATGGTAGATATTAAAGCGTACCTGTCAAGCAATGGTCCTTCCTCCACTACTATAGAATCAACTTTCCCCAAAGTAATTCTCACACTGCTTTATCTGAAATCCATGGATGCGTATTTACTACTAAAAACAGAAAATTGCGCAGTTCTGTAACAGTGACCCATTTGTCTGCTCCACATATCAGTATCAGTAATATTAGCAACAACCATCTGTTTTATCATGTAAAATGGTGAATCTGTTACCTTGGTCTTTGTCCAAACTTTGTTATGTGTGCAAAGCTATGGAAGCCAAGTTTATTGTTCATGTGGCAAAGGAAATATTCTCTGGATCCCTGCAATGTGTGTAATAAAGGGGTAAAACTAAGCTCTGAGGCGTATAAACAGTAGTGGAACAATATGCAGAGGCAGCTGATCATACAGCGGATTACCACATAGCAACGTGCTTTAGGAATTAACTTACCTAAGTGCATGTAACCGCATGCCTCTTGTCGAGAAAAGATAGGATCTCTTGTCTGTGTAAGATATGGATGTCTTGTACCTTAACGGGGGAAAAAAAAGCACATTAATGTTGGCGTTCCTATCGAGTTAACACTCATGGTGTGGCAGATGTAAAGCAAAGTAGCTATCACTTACCGGGACAGGTAGAAAGCAATAAAATCAATTCCATGTAATTGTTCACTCATAATGTGGAACATAGGCTCATTGATGGTGATGTACCTAACATATCTAGAAAGTGTATGTGACGTGCAACAGATACTTTGCTGCTTAGGTCTGTGCTGATAGTAGTTTCTAATGATGAATTGCGATAGTCTGCATGTGGTTGCAGTCTACATAATAAAGACACATGAGATGGGTCATCTTCCAATAGCCAATTGTTCGTGGTAATGCTGTATATAGGTAATACTAGTTTCACACATACACGGACAGTGCTATACTCAGTATCTCTTCTTGTTGAGCTTATGATCACAAAAAAACAATATAGGTCAAGTTCTTCATGAGACGCCCTGGAGAGACGGTGTCTAGTCTGTCGATCCAGAAGGCCTTGCTTTGTTCCAGTCTCTTGATGAGATTTATCTGAAGATTTCTGGTACTGATCACTTCCAATATCTGTAATCGGATTTGCGCAAGCTAATGTTTGTACTCCTGAAAATGTCTTGCAACAGTGGAGTGTCGGTTGTTGGTTCTGATATTTGACTTATGCTCATTCCATCGTATACGAACCTTGCGGCTGGTTTGCCCCACATACGTCAGGCCGCAGGGGCTTTTGATGGCATAGATGACATTCTGGGTTTCACAAGTTGCATAGTCGTTTAGTTGCACTTTCTCTCCAGTTCAGGAGTGGGTGATTACGTCCCCTTTGGTTACGTTGTTGCAATTGTTACATGCAAGGCATGGGTAAGTTCCGGGGTGCCTGCTGGGTTGATTCCTTGTTTTGTTGGGTTGAGTCTTCTTTGCTGGTGTATGCCAAATGTAAATGCAAGTGCCACTGCTAGGACCGGATCTCTGCAACATGAGCTGGAGGGTCACCATCCCCTGCAGGTGGAGTCCTGCAGACTTCCAAAAGCTCCTAAAGCTTTCATCTGGGACTGTAATGGCCACTCCATCCGCCCATGCCCATCATCACTGCCGGCTTTACTTCTAGCTCCTGAGAGGAACTCAAAATGCTCAGCAGAGTGGAATACCTTTAATCCCTGAATAAGCCTTGCTGCACCTTTTGACTCTGCTTCCTGGAGGTCAGCTAACCAGCACTGTACTCCAGGTGGGCATGGAGTGGGGTCACACTGCACATTAATGTGCCTGCCCCCGTCTGCCCAATCACACCCCAGTGCATTTTCTACCTACCAAAGTGTTGCTGGATGGCGCTTCATGTACAAATGCTTCTCTCAAGTTCCTTCTCCTGATCTACAAAGATATGAACAGTCCTGCTCCTCAGTAACTGGCTGACTGTATTTCTGCCTACTTGCCATCTTGTTCCCTCCACTATTCGTCTGCACTCAGTGTCACTGTCCCACAACCCTCTTGTGCTTCCTCTCACTTGAGCTCCTTTCCTCTACCCGCCCCGCTCCATTGGATCCTACGGCCCATCACAATGGTCAAAGAGGGAGCACTCCCTCCCCTGCTCCCTTTCCTGTCCATCGTACTCGAGCCCACCATTCTCTGAAGTGCTGTGTAATAGTAATGTAATTTTGTGTATTTGTACAGTACTCTTCTTTAGTTTGCAACACTAGCCCGCCTTGGTGAATGGTACCTTTTGTGTATCCATTATAGGGGCAAGCATAACCTTAATGCAGATAAGATCTCCCTACTACTGAGTGACATTTGAAGAATATTAATTAAAACTCAAATAGTCTGACTGAATCCTACAACGCTCTGCCGATTTTGATCGTTAATGCACTGCTTCTTTGAAAACTAATCTTCTGTCCAACCAACAAACGCTTCTGCAATATTATTCTGATAATGATTAGATGCTTAGAGCTAAAGTCAGATCTGCGGAAAGGCATTGCAGGAAATATCTTAACTCTTGTATTTAATGTTTAAAAAAGTTGTAAGGAATATAAACTAGTATTAATGGAAGTTAAACAAGTCTTTTTTGTAACACTCAAATCGAGTCTGCAGCTAATTCCACCAAAGCCCTCTTCAAAATCTTGAATCGATTTTGCTTAGCCTGCCCAGAGCATAACTGGTCCTACACCATCCAGAGGGTTGGTGTGATAATTTACAGTTCTTATTAAATAGAATTAACGTTCAGTAATCTGTACATTCTTAAGTTACTGTTACTTCTAAGAATAAGGTGCACATGGCTAAGAAGCTGGAAAAAACCTAAAATGTCCGCCTGTTCAGAGGTGCTCTTTTCAACCTCTCTCTCCTGAAGAGGTTTGCCAGGTTATACAAATGTGAATCTGTCTAGCTCTCTGGGATATCCGCCCCCCTCATCTTTTGTTAAGGAATGCACCGTATTCTTGCCTGGCTGATTACTAAAATCATTAATTTGCCTTTTTTGGGCAGCTATGTCCTGGAGATCTTGAGAAGGAACTAGATCACCCATCTTCTGGAAAGAACTGCTCTTGACAGTTGAATGTGCTGATAATAGGCCGATCTCACACTTTATATTTCTAATGAAGAACCTGAACAAAATAACTTGTACTCGGTTCCAGTTCATTGAGGTTGATGGGTTCAGTATCTTGATGTTGCTGGTACTATCGGCTACCTTTGAAAATATAGGACATCAGTTTTTTCTGGATAGATGCGTTGATCTATAAAATATTGTTGATAATACTTGAAAGTGGTTTAATCTTCTTTCCTCTTTGGCAGATCAACTTGGTAACACTCCATACTGGAATGTAGAGTCTGCAGGGAGCATTATAGCTTACCCTCTTTAGTATCAATATTAATCCTCTACATTACCTTTTAGTTGAGGGAGGAATGTTGTTCCAAACCTATGCAGATGACACTATTATTACTGAAATGCAGCAGTTAACCCGAGTAGGATGCAGTCTTTATTCAGTACCATAGAAATCGGGATGAAGGTCAAGTGGCTCCGTTTAAATAAAAAACAGGATTCCTGTTTCTTGCAACCAATTAATACTGTGTTTTGCATGCTATGTTATTTAATGTTAATACATCACATTCATCCTTTTTGTGAGTATCAAGCTGTGCTGCTTTTGCTCAGGCATACAACAGGGCCAAGCTTGACCATTATAAAATCTTATTTCTAGATGTTAATCGGTCTCTAGGTGCTGTTGCCAGGATTTATAGCCACCTCCTCTTGACAGGCTCACATTTCACTCATTTTAACAGGACTGCATTAGTTGCTCATTACAGCACAAATTAACTTTAAGTTTCTCACCTTACTACACAAGGCTTTGTATGAGCTGGCCCAAGACTACCTTCAAGATAAGGTGAAATGGTATATCTGGAGGAAAAAAGCTTTTTTAAAGAATGGTTAATCTGAGCCATCCTCGATCAAAAGCACTGGGTTGTTCCTTCAGAGTTCACATAGTTAATATATGGAAAGTGCTACCTCAAGATATATGAAAAATGTATCATCTTCTCAATGTTTTGAAAGTAACTGAAAACATTCCTCCTGCACTTATTTTATTTTTGTTTTATTTATTGTGCATTTGTATGGTGCCTATGCATCAAAAAAGTGTTTCCAGACGCCACAAGACAAGGGAAGGTACCAGGGATAAATGAACAGTAACAGTCCAATTAGGCCTTGTGACATTCAGATCGTGCAAGTGCAGTTCTCCTGCTGCTCTCCCTGCAGTCGGGCTGCTGCTGTGGAGCCACTCCATCTCTGCAGTCTCAGCACATGGCCCTCCCCAGCTCCCACACCTACCAGTTGTCAACTTTCAGAAGAGTTCCTCCGCAGCCGAGCACGTGGCCCAACCATCCTCCTCTTCTAGCCCAGGACTCTGCCGGTCTTGGACACTTCCTCTTGCTGGTCTCTATGCAGTCGTGCTGCTGCCCAAGGAGACACGTGATCTCTGCGGCCTCACCACACACTGCCCTCCCCAGCTCCTATACCTTCCGGTTGTCCACTATCAGAAAGGGCTGCCGCTGTATCACCTCAACCGACCACATGACTTCTCATGTAACCATCCCACGTCCCATACATTACCATACTACTGAGTGTTCTCGCTCTCTGCATCCTCATTAAAGTGCAATGTATTTAAGGACTACAATCTCTCCCTGCTTACTCGTGTTTGTGTGTGTGTACCCAGTCATATTTACATCTCTTTCTTGTGCGGTTTTCCTTTTCTCTCTGCGGTGAACTTATTCAAATTTTTACCATGCATTTTTCAGCTGCATTTCTCATCCCTTTCCTGAATTTCTGCCGAATGCCTCCTTTAATCCCCATTCTTTATTCAACTCGCACTCACCATGATATCACATCTCGCTCTTGGCATGCATTCAATCTTTACTGTGCCATTTCCTCTCCCCGACTCCTGTTATTTCCATTGGTCTTTGGAATGCACGCTTCATCTGCAATACATCTCATTCTACTCTTGGTTTGTTTTTCTGTCTCAATCTACAGTGTGTGTCTTAGTGAAACCTGACTCTCTGCTCCTAACACTTCCACACCTGCATTGATTTTCTCTTCCTTAACTAAATTCTCTCACACCCCTCCCTCGGCCAACTGGCAGAGGTGGCATCACTGGCCTTCTTTACCACTGTTAGTGGTCTGCCTCATCCTCATCCTCCAACATTCCTCTCTCCAACCTCCCTCTGTTAACATCCTTGAATATTACTTTTCTTTATTCTCTAAACCCCACTCCCTTGCGTTTCTTGCCACCTGTCGACCCTCCAGGTCCTACTACTACCTTCTACGTTGATCTGGACTTTTCATTCCATCCAGTTTCCATGTTCTTATGCATTGTTTCTGCTGGGCGACTTCAAACTTCACCTTATCTAGCCACTCGTTCTCCCCAGTTAAACCTCATCTACCCACTCATTCTCCCCACTTATACCTCTGAACTCCTTCGTTCTGCTCCCTGCTCCTCCGCCCACATCGCTGGTTCCTCCTTGGACTTTTCTTCAATTTCTCTTGATGCCCCAGTTTTATAATACCATCTATTCTTCTAATCACTTACTCTTTTCCTTTTCCTTCTCATCTTAAAGTCCCACACCCTCCTCCCTTTTCCCACTCCTTTTTTCTGACTTGACATGCTTTTTCTCATCCTCTTCCTTCCTCACCACCCTCTTTCAATCGTCCTTCTTTGATACACTTCTCTAGTCTTGATCAAGCTGCATCTACTTTTCATACCTCTCTCCTCTACCCTTGACGTTAAACATCCCCTCCATCCCTTTGTCCCCTCTTGTAGCCCCCACAACCTTGGTTGTTTTCTACTCTTAATTCCCTTCCATCTTCTCTATGAAAAACAGAACATCACTGGAAGAAAACTCACAACCCCTCTGATCGCCCTCATTTTTCTGTACTTCGTTCCTCCTAGAATTCTTCACTTTTTTGTGCCAATGAATATTATTTTTCAACATTCACCTTCTCTCTCCCAACATCTAAGATCCTAATAAAATGATGTATTCTTCTCATATCTCCTCCTTGCACTCATCCTTTTCCCATTCTACTCCTCCACCTGCTCCATCTCCCCTACTTCAACATATTTAGTGCTTTCCATTCTTTCAGAATCTCATCCCACTGCCCCCTTGACTCTATTATCTCTGGCCTGCACTCTGGACCAGGTGCTATCTCTCTGGGCCCACTTGGTTAAATCAGGGGTCAAGGTTGACATCTGCTGCACTTACCCAGCAACTATTGGCGCATACAGGAACTTCCGACAAGCTTACTCTCTCTTCAGCCAATCCTGTCATAAAGAGGAATTTGACAGGTCTGACCAGGCTGTACCCACCGGTCAAGTGCCCGCACCGAATCTGGGATCTAAACGTGGTACTCAGTGCCCTGGCGCACACACCTTTCGAGCCCATGTCCACTGTGGATATCAAACTGATCACCCTAAAGACAGCGCACCTAGTGGGCCTTAAATCAGCTCACAGAGTTGGCGAGATCCAGGCTTTAGTGGCTTTGGAGCCCTTTACCAGGTTTCAATGGGACAAAGATGTGCTCTGCACACACCCCAAGTTCCTCCCGAATGCGATTTCCTCTTTCCACATTAATGAGTATATCGTGTGCCCCACTTTTTCCAGACCCCAACGAAGGAGCTGAAAAGGCTGGTCACTGCCTAGATGTCAGAAGAGCACTTAAATTGTATCTGGACAGGACAAAGGGCTTCAGCAAGACAGACGCCTTGTTTGCCACGTTCGGCGGCTCAAAACTGGGTCAGCAAGCGTCCAAAGCTTCCATAGCTAGATGGATGACCACAGCGATCCAGGAGGCCTACAAGGTGCAACATAAGGTTCTGCCAAGGTGCATGCATGCTCATGCCATCAGGGCCAAGGCAGCAGCGGTCACTTTTCCGCACCATGTGCCATGACAAGTGATTAGCATACCGGCTACATGGGCCACACCATCGACCTTTTACAAACATTATGGCTACATGGGCCACCCCATCAGCCTTTTACAAACATTACTGCTTGGATACCAGTTCCATGGTGGATACAGCATTCAATGAAGCAAATGATGGTGCCAGGATGGCGAGAGCAACTGGTGGAAAAAAGGCAGAAGGTAATAAATCAAATCATAATTTTTATTTTATTTAGATTTGAGTATAAAAATCATCATTAGACATCTTTAATTCATTTTTATAAAAAAAAATCCTAAATTTCAGGCATTCATACATTCATTCAGCTAATTCAGATCCTAAAATATTAAATTATTTTAAGAATTTAAGAAAGTTCAAATTCAATTCCATTATATTGCTAATAATTGTTCACTCCAGACAAAATATCGACTATTGGTGCCCATATATATGAATCTTCTTTATCAAACAGGCTTCCTAGTAAATAGTTTCGACTTGGCTGATTATATGTCTTCATCAGAATTGGATGAACGTTTAAAAAAATTCTAAAATCAAACAAAAAAATATTTCAATTAAAATGCTGTTTAAAATATACCATACTGTCTCTTTTCACTCAGTTACTCCCATCAAACAACAAAGCCCAAACCCGGGGAGAGGCCTATATGGTCTATCTCTTTACCCAACTGAGGTTCAGCTTAATAAACTGAACTTATAAACATTATTCCAGTATGGTATTCTAGCCAAGTCGAAACTATTTACTAGGAAGCCTGTTTGATAATGAAGATTCATATATATGGGCACCAATAGTCGATATTTTGCCTGGAGTGAACAATTATTAGCAATATAATGGAACTGAATTTGAACTTTCTTAAATTCTTAAAATAATTTAATGTTTTAGGATCTGATTTAGCTGAATGAATGTATGAATGCCTGAAATTTAGGATGTTTTTTATAAAAAATGAATTAAAGATGTCTAATGATGATTTTTATACTCCAATCTAAATAAAATAAAAATTATGATTTGATTTATTACCTTCTGCCTTTTTTCCACCAGTTGCTATCGCCATCCTGGCACCATCATTTGCTTCATTATATGGCCTTACCTCAAGGTGCCAGTGATTTTTGAGGTTTCCACCATTTGGTTGATCGGATACAGAATTCAGCCAAGCAGTGCTGCGTAATCTTTTTGCCCTCTCCACAGGGCAGTTGTGTCAGTGGTTATTGACCATACAGAAAAGGGGACGGGCTGTAGGAGTAATTGTGTTACTCACCGGAGTGACTAACGTACTCCTAGTCCTTAGTCCCCTTTCTTCCATACGTCCCACCAGCCTCCCCCCACCCCCTTCTAAAAAGAGCAGTGAGGTTATTCAGTGTAATACAGTTGACGTGGCTGTAAATTTAAAGGGAAAGTGATTTTTCTGGTGGAAAAGGGTTCTGTTCCCATCCCCCGCGAGGGACGCCCATAGAGGATGGAGGAAAGGGGACAGTGGACTAGAAGTAAATCAGTCACTCCGGTTCAATAGTTACATGTCTACCTCTGCCTTTCCCTGTTTTTCAAATATGCTTCTATTATTCCCATTCCAAAGAAACCTTTCTCTTGACCACTGATTGCTCACTGACGTTCGACAGATTTGTCTCCTTCCTTTCCTCTCCAAGCTTCTCGAAAAAGTGGTTTACTTTCACATTTCTTTCTCTTGAATATGCACTCTCTGCTTCCCTTGACTTAATCAGGATACTGCCCTGTACATTCTCCAGAATCTGTTCTTCCTCACTTCACCAGCTCTCTTCTGTCCTCTAGACCCAAAACATTTTCTGCATTTAACAGTGTAGAACACCCCACTCTGCTCTCCCCTCACTGCTTTTGGGATTTTCCAATTCTGTTACTCGCTGGTTTAACTCCTCTCTCTAACCACACCCATTCATTTCTTGGGATGATCACACCTCATCCTCTCATTCTCGTTGCTACGGTGTCCCGCATGGCTCTATACTTTGTCCTCTTATATTTCCTAACTATACTATTCCTCTCTTCTCTCAGTGAAGCCTTCAAACTCTCATCTCACTTGTATGCTGGTGACTCCAAGATCATTTTCTTTCTCTTCTTTTTCTGACTCCCTCAACTCCCCCGTCTCTGAATGCCTCATTGCTGTGCAGTCTTGGATTTCATTCCGCTCTTACATCCTAATCAGTCCAAAACGGAGAACCTTTTTATTGCTCCCCACTAGCTTCACACCTCCTCCTGCCCCCATTCTCATGTTGGACTTTTATTCCTCCCTCTTTGCTATCCTTTTCTTCTGCATGCAGTCTTGGTGTTCTTTTTTTCGCTTATTTCTTTGCCTGCTCGCATCCATCACTTTCATCTTTTTAGTTATTTCATGCAGCAAAGATTCCCATTCCAGCTTTAATGTTTTTCTCTCTGTGCCTATTCTGCTCTTTTTATCAGCTTGCTTCTTTTTGCTTGCTGTTAGTCTTTTCTCACTTACTCCTCATTATTGTATTAGCCCTTCTCTTCTGTCCATTTCTCTTCTCTCTTATGAGTTCTGTCTTGTTTTTCACCTTCTCTGTCTGTATTTATTTTCGTTTATCTCCTGTCTTCTCCTAAATCTCCCTGTGCTCCCTCCTGCGTTCTCTCCTTAGCCCTTCTTGGCTGCAAAATGTGGAACTCTTTCTTCTGAAATTCGCTCTTCCCTTTCGCTCCATATCGGTCATTCTTGTCTAAAAGCCCACCTTCCTTCCTTCCCTTTCTTCAATTTGTTTTCCCATCAGTTCTTATTTTGTACCATTGTATCTAATTGTGTTCGGCGCTTTAGTGAAATGGCTTTACAAATTATAATAAAATACACAATATACATTGTTATTCCAGTAAGATCTGCTGCCTCTGTTTCAGTTCCAGCTTGCTCATTCTTCCAGCACTGACACACCGAAGTGGGTATTCTTGGGCTTTCCAAATGAGCAAATCATATACAGTGCCGGGTTAGTAGTGGAGCTGGAATGGGTAGAGGCTGCTGTGAAATGGGGAGCTCCAAACGGGGAGAAGTAAGGCGAAGTGTAGCGATCAGTGACTTGTAAGATTTTCTTAGAAGAGTAGGGCCTTGTGTATTTCCTGAAGTGTAGGATGGACAGGGCCAGGCTTAACTGTGGCGGTAACCTGTTCAAAAGCCAGAGTGCATAGCAGGACAAGGCCAGTTTCCTGGATATTTCCCTAGTCCCTTTCCTTTTCGTTCTGATGATGTTGTGGTTACCTGGCGGTGAGCAGTGGGCAGAAACAATTGCCTGGAAGGAATTGCCCAATACTGCAGCTTGATTGGTCACAGGCCAGTAAATCTGTGTCTTATTCACTTAAAGACCATATGCCACAAGTGGGGGTGGCTGATCTCACAAAGGATGTAGCAGTGGCTAGAGAATGTTTGGTTGCAAAATGGAATGTTAGTGGACCAACAACATGGTCTAGGGAATCAATCCCCATATATTTCTGTTCTTAGGTGTGCACTCCACTGGGTCAGGCCACACTCTATTTCAACTTTCCTTGAAACCAACTGTGAATCTGCAATCTTCACTCTTGCATCCTCTCATTTACCAGTCCCTCTGGAAGTTTGGATACGTGGCTTAGAACCATAGTTCAGCCCAATACGTCCTCCACAGGTTGTGGTTTGGGGAAGACAGACACATTGCAGATAATCGCCCCATCACACCTCAAACGAGTGTACTCAGAGGACTTTCCATATAACATTCCTGAAAGTTCTTCCTGATCTTCCTCTTCTCAGAATTTTATCAGCTGACCCCAGAGGATTTTTTTCCTCGCTGAATTGTGTGTTGTGTGCTGTCCCCTCTTTTAGGCATAGGTGCCAACATGTATGCTGTCTGCCCCGAACTTTGTGTACTGTCCACTACTGGAGCCTTTGTGCTGCTCGGTCGATGAGCCTCTGCAACAACCTTTTCCTGGGCTTTTGTGTTGCCCTTTTACTGAGCCTGTGTTGTCCGCTTCTGAGCCTGTGCATTCACTCTGAGAGTGTGGGCTGCCTCTTTCCACAGCCTGCATGCCGCCGTCCCTCCTGAGCATGTGAATTTCCTCCTCGTCTGCGTGTGTATGCGCGCTAATAATCTTTCTTGGCCTGTGCGTTGCCCACTCACCTGAGCCTGTCTACCGTGCCCAGTTCAAGTCTAAGTGATAGACCCCTTCTTGAGCCGTTATCTATACCCCATTCCAAACCTGTTTTGCCCCCCTCTGACCACATGAGCCTGCTGATGCACCTCTTTGACATGACCTGCTGGTGTGCACTCCCACTTAGTATTCGCATGTATTTTTATTGTGACACAGAATGCCTGATGGCCGTATTGTTTAAATAAACCCAAACTCACAATATGTTTGTCATTTGTTTGGTGCTTAAAATGCTTTGGTATTGTTGGAAAATGAATAATGTGCTTCTCAGTTATGAGGCGAAGTATGACATTAAGGCTGACTATGAAATAGTTTATTTTTCCATATAACTTGTTTTTATTTTAAAATCAAGAAACAATAAATATGATTAGTATAGTATATCGGGACTAGAAAAACAGGACACTTCCATGCTGCAAATAGTTATCAAGCCATCCCACACCCTTCCCTTGCAACAGCTCTTCAAGCATAGAGTCACGCGTATAGTAGCAGTTTCGCTGCCTTCCATTTCCCCCAAATTTTCTCTGCCTTGTCTAGACACCCTCGGGCAGCATAGATTCGTTTTTCGAGGGTTATACATACTTTAATATCTCACACCCATTTACTATATGAGGGGCGTTCTGGTGCACCCCATTTGCAGGCGCTTTTGCATTTTATGAGGCAGAGTGCTGTGGGCAGGAAAAGCTTTTCGTAGTGGGTAAATCATGTTATCCCCAAACCATAAGCAGTAACATTGCTGATTCACATGACACTTCTGTTCCCATCGTGAGCATCAGTTTATCTAGGCATTTCTCCCAGAAACCAGGTGATCTGTGGGACATCCCATAAAATGTGGATAGAGGATGCTTCTTCCCCCCCCCACACCTAGTGTAGGCAACCTGGATTTTCACTGTGTCCCCGTTTAAAAAGCAGGGTGCATGGATGGTGTACACTGTGCAGGATTTGAAGTTGCACTAGTCGAAGTTTGGATGAGACCACCATCACCCTTAGGTACATGTGTGCCTCAATCCAATCTTCAGGTTTGAGAGACCCTATGTCCACCATCCATTTTGACAGAAGTCGAGAAAGTTCCCTAGATGTAAATGAGGAGATAGTCGGGCATAGAGTGGAGATAACCTTCATTGTGATTGGTAGGATATTTCTTTCTTGGGGAGTGGAGGGGGGGGGGATCTCTCAGATTTCTGATATTTGTGTGCGAAGGGCATGTTGCAGCTGTGTATAGTTGTATCTTTCAGTGTCAGGCAGTCCAGGTGTATGTTGTAGGTCTGTGAATGTACTAGCTTCCCCTCTTTAATCATCTCCCCAATGGTCAGAATATTAGAAGCTACCCATCTCGCAATCCTGCCCACTTGTTTAGCTTCCTGCAGATATGCATTGCCCCACAAGGGCTGGGCTAGCAGTGGCCTGTTCCCTCACCTCCTTCTATGTCTGTATAGTGTGTTGGGTCACTTTTGGGGAGATAAACATCGAGTCGCCCCGTATAAGATGTGAAGCGGGACGATGTCCTTCATCCATCCATCCATGCATGCTTGTTTGCTATGCTTGGTCGGCGAGGGTCCTTTTCAGGCAGTCATTCAGCACGACTAGCTGACTCAGCCAATATTAATGCTGTATGTGTGGGAGCCGGTGCCTCCTTCCCACACAGAATGTTGTACTGTGGCTAGGGAAATGTGTGGTTGGCCACCATCCAGGGCCTCCCTTTTTGTAAATTCCAGCTTATGGATCACATGCAGGGCATTTTGAAGAATGTATGTGTACCTGGGTAGGGTTAGCATTTGGTTATGGCAGGTATGCCAAGCAAGGTTAGGCGGAAGAGACGTCAGTGCTGCACATCGGATAAGAAAAGCTCAGTAATGGGGATGAGATTGCGATATTTGCCTCAATATTAGCCTAGATATATAGGCCTAGATAACGGAGGTCCTCTTTCTCAACCTGATAGGGGCACATGGAGGGTAGCGCCAGGTCCCTGCCTTGCAATGGGAAAAGTGTGGATTTATTCCAATTTACCCTCAGTCCGCCAAATTTCCGTAGTAATCGGTGAATATCTCTGCGATAACCGCATCGTCTAGGATGGATCTATGTGATCACTGCGCTGCCCAAAATGCCGATGGCAGTTATGGTGCGGCGCAGTGATCATATGGATCACTGTGCCCGCGTCCCCTGGCCTGCATTACCCCTCCCAACCCCCCACCCCACTTACTTTAGGGCAGCCCACTTCTGTGTGTGCCGCCCGCACTCTGTGATCCCTGCAGTGTCAGCTCTTCCCACTAATGTGGGTTTGAGCTGACGCTGCAGGGTGCTTTTTCTTTCTCTTCTTTTTTTTTATGCGTCCCCTGATTTCCAAAATGGTAAGTGAGGGACACCCCAGCAACCCCTGACCCCCATTACTGCACCCAGCAAGAGTGGGGGACACCTCCACAACCCCCGCTCTGCTTGGGCGCAGTAAATGTTACCCTCATTTTGTGCGCCTCCAAAGTCGCAGTAACTGTGGGGGCGCACAAATGAGGGCGACATTTTTGTATGATACCTCTAGGATCACCCCCTCAATCTGCAGCTACAAGTTCCCTCATCAGCCTGAATCCCTCCTCTCTAGCCATGCAAGCATTTTCCCAGCTTTACCTCAGCATCATAGATACGACTGTGTTTTTCCCCATGTGATTGTCATGCGTTATCTAGAGAGATATTTTCGGAGGATCTCCTTTGCAGTGATTAGTGCTTTGTGGTCCTTGGGGGTGGGGGGAGGCCAGAGCTAAGGAAAGCCTCCTAGCTGCATGACCTCTCTCTCCGCATCCTCTGTTTTCTGGAGCTGGGCTTTCTTTTTTGCCGCAGTCCATGAAATCAGTCCATAGCACCGACTTGTACTCTCCCCATACTGTCCCAGGACTGTCAACCAACCTTGTTTTGGGGAAGGATTGTTCGGTTTTGGTAGTCACGTCTACAATACAGTCTGGGAAGCCACGGTAGTAGCTATTAACTCACCAGCAGGGTGTCTGTCTGTGTCATTCTGTTGTTTCTGGCCTTCATGAGGAGTGGTGAGTGGTCCGAGACCACCCGAGCAAGAAACCGTGCAGACACCATCTTGTGTACTCCCTGTCTAGAGAGGAGAAATGGATCGATTTGGAACAGAGACATGGGCACCGGAGTCGAATGATGAGCCCTTTTCATGTGGATGCATGTCCCTCCAGACCTAGTACTTAAGTGAAGGTGAAGCGTTTGGTGGGTATAAGGATTCCTACCCGGAAGGTGGGTGCAGTCCAATGTCACGTCCATCACCTAGTTGAAATCAACCCCCAGCACCCAGGAGTCAGCATGATGGTTAGAGAGCAAGGCCTGTATATTGTCTAGGACTTCCATGGAGAGGGGCGGAGGAGCATAAGTGGCGATCAGACCAAAGGTATTGCCCCATAATTCGCTTCTGAGAGACGGGCATGAGACCTCATTACGCACCCAGTGGTAACCCTGCCAGTGCTACTGGGGTTGCTGCCGGACCAGTACAAATTTACTGGTGCCTGATTTCTCGGTGCCACCAGCTCATTACGAGTCCGGCGGCTGGGAAGTGGGGCGCCGGTAAATTTGTAAATCCCCTTTCCCATAGACTCCTATAGGTCTCTATAGGAATGGGCACACGGAAGCACGGGCACCGTTGTTAATGGTGCCGGTACATCTGTGTTGGCTTTGCTTACTGTGACCACTGCGCCTGGCAGTTTGCCAGTCCGGAAAAAAGGGTGCCAATGAGCTTACCGGTACCCTTATTACTCCTACGTCCCGTCCCCTTTCCTCCATACTTATGGGACATCCCTCTGTCCTGTGGGACGGGACCAGAGCACTTTGTAAAAGCATCCAAAATGTAAAAAAAATGTTTTAGTCCTTCCTCTTTCTACGCGGGGCCCGGCACGCGGCCGAAACCCCACCCATCTCGGCTCCGCCTCACGCATTTTGGATGCTTTTACGAAGCTCTCCGGTCCCGTCCCATAGGACGAGGACGGAGAGATGTCCCATAAGTATGGAGGAAAGGGGACTAAGGACTAGGAGGTAAGGTGGTCCTTACAGTGAGTAACCTGGTTATTCTGGACCGGCAAACTTGTCATGATGCCCATGGTATCCAGAGAGAGGTCGCAGACAACAAAGATATAATTCAACCATTTTTTATTAAACGCCTCATTAACTTTATGCTATGGCAAATTTCCCTGCCTAAAGTAACCTAAGGAAAGTCTGTGTCAAAGCCTATGCTGTCCTCACAACTATAACAAAATTAGTGGGGAATGTTCTGAACCAAAATCAGTGTTCCAAAGCAAATGTTCAAAAAGTGTACATTACATTTCCTATAACAGTTCTCTGGTTCAAGTTCAACACAGTTCCATTAAAATCACTTTTCAGTAGGAACTGTACAAGTTTTAAAAGTACCTTTTTTGTGGTTCGCAGGTATCCCAGTTCACATCAAAATGAACATCTAGGGGTCTCCCTTCCCCAAGTTCAAATGCAACAAAAAGTGCATACAACACTGTAGTCTTGGGCCGCCCTTGCCCAAGACAAAGATTCTCCAACTTTACCTCTCAGGGTTCCCTTCCTCAAGAGGCTCTTTACTTCTATGAGTTTAACTTCACAACTTCACAGACTCATCGATTCACAAGTTCATAAGAAAATGTAGAGTTTGCCTGACCCCTCTTTTGGTTAGTTTTACCAGTGTTTTACACCTCCCTTTCAACTGGTCTAACTTTCAGTGGCTTCTGGTCTAGGCGTAGTTGTCAGACCACACAGTCCACCCATCACGGGTCACGCAACCAGAAACCATGAGTCTTGCTTGTGATTTGTATCTTGATGTTAGCAAAGTTGAAGCAGTGAAACACACTAGTCTAGCTGCAGTTGTCAAACCACACAGTCCACCCATTAGAGGTTGCGCAACCATAGGTTTCCCATAGCTGATATACAATAGTTCACAAAGTTAAGTTCTTAACTTTATTTCTGAGGTCTCTCTTTGGCAATAAATAGCTTTATACTCGTTCAAACAGCCCCTCTTGCCAAAGTCAGTAGAAAAAATATAAATGTTCACTGTGTAGGCTCAACAGCCTCTTTTGCGACGTTTACTGTCACGCTGGTAATGATACGGGCTCACTAGCCCCTTTCATTTTATTCAATCTTCACAAATGATAAGCCTTGAGCTCTTCGTTACATTCTTCGTACTCCTTACCTCTCTCAACCTGCTCTATTCCTACCTTCTCCTCATTCTGCACATCCCTTAAATCTCTCCTTCTCCATTCCCCGCCATGAAACCCTTCCCCCTTCCTGCCCCCCTCCTTTTTCTTTTCACCATGATCATCTCCCTCCCCCCTCCACCCCATTCTCACTATTTTACCCCTTCTGTTTCCCTCCTCCTTCTCCTCCCCAGCCCTCCCTCTGTTCTACTGCACTACTCTCCCTCTTCCCTTCAGTTTAATTGCTCTACTTACTGTTTTGTTGGACTGATTCATAATTGTAAATTGCTTCTACTGTTATACTGTTATACTTTTATAATGTTATATGTATCTAGTTAGAATGTGCAGCATTTTGGAGTAAAGCGCTATATAAACATAATAAATACAATACAATACATTCAGCATTCAAAATTACAAGTGCCCGACTGTTCGTGACTTTCAAACATTCATAATTGTCAAGCATTCGGCTTCATTCAGCTTTTCGTTACGTTCGGTATTCAAGATTATATGCCTCGGGCTGAACAGTCCCTCTGAGTGCCTATAGTCCCTTGCCGGACTGAATCTCTGCTCGGTGCTCCCTCTGGGTACACCAGCTTTCATGCTGGGCTCTGCCTCTGCTCTCCGTAGCGGTCGTGCTCTGCCTTCCTTCTCCATCCGGCACTGTACTTCTCGGTGGTACTCCTAGAAACCTTGTCAGCATCTCGGCGCATCGGCTCCTTCCAGCTTCTCTCCTAATGCACCTTCTGCAGCTCTCGTGTTCCTCGAGCACCTGCTGTCCCTTGCTCCTCCGGCTTCTTTATCCTCTCTGGATTGTCTGGGGGCCAACTTTTACATGTTCTCTGAATGTTAATGGGTTGAAGGTGAAACTAATTCTTAATTGCCTGACCTTGTGTACACTTATTAGAGGGACATCCCTGATCTCTCTGGCTACAGGCCTTTAACCCTCTCTTCTTCATCAGAATACCAAAGTGTTTTTACATACGGGAAATCTGCATTGCTCCTAGTTGCCTTTTCTTTCAAGTACTCCAGTGGAATTTAAAGAGGTTGATGGAAAAAGACTGACAATAGCACATAAAGGCTAAGGGAGGGGAGTGTAGGTCAATATGGGGATGTCTTGCCATCGGGCACCCTCTCTCCAATCCCCAAGGACCCTCCACTCAGGTGATCCTCCCTCGCGTGTTCACCCCAGGGTCGGGATCCAAGAGTGATGGCCCTTCCATGGCCACCTGAACAAAGGATCCCAGGCAATTAGATGTGAGAGTGCCTTCAGGTTTCTCACACCTCTCACTAGTAGAAATCTTCCCCTTAGGTCCCAGTGTACTGACAATAGCTTGAGCAGTAATTTTTTCTTTACAAAAATGAGAACCCCCCCTAGCTCCCATGGAGAACCCTGCGTGTATTGCTGTTTTGTACTGTGACCTGCGAAAGAGATTACATTCAGAGCCTGTTAGGTGTATCTCGATGAGAAGGACAATATCGGGGGAATATTGCTTGAGTTGTAGGACCAACCTCCTCTTGATACTAGAGCCCAGCCCATTGACGTTGTTGGTCAGGAGCTTGCGCAGTCACTCAGTGCCTTTAGTTCCCAAGAAATTGTGTGGCATAGGAACACAAAGCCAAATCGCTTGTCAGTACTATGACCTTTACTTGGGTAAAAGGTGATGGTTTAATTATAGTGTGACAATTGCTAGGACTGGTGTAAATGCAGCTGGTGGTTGTGACAAATTGGTCCTATGCCAAGGGTAACCAGCAAAGCATAATTTACAATAGTTTCACAACCACACTGCGCACAAACTGTACATATGAGGTAAATATAATATTTAATGGAGCTGAAACAGCCTTTAGTTCCCATACCCATCTATTTGGAGAGTATCAGGCTGGAGTTGGTGTGGCTGACAGAGATGCGGTGGGCAGTCGAATCTATGCTATGTATGCGATAGGAGCAAGTGTCGTACACCAATTGCAAACTGTGAAAACCCAAACGTCCCCATTTCCTGCCAAAATCTATGTGGAAAAGTGGTTAGTTGCTGGGGGCAGTCGTAGCCCCGCGGGGGCCCAGTAACATAGTGGAGTCCCATAGAATCATAAGGCTATGAAAAATGTTCTGCCCATGTGTAGAGTGAGAGTTATACCCATAAAACCTTGCTAGTCCTACAGGCCTTCAGCCCATTCCTCCGGTATCTGGCTCTTCCGCCGAGGGGTGACTGTTCGCAGGCCGCACCAGCAATGAGTGATCACATGATGTAGAATTATTCTGTCTCCAGTCCTTCATATTTGGCCCTGTGCCAACATGCAGTTTGAACCATGTCTGTGCTTCTCGGGGTTCATTTAAAACCTGGGCGTTACCATTCAAATCTACTTTGAGCTGTGCCAGGAAAAAGAGGGCATATTTAATTCCCTGAGCCGCAAGCCTTTACTTGATCATGTCAAAAGCCTGACGAACCTTCTGAACTTCCCTGGTGTGATTGGGGAAGAAGGCGATTTTTGAGCCATTGTATGTGACCATTCCATTAGTCCTCACAATTTGTAACGGGGCGTCTCGGGCACAGCAGTTGAGGAGCTTAGCAATTACTGTGAGAGATGGGGCCCCAGGAACAGGCCGACTTCTGGGCATTCAGTGTGCTCTTTCTATTGAAAAGAAGTTAGAAAGCTTCCTAGGTGACACCAGATCTGCCAGCCACTGTTGCAGAAATACCTCCATACTCTGGCCTTCTCACTTTTCAGGGAGGCCTAGGATGCAGCTGTTGGTGCGTCGAGAGCGGCCCTCCCTCTCCTCGATCCGATTTCCCAGTATCTTGACTTGCTGTACCAGCATGGAGCCTTGGCGCTGCACCGTGTATGGAATCCTTCAATTCTGAAATGCGTTTTTTTCCAGCCTCCCCACTCTCGAGGCCATCTTGTGCATATTGTGATGTAGAAGTGAGACATCGGCACAGAGTCCATTAAGTTTGCCCTACATGGTCACTCTGCAGTCTGTGATTGCCTTCATCACAACTTTGAGAGAGAGAGACAGTGGCCCTCATTACGACCCAGGCGGAAAGTAACTGACCTGACCGCCATAGCGTAAATAGCGTTTACGCCATTGCACGACGGAGTAAAGTGCGGCTAATTCTGACCCATCGGGCACGAGCACTACGCCATGGCGGAAGTGCAAAGTCCGCGATGGCGGAAATGTCCCCAAAACGCCCCTCACCGCCGTCGTACGGCGCCCTAGGTGCAATTCCGCCACCCATCATAGCGGTCACCGTAATGAGCGGTAATCGCAAAATACGGTGACCGTAAATATACGGAAACGGAAGCAAAAACATGGGGCCGGAACGGGAAACAGCACGCCGTACACCTATAAAATCAGAATCCCAACACAACCATTAAAAATCCTACCCTGAGACACATCCCAACCCGTTAGCCACCCTAGTGAAAACAATCAAAATGGGAAAAGTTGCGAAAAAAGCGTGCGACCGCAAGCGGCAGGTCCACTTCTCCCATGAGGAACTCACCGTGCTCACAGAGACCCTCCAGGAGAATGCTGCCGTCGTCTTCTCGACGCAAATGACCAGGACGGCACTTGCGAACAAGAAGGCCATATGGGCCCTGGTGGCACAGCGGGTAAGTGCGGTGGGGACCGCACCCCGCAACCCACAGCAATGCAGAAAGCGATGGGACGACTTGCGGATACGCGTACGGAGCATACTATCAGCCAACAGTAACATTGCCACAGCTACCGGGGGAGGATCGGAATCACCCATCAAGTTGACCCCCTGGGAAGAAATCTGTGCCTCCACCATTGGAATGGAGAGTATAGAGGGAGTCGGAGGGATGGAGAAAGGAGTGCAGACATCCGAAGAATCAGGTAGGTGGGCCAAATAAAACAATGCTAAATCCACAATGTCCAATCATGTGAAGTACCATGTGTCCACATAGTGCAACAGAAACACATGTCCAGGAGAACGTCCACATACATTGGCCTGATAGGGCACTTTAAAAGTCACATTAAATACATAAATAATCAAACATCCTAAAAACACCCTCTACACGTGCAGCATGCACACCCTAACTGCAGGCTGCAAAACAACTGCATCCTCAATCCACACAAAAATGAAACCACCTCCAAGGCCCTGACCCAAATCACCCTCAGGTACCACCCCAATGCATGTGATACATTGCCATTCCAATTTCCACAGACCCATAAATAACGCTCGCCCTCCTTTACTCCAACACAGGGTCCCTTTCAAACGACGAGCTTCAGGACACCCCTACCAGCACACCTGCAAAGAGGGCCAAGACCAACGGCCAAAGACCCTCCACCTCAGCTGCACGGATCAAGACACGGCAGCAGCACAAATCAAGTGGCAGCACACAGGAGGGGACTTCAACAGGCACCCCAGCAGCCAGCATGCCCACAACAGCAGCACCACAGGTCCCCCCAATGGATGCCACAGAAGGCACTGCTTCTGGTGGCAGCAGCACCATAGGTGACACTGCATTAATGGCAGCATGCTCCGACACAGAAAACGGTGCTGTCGATGTAGGATCCATCCATGACCTGTCTCAATCCCCCTGTTTGTTTCATCCCGTACACCATGAGGATACCACGCAGGTGCACCCACAAGACGACGACTGGCCATCCCCCACAAGCCCTGTGGCAAGGCAACATGAGGTGATCAGCCCCTCTGTGACACCACCGCAAATGGGCATGGCCCAGCAGAGGCAACAGTCCCTCGACCAGGTGATCGTGCAACAGCAGCAACTGGCCACGCTCCTCAAGGAGCATGCTGATGAATGTGGGGGTACTAAGGCAGCCATAGAAACATCTACTGAGACACTTAGGGCAGAAATGGAGAGAAGTACAGAGACACTAAGGGCACAAATGGAGAGAAGCACCGAGAGCCTGAGGGTACAAATGGAGAGAAGCACCGAGAGCCTGATGGTACAAATGGAGAGAAGCACCGAGAGCCTGAGGGGGGAACTGCATGCGACGTCCAAAGACGTATGTGCTGAACTTGCCGCTGTGCGCCGTGTGCTCACTGAGCTCTCACAAACCCTTAGGGACATGCATGGACGTGAGCAGACAGAGACATCATCCGTTGCAAGTTCCGTCCAGGGCAGCCCCCAACGTAGATCTGGGAGGAACCTGCGCTCCACAGGCAGGGGTGCCCCTGATACCCGGAGAGGGGGCTTGCAATAGCGTCTGCCCACTGACAATGAGCATCTTTGGACACTGGTGTTCGGGGGGGAGGTAGGAGGGTGGAGGGGGTGTGTTGGGCTTTCTTGGGTGGCGGGTCGATGGGGTGTGTAACATAATTTCACATATGCTATAAACATTTCACAACCATCCAATGAGATGTGTGGACATTGATCTTTGTGTACGAGGCCTTTATAGGCGTACAGTCCATATTGTGCATGTTCCAGACACACACAGTGCCACAAGTCCCGTGTCCATGTATCAGCCACCAGGCGTGAGTGCTAGAAGCATGAATCTATGATAATCTGACGAATTTCACGGCCCTCCTGTGCCTCGCGGACTCCTTGAGGTGCTGCCACATCCCCACCCTCATCATGACCATCTTCAGGTGCTTGCAGTTCTGCGTCAGGGGGCATGGGCACATTTCTACGTACGCACATGTTGTGTAGCATGACACATGCCATGACCATCTTTGCAACCTTCTCATGGCGGTACAGGAGTGCCCCGCCAGACCTGCTGAGGCAGCGGAAACGAGCCTTCAGTAGGCCGAATGCCTGTTCTATGACTACACGGGTACGTGAGTGAGCATGGTTGTAGTCCTCCTCATGCTGATTCTGTGGGTTCCGGAGTGGTCTAAGGAGCCATCTCTTCAGTGGATATCCGGCATCACCTGTATGTGGACAATAAAGGATGTTTGTGGAATGACATTGCTACGTACGCATCCCCCCCACCCCCTTCCTGCCAGGTCATTGCCGCATCACATACCCCACATTATCATGCATGAAATGAGACTCACCGAGTAGCCAGGATCTGTTCCCTGTGTGTCGCTCCATGTAGCGTGGTATTGTAGAGTTCCTCAAGACCATAGAATCATGGGTTGATCCAGGAAATCGGGCACAACAATGTGTAATGATCCTGTTGGAGTCACACACCATTTGTACATTAAGAGAATGATATTGTTTTCGGTTGCGGTACTGGACCTCCATGGCATGTGGGACGACCAATTCCACATGGGTGCAGTCGATGGCACCAATGCAACCCGGTATGCCGGCAAGTGCATGGAATCCCACTTTTGTGTTTGTAATCTCCTGCTCCGAGCGTGGTAAAGAGATGTAGTCGTCTGCGTGCTTCAGGAGGGCATCGAGCACTTGCAATAGTGTCCGTGACAACAGTGGCTGTGAAATTCCATGCAACTGTCCGACTGTGTGCTGGTAGGTGCCTGTGGCCAGGAAGTGGAGTACAGACACCACCTTCAGTAGGGGTGGGATGGCGGTTGGGCTATCTATCATGCTGACAAGGTCAGCCTGTGTCATGTCCACTATGGCAGTTATGGTGTCCCGGTCCAAACAGTAGAGGGTGTGGATCTGCTCATCAGTGAGGTTGAACGGATGAGCTCGGAGGCGTGGGATTGCGGGCTGCCTGCGTGGTGGTAGTGGCTGTGCTGGTGGGCCTTGCTGGCCCTGCCTTGCCCTCCTCCTCCTGCGTCTCCTCTGTGCGGCCGGTTGTTTTAGTAGTTGGTGTTCGTCTTCTTCTTGAAGTTGGAGTACTTGCAGTGCTATCAGGTCCCCCAGGGCCAACATCGCTAGTCCTGCCGGTAGCATTTTGGAGTGGGTGTGGTTGTGGGAGGGGGTTGGGTGTGCAATTTATGTGTTTTCAGGCTGTATAGCCTCCACCTGTGGTGATTCATTCCACCTGTGCAAGCTGCAATCCCCTTTGGGCGAGCACGTCCCGCACACAACGCTGCAATTTGACGCATGGCATCTTGCTATTACAATCATGTATTTAATCCCGATGGCAGTGAAATATTGCTTCATATGTTCATTCTGCTATGGTCCCATTGTTTCACATACTATCTTTGCAGTCACGAACAAACTTGTGAAGGGTCAGTGGAATGTAGTACTCGATTAACGGTGGACCCTCATGCAGCACTGTACCGAGGTTCACCGACGGGCGGGGCGTCCCATTTGTGAGTGAAGCCAGTTGCCATTTTCACACACTGCCGCACTACATGGATGAATTTGTGATTTCAAGCGGTCACAGATGCCTTTTCGACGTGATGTTGCAAATGAGGAATTCGAAGGACAGCGCTTTCGGTTTTCAGCTAGCGGCGAGGAGACGCCCACAGGTCTGACTGCAAATAAAACGTTCTATTGTTTAATGTCCTTCGGACAGGGGCCATGGCGAGAATGCAATGATTGATATGAATAGTATGGGATGCGCAATAGCGTAGTGGACGATAAGGCAGGACGTTCCCAAATACATGTTACTTCACAACACTGGAATTCCGGGCTGGAGCACAGTGGATTTTGCAGACTGCATTACGCACAGACTCAATGGAAATTTCACATGTTATGTGAGTAAATAATCAGGCGTTTTCATACCGGGATGAGGGAATGATGTATGGATGCATGGACAGATGATTTAATTGAGAGTTTGCCATGTACATGGCTTTTTGGAATCTATCCACTTCCCCTGCGCTATGTGATGCAGAGCTGCCATAGTGGGACCATCGTCTATCTGCCCTTGTTGAACCCTCCCTGTCTCGACGCGCCTTCAAACACTTGTGTCTATGCACGTTACTAATCCCATCTAATGGATTCTGTTTTAACAGACGCATGCACACAAAGACTCGTTTGTAATAGTGTTTTCACCTCGATTTATATAGTTATGATTCGCAAGTGATTTTTGGGTGGGAATAATCCTTTTGAGTGGGCTAGCATGCATATGGCTGTAGATTTAGTGTGATCATTGAAGTGAGTAATTCAAATGAAGTTCTGATGCCCATACTATTCTTTTTCATTTCATTTGGGTGACAGGTATCTCCTCCCCTTTTGCCGCTGCCATCTGTATGCCACTCCTGCAGATGGCTTTTACTCCCGACACCTGCTGCTTCGTGTTAATCAGTGGAGCACCATTACGATCTTATGGGACGATCGCCAATGGGCCACATGCCCTTACGCAGTACTAGTGGCTAGGAGCAACATATCGACCTTTCAGCTGGACTAGTGCCTACCTAATGGGACGGCCCTGCGGTTCTAGGCGCTTCCATGTTGCCTTTTTGAACGTGAATGTAGCCCCTGTGTACCATGAAGCAACAGGGCGTCACACAAGAAGAAGCTGGTCATTTATTGCGGATGCAGCCCACAATAATGAAATATATTTTGGAGTTCATGACCTAATAGCTGTATGGGCTTGGTGATTTTGTTGTGCATTAAATTTTTATTATGATATTAACCGTGTAGCGTTATTCTTTGCAAGTAATGTAGCATATTCCTATTTGTGGAGCGATGTATTGTGAGAAGATCTGCATTGGGTTCCGGCTTCTGAGTATAGTTGCGTGGTACTGTACTGGGCGCGTTTGCCTACGAAGCCCAGTGAGGTCAGGGATAGGGGCTGCCATTATGACTGTTTTAATGATGTCATGCTCCGGGGCGGGGGATTAGCTTTTGTGTAACAGATGCCGGTCAGCCAGGTGGATTGGTGGAATGATGTGATTATCAGAATATGGCTGGTCACAGGTGCCTGTGTTTGCGTGCGTTTCTTGGAGGGAGACTGAGGTCATGTCCATTGGAATAGCTTCTGTATTCGTGCCATCTGTGCCCTGCAGCTCCCATTGGCCCCTCTTGAGATGAGCCTGGCTGCTCAGTCACTCTGCCAACTTGTGTGGTACATGCTTATGCTGATGGTTGGTTTGTTTACTGGCAAGAGTACAGGGCTGGTGCAGTCTCCCTCAGGATACTGCTTTGAATGTTGCCTTACACTGGTGTCAAGCGATGGGGGCCTGTTGTTGTTTTGTCTCATATTTCAGTTCATATTGCTGTACTTGAACCTTCACATGCCTGTGCCTCATCCGTACGGCAATGGTGACATGGCAAATATGGATGGCCACTCACAAGGCACTTGGAGCCCCTACATTCATTTGTTCGTTGGCATGCATGGGTGACTTGTACATTTCACTGGTTGCATTGTGTGACTTCATTGCACCTACGAGGAGTTGTGCAATGTGGCCAGGGAGTGGTGTACAGGCACTCAGTAGGGCCATTTACGGTTGGTTCGCGATGCCGTAATTCTCACCATGGCGGAATGGTACTTTCCGCCATGCTTGATGGCGTTAGGTAAATGTCCGCTAGGGTCAGAATTCGCGTACCGTTGCGCCATGGTGGTAATTACGGTTTTGCATGGCGCGCGTGCGCGTACTTGGTGCAGTTAGCGTTGGCGTTCACTACGGTGTCGCTAATGGCATCGTACTTTACGGTGACGAGTCATAATCGCACCGAGCGCTATTCGATGGCGGTATTGCATTTCCGCCATTGTTTTTCGATTTCCGCCAGGGTCGTAATGAGGGCCAGTGTTTCAGGGTCCATATCCTGAGGCGCAGGAATTATTGCCGGCCTGTTTGGGCGGGGTCGAAGTATTAATGGTGTACTGGTCCATTCTGTTCCACATTGCAGATTTCTTGGGCTTGTCACTCATGGTTCTGTCTGTTGAGCCGGATGGGGTGGAGGGTGCATGCATCATAGATGGTGTTGCACGCCTTAGAGACAGTCCAGACCTCAGTGGTGGTGGAGGGGCGATGTCCTGCTTTCCCACGAGCGCCAAACTCAACCGCTGGGCTCGTGCCTGTCAATACTTGTGGCCCACTACAAGGATAGCACTAACGGCCCAGGACAAGCAACAGAGCCACCACCCTGGAGGGCTGCCCCCACACTCCCAATGCCTCTCTCTGGGCAGCCGGATCATAGTTTTACCTCCATGCAGCTCAGGCCTCATGGTCTGTCTGCCGATGGTTCAGGCACAAGCCCACAGGCACCAATCGGCTCCAAGGTAGAGGCAGCATACAGGCCTCAATCACTGCAGCATGATGGGGAGGGGTGTATCCTGGTGTTGTTCCCAAAGGGTTGGGGGGCTTCCCCAAAGCCACTCCTTGCTTCCCAGAGTTGGCTACTCCTCACTCTACTTTTCCCCACCAGGGCCTAGTCTCCACCACTCTGGAACAATAGGCACTCCCCGCCCTGTGCAGCAGCCCAGAAAATGAAAGATGGTGCCCGGGCCGCCATAGCACTGCGCCGTGGAGGGAGATATCCACCTCTCGTACACCACTTGGCAAAAGGGTTGTGTAATAACTCGCCAGGATCCCTCTGAGAGTCCCACATCAGCCACGGGGCTTCAAAAGCAGCGAATATTGACGGCAGGATTGTGTAGGATCCTGCAGAGCTCTCGCAGATCACATCCGCATGTTATTGCTGCGCACCAGAGCCCCCGAAATACAGTGTTAGTCAAGCTTATTCATTCCTTTGTTCTTGGGTCTCTGAAGAGGTGAATATGCATGGGTTGATGCTCACTACAATGACCTGTAATAAGGTGATACTATTAGGAGATGGGCAGTGGGTTCTAGTCCTCACTATCCAGTTAATTTCTATACACACTATATGGTATTGTATTGTATTTGTTATTCATATAGCGTTCTTTCCCCATTTGTATTGAGATGCTTGTGTGCATTTTTGCCAGCTTAGGACTTGGGTGGCTGGCTAGGCTCTAGTAGGCAGCCCAGAGGTCAAGCACATGGGTGGGCGCAGTTGGTAGTTTAGGTTAGAGTGCTATTGCTGAAGTTTCGATATGTGCCAAGCTATACAGAATTTTATTTCCGTTGGTAGTCGCTGTATGCTAGTGGTAGAGGTGTTGAGGTACATCAGGGGTTTCATTGTGGACGGCTATGTGCGCTGCTAGACCGGAATGGCATAGGCATAGCTGCATACTATTGTGCATGGATGGATGGCCGTGCCTGCGACCTGTGTCCACAGACGTGATGTACGGTATACGTACCATATGCTTATATGTAGTTCGGCTGCAGCTGTCATTTTGTTTGTCCAATGTGGACGGCATGGTCTCGTTATTCTTGGTCTCTCTGGAGTGAAAGTCTGAGCAGCGGGCGAGTCCCAGAGGGGGGAGGGTGTGGGGGATGAGGACCGATGATAGGGGGAGAGGGAGGACAACCGTGAGGGTGAATGTTTGCTGTGGAGTGCCTTTGCGAAAGCAAAGGGGGAGGGTGGCACACCTAACAAAGGGTACTACAATAGGAAGTAAGGCACTTTTAGAATCTGGATTTTGGGATGGGGTAACGATGAATGGTTCAACGCAGTGGCACCTGGATTTGGGAACAGCTGGGTGGTGGGAGAGACACCTTACTGGGGTACAGCAGTAGACACTAAATAAACTGCCACCTAGATTTGTAGGCAGTGAATTACAGTGGTACCTGGGTTTGGTACACCTGTATAATGGGAGAAATGCCTGGTGGGTCTTTCAGCAGTCAAATACAGTAGCACCCGAGTTTGGGACACCTGGATAATGGGCGAAAAACACCTAAAAGGGGTCTTTCAATCTGACACAATCTTACAAAAATCAGGCTAAATATGATCTATGGCTATTTGGCACAATGAGGCTGATTACGAGGTATAGCTATTTGGCACAGTCAGGCTAAATGATATCAAGTACACCTGTTATTAAACAATAATTGTGCATTTGTATTTGTCATAGTAAGCAGGATTCACTCGTTTCTATGCGCATATGCATAGGCATGCTTCAGAACAACACAAGTCAGGGGCGGCTTCTGCATAATGGGCGAAGGGGCACTGACCTACCAGAATCCCCACCCATTATGGAGGAGACCTGCTAAACTGTCCAAGGGAACATGAAACATGGTTTCCCTTGGACAGTTTCTTATCCCCACCATGCATTTTCAATGGGCCACGCAAGACTGGAGGCAGTTTCATGGATCATTGGGGATGCAGGGTGGGGACCTGCATGTCTGAATGTGCAAGGGGATGCGCCTGTACCTCCCTGCACATTCAAACAGATTGTGGCTTTCCATCAAAGTTGCTCCGGCCATGTGCAGGAACTCGGAAAGCACTTTTTGATTTCTGGTTCCTGTTGGTGCTGTGGGAGCCAGAGTGCTTTCAGGGATGTACTAGCAGTTGTAGCATAAGGATCACAGTTGATGGTAAGAATACCTTTAAAGCGTTTGCGGTCCATTGACTGTGCGCCATACAGGCCGATGGACAAAAGTCCGGAAACCATCAGGCTGTCTCATTCTGAGGGGTCAGAAATGAAAGACCGAAAAGTAGATAGTTGTCTCATAAGTAGTCATTTCATTAAATAATAAGGGTGAGACAAACGCCAAACCTTTCCCTAACCGAACAAGGATTTCCCTCCCGATAAAACTAAGACTAAAGGAAAATGATCTAATGCCAACAATGTGTCCCTCACACTTCTACGTATAACAAAATATATCAGGGATTATTTAGCTCTTTAAACTTAATAAAATAACATTTAAATTGAAACATAACCACTATAAACATAAATCCTTGTAAACAACGTTGAATCCCCTTCCCCTGGATCAATTCAGGATATTTCAATCCAAAGTTCAAAATCAGGAAAGTTCTTTTCAATAGCCAAGTTTCACTCCAGGTATAACACAAAGTTAGTTTCATTCCATATGCCGTTCACTTGGCGATTTGATTCTTATTTCCAAACGGGATTTCTCCCTCTTCAAGACAATTGTTCAAGTTTCCACAAACTTCTTTTACTTCACATACCAAGTCTATAGTCAGTATAATAATTTTTTTTCTCTGAAGACAATAACTTTTTATAACATGACATTTCCTCTTCATGAACAAAACCGTTTTGTCAGGATGAGTTTCAAACGTTCATCATAACACAGTGGAATTGCCACTTCCTTTCCACCATGACCTTCTACCACATTGCAGTACTTCAATTCATGTTCTTCCTTGTCCTCTCGTCTGCCAGGACTAACCACTAATTGTCCCTTTCCTGGTATACTCACCTTGCAATATAAAACTACTGCTACTACTACTACTACTACTGCTACTGCTACTGCTACTACTACTTGTACTCTCTGGGGAGCTTGCTTCAAATTTTCCACACTTAAATCTTCAATGGGAAAGTGTAATCAACAACTGCTTCTTGACTTTCAACATAATTGATAAAAACGTGTACTACTACAACTTAAACTTTGTCATGAAGTTTGTTCCAAGCCTTCCACACTTATATACCTAATGGGGGGAGTTTAACCAACAACTGTTTCTTGGGAAAGTCTTTTGACTTTCCACATAAAGGGCTTTATAACTGCTTTCACAAGGATACAGTATATGTTGACAATCATTATCACATTGATTTGTTTGCCTTAGGCAATGCAGGTTATAGTTCTTTCCTCCTTGATCCAGTCGACAAAGAGATCATTTCTCTGACAGTCTTTAGTTTCTTTCTGCACCACCAGTTAACTGCTGGTAATGCTGTTTATAATGTCTCCTTTCCGGTTTCCCACTTCAGGAAAGTTGTATCACCTTGAATTTATGATTGCCCTTTGTTGGTTTAGGCAATGCTGGTTACAATCCTCTCTTATAGGCAACCTCATAGATTACCTTCACTTCGTCTGAATATTGTCCCCGGTATACAGTCTTTTTATTGAAAAATGTCATTGAATAAAAGTTTCATCGAAATAACCTTTGATTGAATTTTATTCTTATCTAAAATATATGTATGTTTGGGTTGGGTTAAGGGTTACATTTGGAAAACGGGGGTTTGGTGGGGGGAACAAAAACTATTTGGGAATGCTTGGGGTGTTTTAAAGGGCAGAAAGCTGGTTTGGTGGGGACCCCCCCCCCCCATGAAAAAATAAATAAAATTTGGGAAACATTTTCGGTGAAAAGTGGCACTAATCTATATTCGATTAAACATTTTTCAGTGAAGAGACATGTAACCATTGTCCCCGTTTTACTTTGGCAATATTGGTTACAATATTCTTATACTCTTTTCTCTTAATAGGAGAGTTGCACCCAATTTGTTTTAATTCAATAGTTCAATATTAAAATGTTTCATTCTGGGACAGTGGTCTATTTTGTAGTGCCCCTGCGTTACCTAGCAAAGGCCAACTCATTGGTGTTTCCTTGCATCTCCTTTGGACCCGCTGCTTCTGTTTCTACGATTGTTGGGATTTCTTTGGCGCCTGATGGCTCTGGTTCAACTCCCACTGCTCGCGCTTCCTGTAAATGGAGCTTCCTCTGCTCTGCACACACTCCAGTGAACGCCACACACCGAAGCAGGATGCAGGACATGGAGAGCTTCTCTCACCCTCGGGACAGCTGACCTTTCTACCGCTTCCCAGTGCGCATTCTCTTTATTTTACAGGATTCCCGACTTCTGACACTTTCTTGACACTGCGTCATGCTGTGTACACTGCAGTGGCGCTCTTCTGCTTCTTCAAACTGCTTCTTCTGCTCCAACTGCTCTCCAATTACCTGCACCTGAAGGGCCTTTAAATGTTTAAAGTTCCCACTCAGGTGTGGGTCAATACAACCACTAGACACTCAATATTGTTTGACAACTGTGGGTCTCTCTTCCTTGTCTCAGTACTAAGAGCATTATGGGACTTGAAGTCCATAATGCCCTTATTAATTTTAAGATTATTGTATTCACTCGGTTTGAGTTGTTTATAGGACGTACCTTTAGGGGAAGCTTTCAGAGGAAATAATGGTTTGTTCTTGGTTTTATAATTCAAACACAATGTGGAATTATAGCTTTTAGAAGTAGTTGTATTAACTTCTTGATCATTACCTACATCATTATCATGTTTACAAAAGTGGTTTCGTATTTGACCTCTTGGTTTAATCTGGGGGGTACTGTAAGGAAGGCATGGTATCAAACGGTGAAGACAGAAACAAGTGATCACAATTCAAGGATGTTTATTGAACTTCAATGGGTTAGTGGAACTCCTATCAAAACCTAAACTTAATGATGGGAGCAATCTAAGACCATCAAATACTAATAACGCAGTCTTAGCTGAGTCTTTGTCAAAATAAAAGGGCCTATACTAATAAACCTACTTCTAAATACAAATCGTGTGGGACAACAATGTCTGCAAAAAGAAAAGTGTTGAAGAAAATATATGTCAGGATAGTTGAGCACTTGCCTTCCCTTCTCCACGTTTTCAGCATGGGACACGCTCGAGCTTTGCACACACTCAGGTTTCTCTGCCTCGAGGATACAGTTCAAAGCATAGGTATCAGGGCCTTCTGCCAAAATGTCTCTCCCAATAAGTATCTTATTCCAGAGGGCCTGACGTAACAAACAAGCACCAAAGTTCCTTTCTTATCAGGAATGTCCCATTCACAATTGGTCTCTCTCGATCGGGCTTGGACCACGGATCTCCCCCCTTCGGGTTCGGACCCCTTTAGCACAATGTTCACAATCGTCTCCCTCGATCAGGCTTGGACCATGTTACCTTATTTCCTAAAGCTTTCCTCTTTGTATCAAGAATCGAAGACTTCGATTGTGTGCTGGGTTTTACTTAAACCGTTGCAGGACCACTTCGATTTATTTCATTTCTCATTACACTCTTTTACTTTTGTTTCTGCCACTTCTTGGCTGGATACCTTGCAGAGACCTTCAATTGAGCACACTCGTGGTGCCGGACCACTCTTGTCTCCTCGCATCTTTCATCACATGCGTTGCCAATCTTAGTTCTTGCACTCTGTATACAATGTTGCCTCTTGCAAGCTTGATTTCAACACAGACTGGTCTTGCATCGGTCTCTCCAACTCATAGGCTGTGTTGATCTTTCTGGGTTGCTTTGATCCTGGAGCCAAGGACAGTACCACGGTGCCTGCTGCTCATCCCCGACTCGCTCAGCCATGCAGGAGGGCCCTGGGTATCTCCGACACACAATGCAGGATTCTTCAGTCTGCTTTCCTTGCCTTGCGCTTTTTAATCTGAAGGACTCTGGAAAGGAAAGGTTTCTCACCTGAAAGGTCAAGGGTATCTCCCTCCTTTCGCACCCTTCTTGGTTTGCCGTCTTTCTTCCCTCGTTCAGCTGATAGTAGTGGAGCATGTCAGGTACACTGCTCAGGTGTGAGTCTGTTTTCTCCCAGAGCGGGCTGTCCTTGTGGAAGTGTTCGTGAATGTAGAGGGGGGATAAAGTTCCTACATATACCATAAGGTTGGATGGGGTAAAGGTGTTACAGGGAAGGGGATACCGCATCTTGCCATCGGGTCTCCCACTCCCCTCAACTATGTGATCCTCCCGCACTGGTCCACCCCCAGGAACTGTATCCAAAAGCGATGGCCGTGTCCTGGCCACCTGGATGACAGATCCTGAGGGACTAGTGGGTGAGACACCTTCTGGTTTCTCACAGGAAGTCTTACTGTTGATGCAAGTCATCTTTTCAGGTTTTAGGGGAAACCTCATCCTCAGAAGAGGATGAAAACCACATCTCTCCTGATGAAGTCAACACAATCCCTTGATGGCCATCCCCTCCCATGTGATCCTCCCTCCTGATACCACCCCCAGGGTTAGGATCAGGTAGAGGCTGCCTTCCCCTGGCCACACAGAGCAGACTTTAGGCTGGGATTCTGTGAGGACTCCACAGGATTCATCACACTCCTGTACATAGGCTTGTAGGGGGCGCGGCCTTGACAGGAACCAGAAGAGTGCAGCTGGCAGCCACTGCAGTATTTCTGGGTTACTGGTGTGGGAGGGTTGGATGTAGGCATGGAAGGCGGGGGGACACTCTATGATAAAGCAACACTGATGTGTTATTACGTGGCTAGACCAGATTTTGGTGCAGCCAGTTTGGACCAACAGCCAACAGAAGTGTGTTCTTACGCATACTGGCATATATTGGCAGAACCAGCAGGGACATGTTTTCTTATAGTTTATCAAAATTATGCACAAGGCAGACAGAGTATGTTCTTATATGAGAATACTGGCATATATTGGTGCAGCCAGCATGGAAATGTATAGGCACAGCCAGCATGAGCATGTTATTATACTGACATATATTGTGGGCAGAGGCATCATGAAAATGGTTGGGAAATGCTCCTGTGCACTGTTGGTGACTTGCATCTGTTGGATTTTTTTCATGAGTTACCCTACAAAAGAAACTGAATGTCTTGTTTTTTGTTTTTGTTTTACTTGTGTGCTGTAAAATGCACCATTTTGAACCATTATTCAAAAATTATTCTTGGAGAAAGAAACTCCCCCGACTCATCCTCCTTTGCTTGTTTGGGCTCCCTCGCTAGCACTACGCCCTGTTGCTCTGACATACTTGTAGGAAATATTTACGCCCATTCAATTAATAAAATCTCCAGCCAGTGCACTTAGCCCTAGGATCAGGTTTGATCATGCACAACTGTGACCGACAGAAAATGGCAAGTGCGCCACAGAATTCCAAGTTCCTCGATTGTCCAGAATTGATAGTTGCTTAGCGATCTTGAAGGCATGATTCGTGAGCCAAATGAACTTTGAGAGTTAATAATAATGCAATCCACGGCACTCCAGAAACTGAATCGAAACGAAAATCAAAAGCTAAGCAGCTGCTGAATAATACTATAGCTGTCTTTTGCAAAGTAGATTTTACACATTCGAAAATATGTCCAAGAATACACCACAAATGCAATTTTCTTTTTAATACCAGATTAACCTTTGTTTAAGTCTTCCTGCATATTGCAACTGTTGCGCATAGAGGTAGTGCTTGGTCTAGGGCCATGCTGTATATTGACCAGCTTGAGAACCTGTGGTTAGAACTATGGCGCCCTGGTCCCACAGAGGACAACCCTACACTATGCCATCTTTTTTATGCTAAATACATCCCACAACTTTGATCATGTTACTCGAAAGAACACGTGCCTACTGGTACCCCGCCGTGGACTCTGTGGAACCAAAACTGTAAGATTGCTGGACAAACGTGAAATGAAAATGGGTTTGTTTTGTTCCCTTGACTTCTTAAATATTGAAATGTAATTGAATCTTTTCATATTGAAAAATATGGAAAATTAGCTAGCCCTCCTTTTGTATGTGATAAGTGGCTTAGCCCCAACTACTGATTGATTACTTTTAAATGGCACCTTCCCCTTTCCCAACAGTCAACCTTACTGGCTGAATACAGAGTGTTACCAGATTTAATATGGCACAATTTCCAGCCCTGTTCTTTCTGCACTGGCTAGACCACCATTGCTTTTTCATCTCCTTCCACATGCTCCCTCATCCCAGTGCCCCCTTCTTTCGATCTTCCACTGACTGCAAGAGGGTCAGCACAAAATTTGAAGAAGAGTTGTGTGTCATCAGCGTAACACTGGAAGTTGGGGGAGAAGGAGGAGTTGAGGAGTGCCACCTGAGTAAGGTAGATGTTAAAGAGCCAAGGCAGGGGAATAGAGCCCTGGCGGACACAACAGGTGGAGAAGGAAGTAGGAGTCGAGATGGTGCCCAGGATGAGTTGGTAGGAGTGGTCAGTTAGGAAGGAGGTCAGCCAGTCCAGTGCCCGCTCCGAGATCCCAAGGGTGTCATGGAGCCTTTTTATGAGAATGGAGTGGTTGACCGTGTCAAATGCAGAGGAAAGATCAAGAAGGATGAGGACAGCAGGTGAGTTGGAATCCAGGGATGCAAGCAGTTCTTCACAGGTGTTTAGAAGAGCAATTTCCGTACCGCTGGCTGCTCGGAATCGAGATTGATGGTCGTTTAGCCTATCAACAAGTTCAGGTTTTGAGTTGTTGGGACAGGGCCACTTTCTCCGGCAGTTTCCTCTGGAAGGGGGTGATGGAGATAGGGCAGTAGTTGGCTGGACAGGAACGGTCTGCTGATGGTTTTTTTCAGGAGGGGGCGCACAAGGGAGCGCTTGAGGGAGGAGGGGAAAGAACCCGTAGCAAAGCAGTGGTTACAGAGATCAGTGATTGCAGGGGTGAGAGAGCTAATGTTGTCCTTGATGGTTCTGGATGAGCAAGGTGAAAACCTGTTTGAAAGAGACCTTCATGGAGCGGACAACTCTGGTGACTTCTTCCGGTGAGACAAGGGTGAGGGAGGAGGAGTTGGAAGGAGGAGGGTGAGTGGCCAAGGGAGGGAAGGGGTGAGGGACCCGAGAAGGAATATGGGAGGAGGATACTAGGATACGACGGAAGGGTTTGCAGATTCCCTGCAGATTTTGAAAAGTTCAGCCGTGTTGTTGGCTGCGTCAGATATCTGTGCCTGAATGTGGGCCCTTTTGTTGGCACGTATAGAGTGTCTGTATTGCCTTTGGAGCAGGCAGCAGGCCAGTTTGTCATAGGAAGAGCCTCAGGTTTACCACTTCCATTATGCAGCTCTGCCCTTTCATTTGAGGTCTGCAAGTTAGGAGTTCATGCAGTCGTGTCTCTTGGTTCGCTTACCTTCCGTCTCAAAATATCAGTAACTCTGGGCAGGTAGCAATGAAGAGCGCAACCCTCACTTTGCTCACGTCTGTAACTTGGTCACAGCCCATTACCGTCCATTTAAACCCCCTCCTCTGGGCTTATTGCTTACTAAGTCGATCAATACCCTTGTGTACCACAAACGTCCATCTCACATGTCGCTGAAAATATTCTCAGAAATGAAAAAAAAACACTTGGTGGAAATATTTATTCAAGCTTTGACTAGACCAGCGGGTTAATTTACAGAAATGTATTAGCAGTTATGGTTTTACACAAGTTCAATAGCTACACGAAATAACTGCAAACACATTAAAAACCACATATCTATAGATTTGAGAACTTGTATTAATAAAAAAGTATGAGTCAGCTATGTGAAGTGAGACGTCTACACTGGAAAGTACTGACAAAGTCCCTGTTCTTTTTCAGGAATTGGGTAGGTTCCAGATTAACATTCACACAGACGTTCATTTTCGACCGTGTAATGGGTTGGCAGAGTGGGGTGACATTGTTTATAGGTAGAGGTGCCAGTCCTCAATACTAACACTGCATGTTTGTTGCATTATTTGGTGGAGACTATTTTCTCTACCCAGTCATATGTAATTCTTTCCAACATTTATAATATGCCCTACATTTTTTACTATACCAAGTAAATTGCTACCTTACATCAGAAGTTCTCTTGTCTCTTGGGCGTTTGCATGCTCAGTTGGTTGCACTGTGAAGGGTACGACTACTGTCTTGACACATGTATTCCTCAAAGAATAGAACAATCCACAGATTCAGTTTCCAGTGCTTTTAGTGCTGCATGTTGTGGGCCTTATGTTGTGCTCTTTCTTCCTCATTTGTGTATCTCCAGTGCCACACTTGTGGCACGTCAGTTATTGCCAGCCCTCGATATGATTCAAGTTTACGTTCAACATTGCAGGTAAACTGTCTTCTAGTGAAAATGTGCTGTAGCTATAAGACACTAACCCCCATGCATCATATGGGAGTTAACGAGTACGAGAATGAGATCCATGCAATAGTTCCTCGCCTGGTCACCTACCAAGGGGCTACCTGCACTGTGGCCCGCCAGACCCGAGACACCTGCCATATCCTGAAAAGGTCTTGATGGTACTTCATATATGTGCACTCTTTCACCTTCAATAATGTGTTTTTTCTGCAGGTGGGATGTTTCATGACGCCTTTTCTGATCAGACAGAGCACCTTACACTATACCCTCTCACCCGTAGTCATTTTTCTTTGGCTAATGCTTTTCCTAGTCCCTTTACATTGTTGCTTTATAACCTTCACTGTTGTGATCATCTCCGGCAAAATCTGGAATGTAAACTAACAGTATTTTCTGGAGGGGATGGGAGGTGGCTGTCAAGTCTCAGATGCCTGACCATCATCGTCCCATTGCTCATCTTCATTAGACACAGTGACCTGATGGCCTCACAGCCCTCACTGAAGCACAGATCATCATGCATCTTTGTGGTTGGTAGGTTGGTTCCACGTGACTGGGGGGTGTAATTACAAAGCTCTGATTTAAAATTTGGGGAAAATTGTTGGGAAGTGTCTGTATCACCTTGGAGGCCGAACCATAGGCCACTCTTTGCCCATCAATATGGACTCCGTTGAGACCTTGGGTGGCCTGCTTGCCTCCCAGCCTTCACCGTGGCCCTGACCGTTGTTCAGCTTCATAATTGGTGGTTTGGTAACATGTCACCTGGACAAAAACTAAGAGCGCAGAATTTGAAATATATTTTGGGGACAGTGATGGCAAGTGTCTGCATCACCTCAACCACTCGATCATCAGCCTCTGCTTGTCCATCATTGCCCCACTGTATGTCAGATCCTGACGTCAGTAAATCTCTCTTTGAAACCATGAAGTCAATACACTTCCGAACCGTGCAGGAAGAATTAACTCCTGCTTTCCAGGGTATTCTGTGTTCCTCCTTCCTGCATAATAAGGACTTTTTATAACTGTGCCTATGTGGTAGGATATATAGGATATGTTTGTTCCTGGAATGGCGATGCTGCATAGGAAACAAAGTGAACAATATTAATACTCTTTCTAGGAGTGATTCTTTACTTCCCTACCCCTCCCTTGGAGAAGCGGCATGCCTTTAACTCATGCACCGTTGGCTTAGAGGATTTGAAAGGTGCAAAGAAACCAGGTTTCCTTTTGGAGCCCCTGGTCCTTCAAAACATCTGTAGCTGTGATGAAGGTTCAGGCAGCAAAGCAATTGACAGCATGGCTTGAGGAATTATCCGTGCCTGGGTGTGTAGACTTGCATTTCTTGGAACAGACCAATGAGGATAAAAAACAAACCTAAGTGCCTAAATGGGGCTGCCGGATCAGAGTGGCTGTGCATATTCTCTGACTTCCTTCATTACGAAATGCAGTGCCGATGGTGAGCCTTAGGTTTATCTTCCGTTGATTTGAGCCTGCTGGAAAAGCATCTGCACCGTTGGACATGCTGATGCTTGCATTTACCAATGAAGGCCCCACCGGGGGTGGGGAGCATGGTCTACATGCGCCCACAATCTCGGTTTGGAACTTGTGACAAATCCATGGAATTGGTCCCTTATCCACAAGGGGATGCTACCCCCTTTGGGACTCGGCAGGCACGCCCACTGTGTAAAAGGGACTTGGACAAGCGGGATACCTTTAGGAGTGACTTTCCCTTACAGGGCAAGGACTCCCCAGTGAACCAAACGTTATGTCTCAAATGTTTGTTGCATACATGAGAACTGACCACAATATTGATAACATTGGCCTTAAATGTGCTTGGTTGTGCTGCTGACCAATCCTAGAGGCCTGAACCACAGGACCAATGGAATCCTCTCTCTCATTACAGGGATCAATGTAAAAGACACAGGGCCCTTACCTAGAAAAGGGGAACCGCTGGGAGAGGGGACGGGCATAGCGGAAGCCATCACTACACCACAGAACAGACTCGTCCTGGAGGCAGGACCTCTCTATGCGTAATGGAGTGATGGGTAGAGAGAGATGTAAGTCCGCAGAACTCTGCTGATCGCAGGAGCAGTAGAAGTTCCTGGCTCTCGGGACCAGACAGCAGACCGGCATGCTCGAACAGAGGTACCCAGATTAAGCAGTCTGTTTCTCTAGCTGCATGCACCACCTCGTGGGGTAGTCTGTGTCAGCCCCTCGCGGGCTCCTTCGGTGCTGCACCCCCATCCTCCCGTCTCTGCCGTGTACCTGTTCTCCTGCGTGGTGTTGCTCATCGTGGAAGGTGGACTTTCTGGGGGCTGCAGAATCGTGACTCCATCTTTATGGTTTGGTCTTCTCCCTTGGTTCCTGCTGCCTGCGATCAACAGGACTTTGGCATTGAGATTACTCATTTTAGGTGGCTTTGGGCACTGTGCCTTTTGCCTAGGCTCAGCAGCGTTCTGCTGGTCTCTTGTGTCCTCCACCCAGCATGTCGACAGCAGGGTCCTGCCTCAGGTGCTTCGTGGAAGAGAGACGTCCACCCTCCCCCCCCCTCTGCATTACAGTGCAGGCCGCTGTGCTTCGCCCTCAGGATGGCTCTCTCCACCACTACATGGGCCACAAGCTTTTTATGTTCCTTTCTGCAGTGAGAACGGAGACACCATTGGTTTTGTTCCTCAGGTAGGGGCACTAAGGGAAGCAAGGCAGAAAACCAAGCCACATATCTTTAAAGGGCCCTGTACATCAGGACACTGCTTCATCCCCATATATCTAATTAATAATTGGGACTCGGAGTAAAAGGGAGGTGTGGTAGTAGATCTACTTGTGGATTCCTTATACCCTACGTGGGGAGCGGGAGGGGAGAGATCAACCCAGTGAGATCCTACTTGCCCTGTTCCCTGTGTGGTGGTAAGTGGCGCAGACTCGCCTCCCTACTCTCAATGGGGGTGGCTCCCCCTTGCAGAGAAGGGACGCATTCCCTGGATCTTTCACAGGAGCTAGTAAATATTAAGTAGGGAGATGATTTTGTAAAATCATGTTTTTTCAGGATTTGTCTCAGATAGCCTTCCAGACAGATTAACCTACTGGATTTTAAGTTTTTTAGACATTTTCTTTTTCAACCGTATTTCTGGAGTACCATAGCTCAAGTGTCTGTAATCCCCATAATGCCCCCCAATGTTGCGTTATTGAATGGTAACTCCTCTTATCTTCGTCTTGCTAAGTAGATGTGGGTAACCATAGCCTTCTCTGGCTAACTCACTTAGGGGGGCTTCCTAAGAGATGTCAGCTCCTACTGATGGCCGTCTCCAAAACATTCCCTCCACTCTCTCACTTCTCCTGTCACTACCTCGCTTTCTCATTTTCTTTCTTTTTCTTTCTCTCTTTCTCTTTTACTTTCTCTTTATCTCCTTAACTTTCCTTTTCTCTTCCCCCATCCCCACTTCCCTTCCTTTTCCGATTAAGGCTTGTTTCCTGGTACTTTCCTTTTTACAGCAGCGCAAGTCTGCTCATGTCCTGGCTTCTGGTGGTGCACTGTCCCACAGAGATGCTGAGTTTCTCTGAGTTAGCTGGGTGACTTGAGGGCAAATGCATTATAGATGATGCAGCAGGACTTGAGGCTGATTCGTGCTTGCAGTAAGAACCAGTGAAGGTCGATGAGGGCCGTGGTGATGTGATCTTATCTGTGTAGGCCCTTGATGAGACGTGCAGCTACTCGGGGGCACAAGGGAGGATGATGGGAGGCCTTCAAGGAGGGCATTGCCCCCAACCAGGTGGGATAGGACCAGTGCTTGACCAGTGGATGTAAAGCTGTCTGGAGGGAGGAAGGGTTTCACTTTAGCCAGGATGGAGACAGATATCAAACTGTCTGAGTTTTCTTAGCTTGAAAGAGAGGTGTTTCTCGATGTGGAACACGAGGGACTTGGCGCAGGCGGTGAGCTTGGGTGTGAAGCACTCATGGTTCATGGTTGATAGCCAGGTCTGTATGTGTGGTTGTAAAGAACAGCAAAAAAGACAGCACTAGCTACCCACCTCAACCGCACTACAGTTGTAGACGACCTACTTTCTAATTGATATCCAATATCATTGAATTATACGTTCAACCAAACGCCTAGTATCAAAAGAACATATTTTAATTCATATATCTCAAACATATTCATCACATAAAACAAATAAAATACTAATAAATGCAGTCATTGCTTGAAGGACAGCAAGAGGAACACAAAGGTGAAATTAATAAACACTCTTAGCTGTTTATATCTCGGATACAAATGTCATTAGTTAAGCATTTAATAATTGCGTGATGTTAGTAATAGTGACTTCAACCATGTCTATTGGTTATGTCTATTGTTATGTCTATTGATATAACATGGGTAAACAGCATCAACAATTCAATGATATTGGATATCAATTAGAAAGTAGGTCGCCTACAACTGTAGTGTGGTTGAGGTGGGTAGATAGTGGTGTCTTTTTTGCTTTTCTTTACACTGATTCCTCACGCACCACAGCCCCCTTTCAAAAAAAGAGGAATACCTTGTTTGCTCAAACCTTTTTTCTAATCATGTATGTGTGGTTGTTCGATGGTGTTGGTGAGGAGTAGCAATACTGTCTTGGAGGCCCGCAGGTGTCAGGTAGCATTGGTGAACTAGAGGCGTCCATCTGAACAAACTGCTGGTAGTAGGCAAAGTAGGACTTGAACCAGCGTAAGACAAGGTCACTGACCCTGAATGCGCCGATGTAGGGTGTCCGTGAGTGCCTGGTGGTCTACTGTGTCGAAAGCATCTGAGAGGTATAGTAGAACTAGGAGGCTGGGCTGGCTATCAAGGATGTTGAGGGCATTGTCAACCACCTGTATGGTTGCCGTCGCTGTTCTGCACCTGGGTCTGAACCCGATTAGTAGGTTTGAAGTAGATTGTTGGTGTCAATCTGTTGCTGTAGTTGAGCGACTACTGCTTTCTCAATGACCTTACCTAGAAAGGAAAGATGGGTGATGGGGCTATAGTTACCTAGGTTGTCAGGATCCAGAGTGGGTTTCTTTAGTAGAGCAAGGATCTGTTATGTCTTTAAGGTTGATGGGAAGGTACCTTGAGTTTGGGAGCTGTGGATGATCTCCAGGTAGGGAAGGAGAGCTTCTGTGGGGAGGGTCTTGAGGATGGATGCTGGAAGGATGTCGTCTGTATATGATGTGGCTTTGAGAGCAGCCAGGGTTTCTACCAGGTCCTCTGTAGAGAGTCTCATGAATATTGGTCAGGGTGTGGAGATTTTGTGAGGAGGGACATGAGGTGTGTTTCTGGATGCAGAGCTGGTGTCTGTGCTGGCGAATCTTGCTGTGTTTTTCAAAGAAGGGGTTGATGGTGGTGGATTTTCCAATGGAGTGTGGTGTGGCAGGGTTCGGGTAGCAGGTTGACACAGTGCAGTGCTAGTGGGTAGATGCAGGCCTCTGATTTTGTCAGCTTCTCCTATGGTGTTCTGATAGTAGACGATCTTGGCTGTGTTGATAGTTGTCTGCTCGTTGCTCTGTGTTCCTTGAGCGCCAGGTCGTATGCAGTCCTGGAGCGGCACCAGGTTCTTTTGTTTCCTGATTACTCTTTTGCTGAGGTTGAGTTCTTGCATGTACTAAGGTGCTGATGGTTTCGGTTTGCAGATGAGTTGTTTCAGAGGCGCATGTCTGTCGATGCAGGCTGAGAGGTTGGCGTTGAGCGCTTCCAGTAGAGTCGCAGTTCGGTTGGGGTGTTCAGTCCATGTGAGGTGGAGGTTGGCAAAGTCTTTTGTGAGGGTTTCCAATGGAAATTTCTTGAAGGACCTGATGGTTTGTCTGATGGGTTTCTACTCTGAGAGCTTGGCTGGTGTGGTGTGCAGGATGTTGAAAGGCACAGCCAGGTGTTCAGACCAGTCAAGAAGAGGAGAGCTATAATGGAGGGAAGGCAGTGCGGTGATGATTAGGTCGAGGATGCTACCTTTTTTTTTATTTGCATCTTTTATGTGCTGTGGGAGGGTGTTGAGAAGGCTGAGGAGAGCTTCATTCTGGTTTGGTGGTTTTGTTTCCTAGGAAGTGGAAGTTGCCTAGGAAGATGATGTTGGCATGTGTGAGGGACATGGTGGTGACAGGATGGTGAAGTCTCAGATACAGTCAGTGTTGTGTTTGTGTGATCTGTAGATATGAGAGGTGACTCTGTCTGGGACAACGAGAAGTGACAGGAGAGGACTTTGAAGGAGCCAATGTTGTTGACCTCAAGTCTGGTGCAGGTCCACAAGGTCTTGTGGATGACTGCAAGGACTCTGCCTGTCTTGTTGGGCCAGTCTCTGTGTTGGATGCAGCAATCGTTGGGGACAACATCATCTAGGATGTGGGTGGAGGTGGGTGTCCGCCAAGATTCTGTGAAGAATATGGCATCAAGGTTGCGTGTAGTGATGAGGTTGGCGATGGCTGCTGCATGGGTGGTAGCGGAGTGGACGTTGACTAGCATCAACTTCCATGCTGTGGACGGTTAGTGGGTGCTGATGCGCTTGAGGATGATATGGGTGAGGTTGCTGCATTGCAGAGCCCATGCCTTAGAGGAGGGGCGATGTTGTTGACATTGGTCTTGCCTGGTGATGGTAGGAATGGCCTGATGGAAGTAGAAAACACATGTTGGTGTGCGCCTACCTGTTGTCTGAGCAGGGGTTCGCCCAGTCCGAACAGGTGCAAACAGGAATTGTCCGTCTCTCTCTCTCTCTCTCTCTCTCTCTCTCTCTCTCTCTCTCTCTCTCTCTCTCTCTCTCTCTCTCTCTCTCTCTCTCTCTCTCTCTCCCCCCTCTATCCCTCTCTCCCTCTCTCCCTCTCTCCCTCGCCCTCTCTCTCTCTCTCTCCCACTCTCCTTTCTCTCTAAGCACCCTGGTATTAATACCCAGCCCACTCCCTCTTTGTCCTGATCCTTTCATACTCTCATCAGTTGTCTCCTACCTTCCTTCTCTCTACTCTCCACCCTCGCCACTACTACTATCGTTGCTCTCCCACCACTCATTCTTACACCTACGCCATTATTCACCCACTCCCCCCTCAAACTCTCTAGTCCCCTACACTTCCTATCACCCTCTGTCTCTCTTGACATTGTTCACACACTTCACAACACTACACTCAATTGGTTCTACTCTCTCTCATATACAGTAGCTTGCCTGCACTCTCGTACACTACTTCACCACTCTTCGCCATTGTCCATTCTCTGCTGCCTGGCCTTTTGTAGATGTAAGACATAATAGAATGTATAACTTGCAAAACATCCTGCCACCGAAGGGGCATCATGGCACAGAATATCTTCATATAACTCCTTACGGGTCTAACTGATTCAGGGTGTACAATCTTGCTTGTTTGCACCTGCTCACTTCTAAAATGAATATCACTACTTGGTTCTTCACTTTCTCTTTCAATGATCCTAACCCTATCAATTTGCCTGTGCCATGATGCTTTGTCCTTCCCTTATTACTCATTTTATCCTATACATCTCTTATTATCCCTGTCCACTGCTAGTCTAGATACTCATCTCCTCCGCCCTCTCATTCACATAATGAGTCTAATGTTATCTATCGCTCTTACCCTCGCTCCTCTTTCGTCTTTCAGCCAGCCTCTGCAACACCCGTTCAGTCTACGATAAATCTCACTCTATTCTTGATCTTTTCTTTCTTTTAAACTTTAATGTTTTCTTTCCTCACAAAACTTGGCTCTCCTACTCAAACACTGTTACCCCTGATGGATTCTCCTCTTCTAGCACTTCCTTTACACATACCCCTCGTCTGATTGACACTCTTCATGGACTCTTGCCCCTTTTTCCAGTTCTCTTCCCCATTTACGATCTTTTGAATATCACTTCTCCACTTTTTTATGTCCTCTTACAAATCTCTTATTCTTTACTGACCTCCTGGCCCTGTTTCCTGCTTTATATACAACCTCAATGCTCTCATTTCATGCATCCTTCCTCTAGCCTCTGCTTTTATCCTTAGCGACTTTAACCTTAATACTAAGTATGCATACTTTTCATTTCTACCCCTAATCAAGTTTTGTCACTTATATCATTTAAACACCCCTCAAACCCATGTCTCTGGATCAGCTTTTGACTTAATTTCTCCCTCCTTACCTGCTAATACGTCTCAACCTATCTATTCTTTTTATCTTGTTTTACTTCTTTTCTCCCCCACTCTTCAATCCTCAACTAAACTATCTGTCTTTCCCGGACGTGATTTTTGCTCTTTGAACACCTTCTCATTTCTTTCTTCACATTCCTCGGCTATGCCCTCTCATTCAATTGTGATCTTTTTCGGCGGATCAAGTAGCTTTTAATCTTCATACTAATATCCAATCAACACTTCATTCCCTTTACACATCCCATTCATTTGCTGGATCTTGCAAACCCCCACACCCCTTCCTTTTGCTCCCTCCGATCATCCCTTCAGAGGACAAGCGCCAATGGGGGGAAAACACACTTCCAATGGTTTGTCTATTCCTCCAGCTCTTCACTCATCCTGTGATTCGCTTCTACTCTCTGCTAAGAAACAATGTTTTTCTGAACTCACTGTATCCCTTCATCCCCACCCTTGATGTCTTTCAGCTCTTAAATCACATAATTTCTCCTCATCCAGCTGATCCCGCTCTCTTCTTTCTTCAACAGACTTTGCAGACTTTTTTGCTACAAAGGTTTCCACACACCTGGCATCCTTAACAGACATCCACTCGGATCAATCCCCCATTTTTCCTTCAACCCTTTTCTTCTCCCTCTTTTCTAAGCAACGCTATCTCTTACTCGCACATGCTAACTTCTCCTCTTGATCTTCTTCCTGCATCATTGATACCTTCTATCTATCGTCTTACCACTTCTCTGTTTAATCTCTCACTTACTCTACCTTTCCAAGTCCATTCAAACATTCAACTATTGTTCCCATTCCAAAAAGTACCTTCTCTCAACCCTCTGACTCCTTCCAATGTACATTCTCTTCATTACTGCACTCCCTCCATACCTCTCTTCCTGCTTTGCCATGCAGTCCTTGATGAACTCTCCCTTTCCTCAACGGAATCCCTCCAAAATAGAGGTTGTCTTCTTCTCTCCCATATCTACTTCCACTTCTATTTTCGCTACTCTTCTTCCCTTCTCTGTCGGCTTGCAACCTCAGGATCATCTTCAACTCATCTTTCTCTCTTCATTTCTAACTGCCTCTGCTTGTTTAATGTTTGTGGAGCTCGCCAATTCTTGTATTTTCATGCCACTAAACTCCTAATATGCTCCCTCAAATTCTCATGGCTTGATTGTTCTCCTCTCCTTATTGGACTTCCACGCTCCCATCTTACCCCTTTTGGTTCCATAAATAACTCGGCGAGTCTCATTTTCCAACTTGCCCCCTCGCTTTTCCATGCTACCTTCTCTTCTCTCTATTTCTCTCCTTCCTTTCGATTGTCAACTGTCCTTCCATTTACTCTGAATAGTCTACAAATGTCTTCATGGTCTTGCTAACCCTATTTTTGATCCTTACCTTAATTCTATCCTCCCTCTTGAACTCTTCACTGTGTTTCACTTCTTACTCACTGTCCCAAAACCCCTATGTGGTCCATCCCAGTTCTGATCCTTTTCTCTTCTAGAGCCTGAACTCTGAAACACTCTTCCCTGCTCTCCCTCTTACTCTGTGCCTCCCCCTGCTTTCCCATCTACCTTTTTGTCCTATTCTGGTGGGCAAATCTCTTTGTTAATCCCAGCCCCTGAGGTCGGGTTGGGTCTGCTATGCTCTTTGACGACGGTAAGTTGTCTGCTTAGTCCCGCCCTTTTTCAGACTCTGGCGTTCGTCCCGGCACAGCACGTGGAAACAGTTTGTTGGTGCTGCATTTGCATCACAAATTCAGCTGGGGTGTTTCTCTCTCACTAGTTGTCCCGTTTGCTGGTGATGAGGCAGAGTCTCTGTATTTTGCATTTTATTGGAGTTTGGTCTGTGGAATTTAATTTGCCTCTGTGGCTCTAGTGTGGGCTTTCTGTGCATTGCTTGAAGTTTCTGGTAGAACAAAAGTAGTCCTTCGAAAGAAACATGAGGCACCTGGCCAAGACAGAAGCTGTTGGACATTGCAAAAGAGATAGCAGGACAACATTCTCATACAATGATGAACACTCAAGGGAGTCCCCATCAACCGACTCTCCCTACCTTGTGGTTAGACGAGCTCTGGCAATGCTGTGATAAACCGCCTACCCCAGATTGAGATGGGTCCGTTCTCCCTTCTGACATGGTCATGACCCTGTCAGATGATGGAAGGGGAATCGAAGTCAAGTGGAAGCTATTCAATGAGGCAAAGCAACAAATGAAAAATGAACCTACTATATGGTAAATCCAGCAATTTTGAAAGTGATAGTGGATGGGGAGACCTACTAATTTACTGAAGACTGGGAAGCTTTCTTTTTTTGAAGGAGCAACATCTTCCTGGCAGAACCTCACTTGTGAATGTTGCTGAATATTTCTGACTGTTGTAATCCAGGCTTGTGTTGCTATTTAAGTCATTAAACTTACTTGATCTTCTGTTTGTGTATCCTCTTTTGCTGGTCTGTAAAATGTATAGCTCAGGAGGTGGGCATGTGGTTTGGGCATATATCCACTACTCGGTTTACTTTATGATAGTAAAGGCTGAATATTTTACAGGCAACTTGATATGAGGGAGTATGGGATTATATAATCTACAATGAGGACATTGCCTAGTAGCACACATGAATCTGGGGGTGGTAGTTCTCTGCTTAGTCCATGTACAGAATAGTGTGTGTGTTTGGCTCTGTCTTGCCTGCTTCATGCCCCTTTCTTTGTTACTTGTGGTTTGTAAAGGGAGCTACTTAGATTGCTGTGTTGGGAAAATGCATGTTATCTAATGTCATTGTGTTGGTACTACTCCCCTCTGTCCCATTCTTGTTTACCTGTAATTCATAGACTTCACATTCTACCATACTCTGATTGTTCAGCTCTTAGTGAAAGGGCTTGGGTCCCTTGTGACCACCATACAACCACAACATAGATGGTGTTTCCAAACATGTGTACACAAATAGTAGACCAGCTCCACTGCAGAGTTGGCTAGTCAGTTGAGATGCCTCTCTTGGAATGTTAGGTGGAATAACAACCTCATAGAGGGAAAAGCTACTGGCTCACAATACCAAAAAAATGCAGTGTTCTTACAAGACACTTACCTGCTTGATGAACGCAAATGATGTATGCTTATAAAACCTGCAATAGGCAAATCTCCAACTGCTAGTCTGAAGATCAAGAAGAGTAAGTGTTTTGTTTCAGATGTGTAAGTAAGTCTTGATGGCAATTGGTGGGCACAAGGAATAGATGTGTAACAGCAAAAGTAACTCTGGAAAACAAACCTTTGGTTTTAGTGAATATCTGCTTGCCAAATACAATGCATGCTTTTCTAAGGAGGAATGATCAGGCACTAGCTTGTGTGGATGTATTATTAGGTAGGGATATTAATGTATTATTGGATCTCAAAATGCTTTGATCGGGGGATACCTCTTCACATGCAGATAGAGACAGAAAAGACTTGCTGGCTCCGATTTCCTTATGGGGACCATGGGTCATTCCTGTTGGAGTTTGCACCTGTTGGAGAGGCAGTACACCTTTATTCCACTGTATATGATGCTTTTGCCCATAAAGACTTCTTAAGTTCCAAAGGCCTATTTTGTAGATGTAAGGGATATTATAGTTTTGGATCACAAAGACATTGGGTGCATGCTGGAATGGTCCCTATGTGGACTACCGGAAGGGAATTGTTGGTGAATGGACAACTCCCTGCTTTCCAATGTTTCCTTTCTGGACCACGGGAAGAAGGAACTCTCATTTTTAATAGCCACTAACAAGGACTCTGCTTCTGACACCTTCACCTTTTGGGACTACCTAAATGCAACCATGAAGATTAAGATTGGTTCTTACCAGTGCAAGCTAAGAAAAAAGGAGGTAGAGGCCTGGGAAGAAGCACTTTGCAGTGCAGATTTGGTTCATTGTGAGAGCCCTACTTACAGCAGTGGTGAAACAATTTTAAGGGCTAGACACGCACTGAGCCATACATTTCCCCAAGAAGTGAAGCATACTTATTTTCTACACTCCGCAGGCATTCTGAGCATGGAGGGAAAATTGGGGCCCGGTTAGTAAACTGGTTAAAGAAGGATGAAGAGAGCAGATGGGTTCTCTCTATTGTTGGTTGGGAGGTTGTGGTATATACGAAAACTAAAGACACTAACAAAGTCTTTACATCGTCTCAGTAGAATCTTTATAAACAAGATAGCACAACGGTGGAAGACCTTCTGGGTGAACTTGACCACCCACATTTATTTAAGAAGAAGCATACTCTTGGGTTGAATACATTGTTGGTGTCATGCACTTAAATGCCAAATGGAAAATTCCCTGGCCCAAATGAATTCCCAATAGTTTTACACAGCATTTAGTAATATGTTGCCACCTCTCCTCAGGAAATTTGTTGAGGTTTTTCGGAGGATGGACATCCCATTGACTGTCAGGTGCCGGCGCACATGGACATTTATGCTTTATGCCCGGTGGTGGCTCCCATGGGGATTCCGGTATCGGTCCTGCGAATGGGACTTAATTTCCCAGCTGCCACAGTGCAGCACAGTGTCATATGTCTGCCTCGCTCAGCCAATGGGAGCCTGTGAGACTTCCGAATACGGACGCGCTTAGGGTGATCATTCAGAGAACAGCACTGTGTGTTTTTTCTTGCAGGTGGCTAGTAGCAGTTGGGTCTCTCTTTTTCCCCTGATCAATTGGTGGAAGTGTATCTTTGAACTATTCTACTGGTATATCAGGAGAAGGGCCTTGGTCTACGGGATGTTGTGTGTTGGTCTGTGTTTTTATTTGGTTATGCGGCCTGAATCTGATAAATTGAGTAGAGCACTACCCTTCCCTAGACAGTATAGAAGTAGCCACTGATCCCGTTGCAGCCCTTATACAGGTTATGGGGTTCTTCGAGCTAACATAACTGCGGCCCATGCAGCTGGAATCGGAAGCTTTATGCCAAACGGAGTACTTCGCATCCTCATGACAAGAAAATTCGGGGTCATCCTGTACTACCACATGCTCTTGGGGAAGTTCCTGGATCCCAGGCATGTTCTTGTGGTTATCACCATACCTTTTCCACTAATGGCTCGAATGGCTTCAGTTTCTGCTTGCTGAGACGAACATTTTGTTATATTACATGACGGATCTGATACTTGTTCACGATTGTATGCGTTTTTAGCAAATGATGCTAGTTCTTAATATGGTGACATGTAATTCTGGTTCAATATTCTTATATTCAGATAGAGCTTGCTTTTATCTACCTACAATATATCAAAAGCTCAAATCATTCAGAGCTTGCATGATGATGCAAGGCTTAATTTCCTTTTTACACATTTTAAGTGGGATTTATTTGGTGTGTTATTGAAGCAGTTCTTCATTAGAGGGCAGAGATCACAATTGCTAAATATTCTTTCTCCATGGTCTCACTATTCCCAGTAATTGGTTCTGGTTGTACATATTTTCAGTGACATTTAACCTTAACTAAACCAAGTGAGGTACCTTCCCGCGGTGCTTCTAAATGCCAGTGACCATATCTGCTGACCTTTCCTTGCTAGTGGATTCAGTCCATGAGTTTATATGAAGTAAAGCATGCGACATCCCTTTGAAAGCAAGGCCTGGTGAGTGCACAACTGAAGAAAGTTTATGGTGTTTACATACTCTGACAGCCTGCATTGAATTCAAGGGAGAAGCATCTCGGATAATCTAAAAAGCCATCTGGCTTCACTATAACATGTCATTATTTTCTTATCCAGTTTCAACTGGATACCTTGCACTCTTCAGTATGCCTACAAATGTGAACAGAACTTAAAATGCAGTTTGATTCAGTTTATTTCACTCCAGCTTTTTTGGGTTTCATTTCTTCATTTATAAATGCAGACTTATCTTAACAATTTACAACACAGAGATGGGGGAAATTCAATAATATTTCCATTCCTATCCTTGAGTTTTAAACAATATAGTATGAATGAATGACTAACATGGCCGAAAAAAGGAACACATTATATATTCTCACATTGACTGGAATAACATGTTTTTGTGTAGTACATCATCTTTAGACATGCTATTCACATTGGAAAAACAAATGAATTCCAATGATAAACCTGTGATTAAATGATAATGTATTATTTGTATAGCACTTTTGCCGTAACACTTTACATACATGATATTTGCATACAATATCACCCAGCTAAAGTTGTACTCATTTATTGACCTTGGAATTATAAAAGGGTGAATTGGCCTTGATGGGATTCAACCTTGACTTGCAGATCACACGCACATCACAGCAGCCATCGCTCAACTAGCTCAACTATTAAAATGATAAATGGCTTGCAGTATTCCCTGCAAAATAACTTCTTAATTCTGGGCCTTCCTTTTACATATAGACTTGTTCATTCTTGGAAATCAAAAGGCAGTTTAGTCCAAACATTACAATTCTTTTTGCTCAAAGCTTTGTTTCAAATGCACACATCCTTCTCTTAATGTTTTGGGCTAAGGATTTCACACATGACATGACTATGCTTTGCCAAGAAAGTCCTTCCCATTTTAGGCTTCATCTTTATTATCTATAAAATGCTACAAAAATTTGCTACAATGATACTCAACCGCGAATTCATCTGTACTCCAGGTCCCCTAAAAAAAACTTCAAATAGATTGAAACACTTGTGTACAGGCGCATTATGAATGACATGACATATATCATTTCAAATATCGCTGCGTCTCAGCTGTCCAAAACTGGATGTCCAAGTCCTCTTTCGCAACACCAATAAAACAGACATTCTGATCTGTGACCTTGTCAAAGCGACTGATGTGCTGAAATTCTGGCCTCCTAAACCCCTCTCCTTTAACACATCTTTGCTATAGTGGGCAGTCCTGTACATCTCCACTACAGTAAGAAAGTGTTCCATCCATCTCAATATGCTCTGCAAGATATTTCTTGCCATAGATATGCACTTTGCAGTCCATATAACCCATGGAGTGTTGACGTCGATGTTCTACTATTGCAATAGCCTTTCCATGCACCATCCTAAGAAAGAAATGAAGTGGTTGTAGGCTATACAAAATAGAATAGCACAGCTACTCCTGTGGTAGTCCTAAGGTACCAATGGAATTGGTACAATTTCTGTATTGAATTTAAGGTACTGTGCATCATAAGGAAAGCATTATGGAATAAAGATCCCAAATACCTCTCTAACCAGTTTACCAAATATGTTCAAGAGAGCGCTGCACTCAGTGCATCCAAAGGACTGTCATTTGCATCTTACAAACTGAAACACGTGGAAGGAGAGTATGACAATTTACTGTACAGACATGTGGAACCAGAACCGGACCGAATCAAATTTAGGAAAACATACAAAACGTTGTTGTTCAATGAGGCCTTCCCTGAACCTGGATGAGCCACCTAGATTGTTTTTGCTTCGCCAGATCTTTAACAAGGAATTTATGCTCAACTGTTTCCACTTAAATGCTGATGTACACTGTATTTAGTAGGTAATATGCTGCTTGTGTAGGTCTGGATGGAAGCTTTCTTTGCCTTCACAAAACTGTGTGTTTATTACTCCGATTCGTCTCCCTTCATTTCACCCCTTACTTGTTGCTCTCGAACTGATAATCTCTTTTCCTATGTGATCCACAATATCCTGTATATATGCAGCGTTCGATTTATCACATAATAAATAAACCACTGTGAGCAAATGGTACTTTCTGTTTTTATATTGTTTGGAAAGGAGAACTTCTAATACAGTGATAATAATAGAGTAATCTGTTAATATATGGTGCTTTATGACACAGACTTGTATATTGAAAGTGACAGAATATTTTATTTTTATCATCCCAATGAAATATTGATGTATGAGGAGAAAATACTGGATAATAGGAATTTAAACCTGTGACTTGCAAGTTGCACCGACATTACGACAGCAAGTCGGAACCCTTTAAGCTATCTGGCTGCAATGCTTTGTCTTCGACTTAGTGCAGTGCCAGCGACTACCCACCCACACCAACTTCCTGTGGAACTTGAAGAGTGTCCGATGCTCAATCGCAGGTTACCCAATTAAATATGAAGCCTGCTCTTTCCTGCGTATCGAGCAGAGAATTTGAATTCTGTATTTGAGCTTCAGTAAGAGAGGGCTTCAAACCATATTAATTATAATTTCGTCTGCTTTATAATCACCACGCTTATTCTGTTATCCTTGGTCTGTCAGTCCGGCTTCTCTGTACATATGTAAATATATTCAACTCCTAAACCTGATCCTGAATATTAATTTTGGAGCACCTCACCATCTTTTCATTTCTTTAATTCTGTGTCGGGATGTCGCTTGTCGCATGTCGTTCTGGATAGAATTGTTAAGTTGTGCCTGGCATTTACGTACATTATGAGCATTATTTCATTTCTGCTGTTCCCATCAGAGAAATTGAACTAACTTTCACCTACTAGAAACACTTCCTTAAGAGGATCATGGGTTAGACTGGGTAGCAAAGTGGACTTTAATGGATTGCTCATACCTTAGGTAGACTGTCTCTATAGTATTGCTCGAAAGGTCACATGGCCTCCAGTCCGCTTTTTGAGTTGGTGATCTCTGAGGTAGACCACATTCTTCACTCTGTCACCTCCAGTACGGCAAGGAACATGGCGCATTGGTCAAGAGAAGGTGCTGCATTTTCTACATAATATAAAGCACTAGGGGGAATGAATGATTAATTACATTTTTTGTACGTAATCTGGATATAAGGCTTCTTTGTTTAGAGGAGAATTGTGTAAAGTTCAAACTGTATTTTAACTTTATGTAATTTTTGTTTTACTTTGGGTACTTGAGCGCACACCTAGTCCTCTGGAAGCAATGGGGTGCTGCACATCAGTAGAGGTTATAGGTATAGATTTCATGTTTACATGGAGTCTTAATATAATGAGGTTGCCTTTACGTTTTTTTAATCTTCATTTTATCATCCTCAGGCAATGGGTATATCAGCGCAAGGGCCTCCCCTGGACTCATTCCCGTCTCAAATGGAAACAGTATGGGTAAAGTCATCCCTGCCAAATCACCACCTCCGCCATCACAGAGCAACCAGCTCGGGCCCACGAGCCGCAAACCAGATCTCCGTGTCATCACCTCACAGAGTGGGAAAGGGTTAATGCATCATTTGGTAAGCAAATAGAATTTCTAGAACATAAATCAAGTTCAGTTTGTAACTCTTAATACTGCGACCTTGAATTAATAGGGCAGCATCCGATCTTTGTTATTGCATGCATTACATGAGACTAATGGCAAACATGTTTCTGAAAAAAAAGACTTATGTGCTTCAATAGCCCTTAAGCAGAGTTTTATTTTCTATTTCAAATCGCTTTTTCCTCCATCCTAGAGTTCCGGGTCACTCTAAATTCACACCTTTTGCATTTAGCATATTTGGGGTAGATTCTGCTTTTGCCCAGGTCAGTCCTTTAACAAGCTGATGCAAATTGCAGTGGTTCCCTACCACAAATGTTTGAATTTGTAAAAAAAAAAGAAACCGGCACTTCACCTCACTCCTTCTTTCCGCATGGGGGCAGGGGTCTCCCCCGCCTATATACATGCAGCAAATTGAGCCGTCATACAACAACAAAAATCGACCAATTCTCCTGAGACCAAATGGATTTTCAGTAATCGACCCAAACCCTGTAATCAGACAAGCAGAGAAAAAGACATGACACCTACACAGTCCTACACCACAGACGAGCCAGAGTGAGGAGAGAGAAAGTCACAAATAGAAGGCACATTCATAGGTAGACGGCAGAAGACTATGTGGTGCTGTCAGGAGATATTGGCGAATATGCACAACTCCTCGAACAATCCCTAGACTACGAGGGACAAAAAGGGAGAATAACCAGATTTCTTTTCAACTGTCCTTGCCTCAAGGGCACGCAACAATTGGCTTACCTGGCCCCCATTGTTCCATAGCAGTTTCACATGGGGAAAGTGGGCAGGGCTTAGCCAGCTACCTATGACTTTTCGTTGTTGCAACATCCCCCTTAAGGGGAAGACAGGAGGAGATTGACGAGGGATAGAAGGCAAATTCAAAGGGGTGGGGAGATCTAAGCACGCAGCATGAAGTCTGGGTTATTCAGGTGAGATCAGCGGTGGAGGAGATGGATGATAGACCATGCGGGATAAAGGTGGGTTGGAGTGTGGCGGCAATTTCTAGAGAAGGCGAGGTATTGGCTAAGGTGTCGTAGTGGTACTGCAATGTGAAACTACATTGTAGTGTGGCAGTCTGCTTAGATGAGTTAAGAGTAGGGGGTGATTGTGAAGCGGAAGATACTGAGTGAAAGGAAGGTGACTGTGTATTAGGGTGGAGGAATGAATAGTAACGTGGAGTAGTGAATAATGGTGTGGAGAAGGGAGTGGTAGCATGGAGGAGCAACATCAAATGGTGGAGGCAAGGCCTAGAAAGAGCAGATGTCAGAGGGACAGAAGCTTGGAGAAAAGAGTGAGAAGGGGCTGAGAGATGGAAGGGGAACTGAATCTAACCAAATGTCTAAGGCACTACTCTCCAAATCCCAGTAGACCATTAACAACTAGTTAGAGTAGGGAAAGTTAGGTTTCACTGACACATTATGTATATGTTTGGCGACATATCGGAGGATTTGTTTTGCATTTTGTTTTGCAATTTGATGGACTAATCATTTTCCCTAATACATTCACAATACTTTGAAAATCATTAGTACATGACTTTTTGCTTTCTAGAGTGAGGCGCCCAGTGAGACTCAATGCCTTTGTACCTATCTTTTTCTTGAGGTGTGCTAGGGAAACATACCCAACTGTCTCAAGCGCGACTCGCAATCATTCTATCAATACCAATTAGCAGCACAGCACAATGGGTAATTTCCACCCTTTTAGACCAGGTCCCGGAGGGTGTTTAGTTCGAAAAGGTAAAATCTGACTATAAGTCAACATCTCAATGAATAAGATGGAAAATTAGACCGTAGGGGTCAACCGTCTGTATCAACTAACCTGGGTCAGGGAGGGGAGTGATGCAAGACGAGAGGGACAGTCTTAGAGCCCACAAACTCCTCAATAAAAACACTTGAACCAGCTCTGAGATTTGGAGTGATTCTTGTGCCATCTGTGACATGATGCACTACATTAGTGATAGAAGCAATCTCCCATTGAAGTCTGCAAATTGACAAGGGGGGTCCTGGGAGTCTCTCTGCCAGACATTAGTCCTGGTTACGAGAGACTTACCCAGAGTCTTTAGCTCACTATCTTTCACAGAGAAGAAATATCCCAAACATATCAGTCTTTGTCCTGCCCTGGGGCAGTCCAGCACCGAAATGCTAGGCAATTCTCCTCAGAACAAGAGTACCAACAGCATCCCCAGAGACGTGTTTTGGTCTGGTTGGACCTCATCAGTAGGGGGGAGCTGTGCCTCTCTAAGAATAGTGAGCAAGGGGTCCACGTCTGGATTCCCCTAGTAACTTAGGGTGAGACCCAAAGTTACTAGGGATGGATGGCATCGGACCAAACAAGCGCGAGCATGTGAATTGTGAACTATAGCATTTTTTCCTTGTGATTGTTCCTGAACTATTCTTAATTATGTCACCAGCCTCTGCACCCCACTACCCAGCATATGTCGGGTGCGACTGGTTTTATTAGGTGCGCCACTTGAGGCATCCTTTGCGGCATCAGTTCCCCATTCACTCTGTTTAAAGTGTCTGGAGCCCGATCGCCGCTGGGATTCCTGCGCAGCACATGACACACTTATTCACATGTCATTGAAGAATCTTTGTGCCGGTGAGGGGAGATCTTTGCATGATCTCTTCCCCAGATCACCTCAAAGACTTTGCTCGATGAAAGAAAAGGAACATCAAAGGGGTCCTAGAGATCTGGCCATTTCGGGAAGTAGACCACCTACATGTATACCTCCTTGGAACCCTACGGTGGACACACAAGGCTCTAGGCCACAGGGACAACAAGCACAAGATGCATGTGAGGAGAGGTTTTTTGATCGCTTCATGCAACTAATGAGATCTCAACAAATGACAGGGATATTAAAATCCCTAAATAAGGAAGTGGTAATCTAGGATCTATCTATTAAGGCACCGCAGTCAATGATTAATACCCCCCCCCCCCAACCACTGCCTCGTCCACCCCTGCCTCCAGTTCAGATGCCTCCTGAATTAGTGCAGGGTGTTCCGGGCCTTTCACAGCAGCAGGCTCCGTCATCTCAACCTACGGGACCGATTGTGACACCTGTTTCAGTTCAGGTTTTTCAGGATAAAAACTTTACTATTCTGTGTGACAAATCTCTTCCATGCCAAAAGTCTGACGAGGTAGTTGAGGATATGCCATATTCAGCGCATGCTTTCCAATACCGGATGGAATGATTAGCAAAATTCTTAGGGGCTTTCGTACCCTAACAAGCACAACCGCTAGCGCCCCTCCTTCCAGAAGTCTTGTTGAGAGCCTCTTATCGCTCAGGCATCCCTTTCCAAAAAGATGTTTTAGAAAAGACCCCAATAATTACGGCTTAAGCCACATTCTACACCATCTATACAAGTAAAACATTAGATGCCAGATTTCGACAAATGGAGTAAGCGACTATCCTTTTGTCCTCACACCCACAACCTCACTCCTCAGTGGTCGCAGCACTGCCATTGTGTTCCGAGCCTTCCGGTGGAACATCTTCTGTGTCATCAGCTGCTGCATGTCTTTCCAAAGAAGACCGGTTATCAGAATCTTTTGGAAACCCGATCTACCTCCATGTTGGGCCACATTTAAGACAGGCTAATGCAGAAGCTTTATTGATCACTGCCAATCATTTAAGGAGGGATGTAGGAGACTTCCTCCCAGACTTACCTGTCGACCGTCAAGCAGCCTTTAAAGCTGGTCTGGCAGAGGCAAAGGTAGTGGCCCAAGACATGCTGGAGGCCGCAGTGTCTCACATCGACAATGTTAGTAAGGGTATGGCCTTAGGCGCACAGATATGAGGCGTTTGATGCTTGCCACCAAGTTTAATGCAGACGTGCAGGACAGAATTCTAGATTTTCCCTTTGAGGGTAGAGTTGTTTCATTCCTCCACTAATGAGGAACTTACCAAGCAAAAAAAACAGTACCCAAACAGCCAAGTCACTCGCTATACTATCCAAACCAGTGACTAAAGAGTTTTCTCAAGGACAGACCAGGTCGGACCAGTGACCACGCTCTTGTGGAGGTTTTAGGGGCTTCCAAGATAGAAGAACCAGGTAACCAGAGTGATTTCTGAGCACAGATCTCAGAAAGCAGTCGAGAACTGGCACAAAAGGATTTTCCCGCCCGCGTCTGCCTCCCAAGCATCAGAAGTAAAGAAGCAATGAGGTGTGCTTCCGGGTCCAGACTAGTGTGGCATGTACCGCAATGGCATAATTTTAGTTCAGGACCTTTGGCTACTTTCAGAGCTTTTAGTGGGTTTTCGACTGCAAGTTCTCCCCATTCTTCCTTCTTCTCCTCCCCTCCTACAAATTGGCTCTATGGTCCGATTGCAGAAGATAATCAATCACATCCAGAACCAAGCTGTAGAGGTAGTTCCCCATTGACACAAAGGTCAAGGATTTTACTTGCATATCTTTGCGGTCCTCAAAAAGAACCAGGTGGCCTGCAGGTGGTTCTAGACCAGTCGTAACCTCAATCGTTCCCTTCCCCTTGAAAAGTTCAAGATAGTGATGCCGGCACATATCGCCAAAGCTTTCTGCAAGGAAGATTGGTTGTGCTCCCTGGACCTGAAAGATGCCTACCTACATGTTTGCATATGGCAACCACACACAGTTGTTGAGATTAAAGGTTATAGGCCATGATTTTCAGTACAAGGTCCTCCCCTTTGACTTAAGTAGGCTCCTCGAGTATTTATAAAAATTATGAATGCAGTTGCATTCCTCCTCGGGAAAGTAGGTCATCACATATATCCCTACTAGAATGACTGGCTTATCGGATCCAGCTTGCCGGAGAGGATGGAATGGTTCAGTAAGAAACAAATGCAAGTTGTATTCGATCTGGGGTTCTTGAGCAACCTCATGAAATCAGAAATAATACCAACACAGGATCTGGACTATCTGGGCATCCGATGTGACACCCTCACAGACAGGATGTTTAAAGTAAAATAAGGCCCATCTTGCCCTATAAAAGTGGGGTGTTCGCTGCATATCTTACTAATGAAGATGCTCGTCATTCAGGATGAATGACCAAAAACAAATCCGTCCTCTGTCTAAATCTAATCTATCTGACCCTATAAGACATCATGGTGATGGTGACTCGGTCTGGGAGCTGCTTACTCCCCTGGATGGTCTTGGCACTGTTGTATGGGCTGACTATCCACCACTCTGATTCAGTAGTCACGCCACCATGGCTGTTTCTCCTCCGCCTTGCTTGACTTTCTTCTGATCTCGCAAACTGGTTGCTCAGTATTTCTGGTTGTGCACTGGAGCGGCTCTGCAGCACATCTGCTCTGCGTTCTCCCAGAGCCCCACCTCCTTCTGCTCTGTTATCCACATGGAGCTTTCTCTGAATCGCTCAAATTTTCGCTTTCTCTCAGGTTTTTGCTCTCACTTGTTTGTCTTGCATCCCTTTTCAGCCTCCTCGTCGCAGTCACTTGGAGAATTGATTTTATGGGGATACCTCCCTTTTCTTGTCGTTCATAATATAACTTCACGCTAGCTTCATTATTATAAGGGTAGTTATTGAGCCCAATAACAGACATAGCTTGTGAAAGGAACGGAGCATTTTACAATTGATAACCATTTGGTATATTGTATAAGTCCATATAGGCCATCACTTGAAGGTCATCGGGGAGCTCCACACAGGAACGGGAGTCCTTGTCCCCAAGAGGGAGTCTCTCCCGGTGAGGTCCCACTTGACTACACCCCTAGGGAGGGTGTTGGAATCAGGCTCATCGCCATAGCCTCACAGGGGGCTGCCCCTTGAGGAGAAGGGATGAATTCCCTCAATTCTTCACACTACACAGGAGAGATTCAGGGATATTGTAACAGCAATCAATCATTGTTTAGGTAGACGCGCAGTGGTGCTTGCAAGCTGGAAACACAAGTCAATGCCCGGAATCTGTAGTTTTGGGAAGGAGTTGTGGCCCATTTCACGGTAAGCATTCCATGCATGATTCAGGTAGTACACTGGGTGTGCCCTGAGGGACGCGCCGATGATTATAAATATTCTAGTTGGACTAATACAAGATTTGTCTGGCACAGGTTGCCTTGGAAAACTGGAGTACCAGAGAGAATTTCAATGGTCTTGGGCAACATGTCAAGAGATTGAGCAAATGAAGAGATAATTACACACCTCTGTTTTGATGCTAGCTCTCTGCTACAGGGTGAGTAACTTGTTGCACTTCGTATGAGTGCAAGGCCACTACCCTCTCTGGTTATCAGATGTGTGCATAAGTAAGCAAAGTTTGAAGCGGGCTGCTAAATAAGGTATTTGTTCTTCATGGTTTTTGCAGAGATGTAGAGTTCGATATTTATCTGACCAGAGAGTTGACAAGATATCTGTGATTGGGCGGTCTGATTTGGATGGATAGGTAAGAATGGTCGGTCGACAGTCTAGATGAGCACCTGGAGCGGGGTGCACTGGGGTTGGCAACAGTGTGTGTTTATTCACACCAGATGCCACCTAGATACATTGGCCTTTGTATCAAGTAATATGCTTGCTGTGCATGGAAATGTCATGGATTTCTTATCCCCCTGCAGAGAGGTTTTCCCTCCTTTTTCGGATGTGTCCCAAGTGGTTCGGTATAGAGTGGTTGGAGCAGGGAACATTGGTCCTTGGTGAGGTGCTATGAACATTGAAGTCCAGTAGGGGATGGGCTACAATTGTATTGGTTTATTGTAAACATTTTTGCATTTTACTATAGCAAAAGAGCCCCTCCCAGAAGGTGATCTGCCCTGAGGAATGCAAAGTCGTGACAAAGCATTAGTTGACCCATGGAGCCGGAACTATAGTTTGCAGTTGTTGATTGCAATATATGCTACACTGAAAAATATTTTTTTGAAATGGTTTGTGTGTATTACAACTCATTTTATGTAGGTGCTACAATATTGTTTCTACGTAGGTAAGAGTAGTGGCACACAGTACCAGTCAAATCGGTGCCTGGTGATAACTAGTTGCATCACTCACCATTTTTTCTGATGGTTTGTTGTAGTGCTGTTATTTAATGTGTGTGAGGAGAGAGTGCAATGTGCGTGATTCGTGTGGTTGGAATGCAGATGTATGCCTTACAATTTGGTTGTGTGGTGCGGTAGATATGGGTGACATGCAGAATACATAGTTTGTATTGATTGTATTTCTTTTTATTGTGTGTAAATAAAAGTAAAAATATATTTTTTGATTAAGATTACAACTGGTTTTGGCTCTTGAATGTTTTCTTTGTTTTAAGCAAAAATTGTTTGTTATATTGAAGAGATGAAATGGTGTGGCTAGGACTTTTCTTTTTGTGCTACTGCCCGCACAGATACGGAACTCCATAATCCAGGAGCAGATCACACACCTCTTACATCCAAACATGATATAATATACTAATAGTCTATTCCTCAAATCTGCGTCAAGACAGACCAAAGGATTACTTACACTTTTAGAACATGCATCTTTTTCTTCATTATAAATCTCTGGTTCATCTAACGGGACTGCTGTGCACTCATACTATCACAAAATATATCCTTCTCTCGCTGCATCCCTCCTCAACATTTGTAGCACTGATTCAGCACTTTCTTTCCTCTAATCTTTCCCCTGTTCCTTTTCCCTTCTGCAGACTAAGGTCTGGATTTCCCTGGCCTGGGCAAAATACACCCATTTACTGACAAGTGAAGATGCTCCGAGACTACTACAGTGATTATTTGGCACAATAAGAGTTTCAAAATAACAATATATAACCAATGCATTATGAATATAAGTGCCATTGGATGCAAGAATATACATAATAAATGTTGCCACTATACAGCATTATTTATGTATTCCTAGCAGCTGGGGATTGGCCACTACAATATTTTGAACTTAAGAAAGTAGTTTTGAACATTGCACAAGTTGACAATCTATTCAGAGATCCCTTAAATTATGGACAGAAGCCCGAATTCTTGGCTGTAATGTTGGTATATTAAAGCACCCCCAACGGGAGAGAAGGTATTCATTTTCTATGCCACCTCAACCTAGACTTCACCCACTTGGACTTCTAAGCCAGATTCCTCCACAGCGCCAAGTAAGAAAATATATTTCAAAGAATGAGACTGTCCTCTTTGAAACCAGAGTAAAAGAGAACACGTTTCCAGGCTCATTACTTTATTGGAGCCTTTACACCGAAATCTGATGGCAGTGTATGGCTACTCCCATTTTGGATGAGCCTACTGATGTAAACTGTTCTGGCATTCTGTCCTACACTATATTCATATATTGAATAAAGTATATGTAGTGTTTGGATAATCTTTCCATCAGGCTTTTGTTAATCTGCTTGGGAAATGGAGCCAAGGCCCCAGATTCTTAATCCTAAAGATCAGCTTCAAACAGATGAGCCCCGGCAGACCACTCTAACTGAAAGGACCTTAAGTTGTGTGATTGAGGAGGGACTGAATAAAACATATCTATATTTGGAAAAAATGTTTTACAAAAAAGGTAAGGTTCAACCAACAAAAACTTAGTCTATAAACAAAAGAAATAGTAACGCTAAGGTAACAACTGTAAAGGATCAAGAGTAAGACTCATAGACAGTGGCATGTTAAATGTTGGTTATAGACTTTTATTTTAAAAATAATAAGCAGGTTGGGGGGAAGCCTCTCTATCCCTAACTCTGAGGGGATTCCCTGCCTCAACAAAACTAAGCAACGTCTGTGTCAGGGTGTTAACAAAAAGATAGTCCTCCGTCCATTGTCCAAACCCTAAAATAACCCTTGGACTCTAAACGCAATATAATGTGCACCAGGGGATACACATAATCTATCACTCGTAGCTTTTCTACCAAGTTCCAAAACACAGAGGTTTAACGTGTAAAGAGGAAAAGAATAACAAAGTTGCACCAGGAAAGGGGTATTCCCTTCCCCTAGATTTCTTCTGGTAATCAAAAAAGTCACTCAATCATGGTTCACATTCACTTTCTCAAACTCTGTATTTCCATTGGGTTAAAATGGTTCCTCTTTAAACTCCGGGTATACTCCTTTAGCCGGATATTTTTGAATTTCTCATTTATCCTCCACAAAAGGAGTATTCTTCCTCCCTTTAATACTTGTTTACAATTTTACATTTCCAAGTTTGCTTTCTACTCTTGGTGTAATTCTCTACCAGGCCTTGCTATTTCACACGGTTCAAGTCTGCTTTCTTTCTAATGCCTCGTTTACTCTCCTCCCAGGATATCACGGTTTCATAAATGCAAGTTCACTCTATTTCTTACTTCTGGTGTGTGCAAGTCCGGTCTCACCGTTGGCTGGCTCACTAACCTGCCAGGGCTTTTGTCCTCTCTAATGAATGTCTTTTATCCACAATATTATATTTGTCCAATATTGGGTCGCTGACCTCCTTGTACCAAAGTTCGGGAAAACTCAAGTTTTGGGCTATTTCCCCGCTTTTCCCCATTATTCAAATTCACATGAATGTCTCTTTTCATGCAGTGGATCGCCGACCCTTTCTCAATACTATTTACAAAGATACCAATTTCATGAAAGGTTTTGCTTTGCCTTACTCGTGCTACTTCTGTAACACAGCATTCACTTGAAGGCTCTCCGGTAGCCCATTTGTCTTCCCTCGGCTTACTGGACGTCTTTTGTGTCTCTCATGACTGTTTCTCTGTTTTCACTGGTCCGCTGATTTAGTGTGCGTCCTGTCAGCCTAGCGGCCCTCGTTTTGCCTAGTCCTGCAGCGTACAGCTCCCACTGCTGTTGGCAATGGAGCAGTAGGCTTCCTTCACTCTGCTTTTCCTGAAAGCGTCTTGTGTTAGCCACAATTGTTCTCCTTACGTTTTGCTCGCATTCCACGTTCTCTACCGCAGCAGCATCAGTGACCAGCTCACTTGGTTTTCTGCCTCTCACCCGCTGATCTGTCAGCTGTGGCATATTTAAACTTCCCTACCTTGCCCAAAAAATGGCCATAGACCAGACTGCTGTGTTTTACTGTTCTTAATTGGCTTCATCACTCAGATGCTCTTCCTCGTCCCAGTACAAAAAAAAGGGGGTGGGACACTGTGATTTGCTGGGAATACCTCTATATTCTTCCTCTATAACACAATAGGCCATATAGGTATGTTATATAGGTGCATGTATGCAATTAGAAATTATGGTTACTAGGTTATTTTCGATTTGAGTATGGTCTTATCCCTCTTTGACATTTGTCTTCACCATAGTTTTCTTCCCGCATATAGCCACAACCAGGGTCAGAGTCGGGTAGCTTCTGCCTTTACCTGGCCACGCAAGAGGAGCTTCCTTCCAGAGGATTAGTGACAAGGTTGCTAGATTCGTCATGCAACATAAACACATATGTTATCGATACTTTAAAAAATATTTATATTCAAATCAAATATGATAACCTTAACTAACCCTTTTTTTGTTTTGGAAGATTTAGATAGTTTCACATTTTTTACAGTGAAGGTGATGCAATTTTATTTATAAATACTTGTTTGATAAAATGTGAAATTATTTTTACTTGTTTTTAATGTGTATATTTGTGTTCCATATCATACTAATTGTTTTTTGCATCATTTAGTAATACTTTTTTAATAGAAATTGGATGTTTATTTTTGTGTTTATGTAAAGTATGACTATTGTAATGTAAATGTTACAAATATTGTAAATTGTAGAAGTTGTGTATACATTGATGAAATAAATATTAAATCGTGTTATGTTTATTGTATGATTTGTTTATACTATATTTTGTATCTTATACTATGTTTGTTACTGAATTGTAAATTTGTAATTTTAAAATCTAATTTGTTTTTCTGTAACACAAATGATAACATTTAAATATTTAGGTACAAAGTTTTGATAGTCACTTTTTTATTTAAAATGTGCTGAGTATTTTTTAAATAGAAGTGTATATAAATTATATGTATGTTTGTAATTAAGTAGTATTGTTGAATTACAAACATTTTATGATTTGTATGTATTAATGATGTACATTTCATTAGGGTTTTGATACTTTTACTTTATAAAAAATGATTTGCATGCATGTTGAATTGTATAATATTTAATATTTAGGTTGATGAAGGAGTTAAGGTTACCATATTTCAGTTAAATATAGTATTTTTTTTAAATGAAAGGATAGTATATTTTTGTTAACTTAACCTTATGATTTGTTTTGTAAACTTTGTGTTTGTTGGTTTAACCATAAGACTTTGAAAACAAAAAAAAAACAAAAAGATTCAAATAATTCCTGTTTTGTTAAGGTTTTGCAATAGTCTGGAAGTGGAGACCAAGGGCGCGGGTGGGGGGGGTGTTCTCCAGTTTTGACCGAAGAGAGCCTCCATCGCTGATAGCCTGCAGTGCAGCCCGCTAGGGTAGAAGCCCACAGGGACCAAGGGTGTGGGATATTGCGCTCACGCAGGGGTGTTCCGTGGCAGTAGCGTGAGCAGTAAATCATCAAGGTGAAGGTATCATATCTCTGTGACTGAAGCACTGGGTATTGCAACTGAGGAACCCCACTGGAAGCAGATCACATCACTAGCTAAGAGCGAAGAAGGCTGGGCTGATGTAGGGAGTCATAGTGAGGTGACTGTGGCTGTTTGATCCAACTCCAGTGCGTGGGCTACATTAAAAATACCCTGTAGGGATGCTTGGAGCACCCCACCCCCCCACACACATTTTCTCCACATCTAGGTCATCTTTCAGTTAATTGTGCAAGACTGTCCAGAGCCTAAACACAAGATCTTGACTGTGGGGTGAAAAATGAGAAACTGGGAGCGTAACTTTCTCCACAGGGTGTGGAATCAGACACCAATACGGTCTTTGCAGAAAAAGACTGTAGCGCTATTAAGCTCACAGGAGAGGCCTATGTTTTGATAAAAGAAATGCACCAGTTCCTCGAGTCTAATCAAGAAGTCTGGGGGGGGGGGCAGTAAATAAAATAGGAGTCCTCCAAAGCCGAGAGGCCAATAGCAGTTTGGGATGTCTGACTGGTGCATGTCCTGCAGAAAATCCCACTGCCAAAATCCAAGCTGACCTGTTAATGAATGAGGGCCTGCTGATCACCCCAGTACGCCATACCTGCCCTGACAAAGATACAGGCAAAGACATAGGCAGTGGAAATGGTTCTCTGCCGAAAACCTTGGCTGAAATTCTCTTGCCTTACAAATCGTCTGTTACCCTCCCTGTTTTCACTAATGTGGCCATCACTTATCCCACACCAGAGCTGATTAGCTATGGTGGGAGATGCCACTTCAGCCCTCCCTACAAGTTGCCACCCTTCCTGGTGTAACAAACTCATGGTGGTAACAGTAAAGGCAGACGCAAGTGATCACAGTTCAAGGGTGTTTATTAAACTGTACATGAATGGGTGAGAAAAACAGCTAATCTAATCCTAAATCTAAGATGAGAGCAAGCTGCAATCATTAAATAATAATAAGGCAGTCCTAGGAGCGTCTTGTCAAATTAAAGAAAAAGACCTATACCAAAAACCTATTGCCAATCCTTACTGCTAAATTACAAAATAGTGTGGGATAATGTTCACCAGAAAAGAAAGAAGTGTTCATAAAATGATAAGTCAGGATGGTATAGCTGGGGTCTCCCTTCCCCACGTTTTTAGCATGGGACTAGGCGGTTCGTTTCGAAAATATCAGAGCCTTCTGCGGCCAAGTCTCTTTCACACAAAGTCTCTTGCCTCAGAGGACCTGATGTGCCATATACAAGTCAGTCGGAAGTAAGGCGAGGAAAGAAGGCATCGGCTGACTGAGCTGATCACTAGTCTTCTATGCTCCTACCGGAACAGGATCTCCCCAGCTCGGTGGTGCACTGCAGGAGCAGCACCCCATCGACCTACACAGGATCTGAGGTAAGCTTTGGGACTCACTACCAGCTGTCCTTAAGCCCCTCCATGCCCCGCTGCAATTTGTATTGCTATTACCTGCCCGGAATGCATATACCGCATCCTTCATTGTTTATTCACTTTCACGCTCCTATTTAGAGCGAGGGCTCATCAGCGTCTTATCTTAAGATTCTAACATTGGTGCATTCGAGGTGCTCTCACATTCAAAGATGGCCGCCACCCCTGCATTGCCGTGTCCTCACCTATGCCTGCCCTCACCAGGCTTCTAGCCGTTACCCGATTGGTTGCTGCCCCTCTCCAAAGGCCAACACGATTCGCCATCAGGCGGAAGTAAGGCGAGGAAAGAAGGCATCGGCTCTGACTGAGCTGACCGAGCACAACTGGCGCTAGGTGACGTCCCCATACCCAAATTGCTGCAGATTATTCTGATCTCCACTGTCCCCTGCCTGCATCTCTCCTACACAAGGTAACCACCACCACCACCCTGCCTCACCCTAACGTACATTTTTAACTTTGTGATCCTGCACCTGGCTAATCACTTACACTTTGGTATTCCGGTGCATTACCAAGGCCGTTTCATCTGCTCCCCAGCCTCCCATCGGCATCCTTCAAAGACTTAAGATCTCACCCTATCTGTCTAGTTCAGCACATTACCCATACTGTTACTGTGTACCTAGATTTGCTTGCTTGCTGCGCCTTGCACTGCTTATCCTAATATGCTTTACAATCAAATCCAGCCCTGCTGCATTCTTCATTGCTTAGCCTGATGTGCCGCACAACTGAATTTAGCATTGGTGTATTTTGCACTGTTTTATCCTGATGTGCTTTACAATCGAATCTAGCCCTGCAGCATTCTGCATTGCTTAGCCTTATGTGCCGTATAATCGAATTTAGCTTTGGTGTACTTTGCACTGTTTTATCCTGATGTGCTTTACAATCGAATCTAGCCCCGCAGCATTCTGCATTGCTTAGCCTTATGTGCTGTATAATCGAATTTAGCTTTGGTGTACTTTGCACTGTTTTATCCTGATGTGCTTTACAATCGAATCTAGCCCTGCAGCATTCTGCATTGCTTAGCCTGATGTGCCGTACAATCGAATCCAGACCTGCTGTATTTTGCACTGCTTAGCCTGTTGAGCTTTACAATTGACTTTAGCCTTGGTGTATTTTGCACTGCTTATCTTGATGTGCCTACAACTGATTTTAGCACCAGTATATTTTGCACTGTTTATCTGAATGTGCCCTCCACTGTCCCATCTGTGTCCCACAACTGAATCACAGACTCAGCCTGATGTGCCTGGCACTTTCAATTGAGCCTAGCCTGCTAGCGCTGCGCTGCTGAGCCTAGTCGCGCTTACATTTCAGCTAGCGACTGGTGCATCGGCCTGGCGCCCCACCTCTTACCTAACTCTGGTATCATGTTACCACACCCACCTGCCAGAAGGCTTCTGCTCCCTTCATTAAGATTGCCCTTCGTACTGTGGGCATCCACTTGTGCGCTCTACTTATCTTATCAACCAGCGTAGCTGCACCTACCACTCTGTACACTGCAACTATGGCCCCCACCTTTAGACTTGATGATACCTACTCGAGCACTGTGCCTCAGTATCCCAACATCTACCTTAATGCTCCTGCCTTATGGCTCGACCACTTTACCAAAAAACCTACACCTAATCAACCATGCGCTACTGCTCTAAGAAACAAAATACTAGGTTCTAGACTTATGGGCAAGAAGGGTCACCCCATGTACCCTAGCGTACATCCGAAAACCCTGACGCCTAGCCTGTCCCCCCAAACTCCCACCACACCTACGCCCCAAGGCACCTACGCCCCAAGGCCTCCAGGCTAACCTTGCCTCACCAAGTAACGCCGGTCTGATCAAGGCCGCTTTGATCAACGCAAGGTCCTTAGCAGCTCACGCATTGGACATGGCTGACCTCATCAAGACTCAGGAGCTTGACTTTATCGCCATCTCTGAGACCTGGTTGCACCCTGCCTCTGGCCCGGCACTCTCTCTGGCTATCGGATTACGCTATTACCAGATGCGACCGTACCTCTAGAGGCGGAGGAATTGCATTCATATATAAAAACTCACTAGGACTCAGAACCCTACCGAGTACCAAGGTGGAATCTGCAGAGCTACTCTGTCAAACTCCCACTATCGGCCAACCAAACGGCCACCATCCACTTAATATACAGACCTCCTAGTCCCCCCACTTCCTTTGTGGATGACATCACTGCTCTAGTACTTGACAAAGCGAAAACGAACTCACAAACCATTCTCCTTGGTGACCTCAATCTAGGTTACCAAGACCCTAACGACCCCGCTGCCCTTGATCTTGCCAATACCTTAACAGATTTAGGATTCTCACACCATATACAAAAACCTACCCACATTAAAGGGCGGTCCCTAGACTGGCTCAGCGACACCAACTGCAACATCCGATTACTCTCAAACGCCCCTTGCGTATGGTCTCATCACCTTCAGCATTTAAGCAGCCTTGCTACCTACGCCTCCTGTCGCCCCGGCTACCCTTACTAGAAATAAAAAGAACTCGTACGCGGAAAAGGTACTCCCCCTCATCCTTCCCACCCTTAATAACGCCACTGACACTTGCTCGGACCCTACTATCCTCGTCAACATCTATAACCAGTCAGTGCTTACAGCCATAAACTCCATCGCCCCGCTCAAACTTAGGAGACCCAAACAACACGCGCACCTCGACTTGTGGTTCACACCTCAGCTTAGAGTGTTACGCAAAGAGAAACGCAATGCAGAGGCACGTTGCAAAAGTCACCCTTCTGACACTCACAAGGACAGCCTCCTCTTAGCCACGCTTAACTACAAAGAAGCTCTACTCCAAGCTAAAAAAGACTCCTACAACAACCGCATTGTGTCAGCACAATCAAATGCCAAGGAATTATTCAAAATTCTCAAGGAACTTGAGACACCTGCAGCCCCCTCTGACTCTTGTTCCAAAGATGATAACTGGTGTACGAATATAAAGACAGCACTCCTGGGTAAAATTGCCAAACTCCAAACCAAAATTAGAGACAAACAAAAGTCCTTACAGTCAGACCAACTACTGACCACGCCCATACCTAGTACCCACCAAGCCAACTCGACTTTTAAACCATTCGCCTTTTCCCCTCTCACCATCCTTGAAGTAGAAGGAATCATAAACAATCTTAAACCGTCCAACTGCCAAGGTGGCTTCCCGCGACCTTGCCCCTTTCTTCACAGCCTTCATAAATGCCTCCTTCAAAACGGGTATAGTCCCTGACAACCTCAAGGATATGATATGATTGTTTATTTATATAGCGCCTATACACAAAGGTGTTTCAAAGCGCTTCAAGGAGGGAGGGAACATAGGAAATACAGTACATTCAGTAAAGTCCTTGAGCAATGTAGAATGTGGAAAATAACTACCATAATAGGCCTGACGACATTTCTGATAGTGCAAGCGCCAAAAAAACAAGTAGGGTAGGAGGGAATGGAGAAGGAGAACAAAGCAAGCAGTAACATTACTATGTCTGTCGACAATTTAAACAGTGCAGGAGGAATACAAGAGGAGGAGGGTTGGGAGGGGGGGGCAGGGATAGAGGGGGTGAGGAGGAACAAGACAACTGCTGAGCCAAATTCATCAGATAAATTTAGAAGCAGGGGAGGGGGAATGGAGAACAAAGGGTAAGAGGGGGGACAGACAAGCTACTATCATCGGTCAAGGAACAGATGATGAGTAAGTGCAAGGAGGGAAGACCTCGAGGAAGAGTTTAGGTCCCCAGAGGAGGGGGAGATGCAGGCAAGTGAGAGTAGGAAGTAGAGTGGGAAGTAGAAGAGGGTGGGTTTGAGGTGCATAGGACAGGATAGGCACCTCAAGAGCGTGTGTAAGGACAGCGCAGAGCAGGGGTAGGGAGGTCATGAAGGTCCGGAGGCAGGGGCAAGAAGTGGACAAGCAAATGGCTTTGTCAGGCCATAACGGGACCAAGTCTCGACAGAGGCGGGCACGCTTAGGCATTTAAGGAATGGGAAGAGAGAGGGAGGGAGACGACCAGAGGGAGAGGGAATGGGGCAGGGGGGGAAAGGGGGGGAGGGGGAGAGAGGTGGAAGGGTCAGAGCAGGTGTACCCCCACTGGGTAATCCCACTAGTCAAAAAACCATCCCTCAACCCCAACATTCGGACCAACTTCAGACCGATTACTATGGTCCCGTTCCTGCTCAAGATCCTTGATCGTGCGGCTTACCTGCAGATCCAAGACTACCTTGAGTCCAACAATCTCCTGGGGCTAAGACAATCAGGCTTCCGCCCCAAACATGGCACCGAAACAGCTCTGATTGATCTGAAAACTCAGATGGAGACACTAAAGGACAACGGGAAGTTAGCGCTACTCCTTCTCCTTGACCTCTCCGGGGCATTCGATTTGGTCAATCACCAAATTCTCTGCCAACATCTTAAATCGGCGGCCTACTTCTCTGACTCTGCTAATGCCTGGATCCACTCCTTCCTTAGCAACAGATCTATGCGGGTCTTCTCACCCACAGCATCAGCAGACCCTTCTCCCATTCACTGTGGCGTCCCTCAAGGTTCTCGCGTATCACCCACACTGTACAATGTATTCACCATGGCCCTTTTTGATGTGCTCGTCTATCTGGGTGTCTCCTACACCAATTATGCGGATGACACCCAGATACTCATTCCCATCACTGGTGATTACACAGCCGAAACCAAATCCTTGAATGTCTACTTGGTCATTCAGGCCTGGATGGCGCAACACGAACTTTGCCTTAACGACGATAAAACAGAGCTCTTACTACTAGGATCAACTTATCGTCTCAACAAATTAGACCAAGCCTACAAGTCCTTCATCATTGACGGTAACGTCATCAAGGTCTCTAAAGACACTAAAACCTTAAGCGTCTATCTGGACTCTACCCTCTCCCTGAACAGACAAACAAATGCAGTAAGGTCGACATCGGCCTATACATGTAAGCTCATCACCGCCTGCAGACCCTTTCTGAACCTGCATAACTGCATTACCCTGGCCAGAACACTCATCATGTCCAAAATCGACTACTGTAGTGCCCTCTACCTAGGGACAAGTCAGTCTAACCTCGATAAACTCCAAACTATCCAAAATAATGCCATAAGGGCAGCTCTCAATATCCCCAGACGGTCCCATTTCTCCATCATTAGATCTGACTTACGCTGACTCCCGGTAAAACAAAGTATTGCCTTGAAAACACTAGCCTTCACTCATAAATTCCTGAACAACAATGCCCCACCTTATCTTTCCTCGTGTCTTACACTCCAAACCTCCTCTCGGCCCACCAGATCAGCTCAAACTCACAGCCTAACCCTGCCTAGATTTAAACTCCAAAAAGCAGATGGTGTGAGCTTCCCAGTCCTAGCTTCCAAACTGTGGAACACTCTGCCAACCCCCATCAGATCTGAACCTTTGTTCCTAACGTTCAAGAACAACGCCAATGCTTGGCTGTTCACTCAGAACTGATGAGATTCCTCACGTCAGTTTTGCTTCCTATTTGTAATATATCTCATCTGTGTACATACGCTATACTTCACCTATATTATAACCTGTAAATTTGTATTCTGTGTATAACTTGTAAATTGGTATTTTGTGTATACTATTATTGTAACCTGTATCTAAGATTATGCGCCCGGTTGCCCATGGGCCTGGCTGCGCTTTACAAATAAACTAAACTAAACAAAAACAAAAGTTCCTTTCAGTAATCTTTGTCGGTTATGAAATGCTATTTTATTTGTATCACGCTCATACACACTTGTTTCAGAGCGTGACAAGGCAAGGGAGGGGAACAGAGGAGAACAAAACAACAATCTTACTAAGCCCAGTGACATTGAGAACGCGCAAGTGCATGGGAAAGGGGAAAGGTTCATGGGAGGGGGATGGTGGAGAGTGCGGGGCAGAGGAGAAACAGATAAATAATAAATAAATTATCATTAATGTTTACCCTTGAATCCCCCCCAAAACCGGGCTCCGATCCTTTTTCAACATGGGCCTCCCTTAGTCGGGTTCACTATGGCCTTTCATTCAAAACATAAGCAACTGGTAACATTCAAGAGTCTCAATGCCTTTTTAAACCACCTTCCACTGTGGACGTCCCTCAGCCGAGTTCACTCTTGTCAACACAATTTTCATGGGGTGGTTATGCTGCACCCCAACTTGCAGGCATCCCTCAGCCAGGTTCACATGTACCAGATGCACAATTCACTTTACATCAGCACAAATGCGGGATTCCATTCCCTTTGCTTTCCTTCTTGGCTACGGGTCAAAGACTTTTGACTGTACAAGGGCTTTTCACTCGACCCTTGTATGACCACTTTGACCTCTGACATCAGGCTCTCCTAGGCCTTATGGTATCAGTATTTTCAATAAAAAGGGTTCCAGTCAGAGTCTTTCGAATGAGTGCCCATGTGGCACCGGACCACTCTGCAGCTGGTCTCTCCCTTGGCTTTTAAAAGTTCTGTAATACACAGGTTCTTTGTTCACATCAAGTTGCTGCTTGCAACATTCACTCAACACAGTTCGGTTACTATCGGTTCTCCCCCCCACTCACCGGTTGTGATGAACCACTTGCCATTTCTTGTCTCTGGAGTCAAGGACGGTACCACGGTAGCAAGCGCCTCTCTCCATCTTGATTATCAGTGTGGGAGGGCCTTGTGCACAGTTGACATCTGGTACCCCACACACTAGCTGTAATTCCTGGTCTTCTGATTCCTTCCACTGAGGCTTCACGGGTCTGGGTTGGAAAGGGCAAGCACATGTCCCTCCTTGTTGTCCTTTCGTTTCTCACCACCTTTCTCCTCCTTTTGAACTGCCTTCCTGGGATAGCTGATTCCTTGTGCGTTTTGCCTTGCCCAATGTGTGCTCCTGTGCTCCGCCTTTTATCCCAGGGGGGAAGGGAAAGGGCTGTCAGGTGTGTGTAGTTGTCAATTGCTTGACCCTGCCTGACCCTTGTGTAGGGACATGGCAGGTAAACGGCTCTGGTGTTAGTCCGTTGTCTTTCATAGTGTAAGAAATTGTTTGTGATGGAAAGGTGGGCGGGGGGGTTAGAGCTTCTAAATTTCCTACGGGGTAGGATGGGGGAAGGGGTTATAAGAAAGGGGGTACTGCGTCTTAACCATCTGTGTCCCACCTCCACTGGCCGAAGAGCCCCCATCCAGGTGATCCTCCCCCACTAGTCCACCGCCAGGAACTGGATCCAATAGCGTGGGCCTTGTCATGGCCACCTGGATGACAGATCTCTGGGGACTAGTGGCTGAGACACCTTCAGGTTTTGCACACTGGGTACAGGGGAGGGGGTATGCCAATTAAGAACATTCTAAGGAACAATTGCATGGTCCATGAGATTTCGTCCGTGTCGGGTCCCACCCAAGAAGTTAATACCATGCTCCTGCCTGCATAGAATATTTGTCCCCTGGAACTTAAGGCTCATATGGAATTTGCAACTGAAGACATGCTGGAAGACAGGCTCTCTCTCACTAGCAGTGCTTGGAGTGGGAATATGCCGATCATGTGCTCAAGGAATAGCTCTTTCCTCAGTCTAACCTCACTGAGGGGCCACACAAAAACCTGGCCAAAGTACCCTGTTCAATGTTGATCCATCTGCCAAGGAGGTATGCACCGCCTAAGGATGTTACTGCAAACAGTGGTGTATGAACTCGCAGACATTAAAAAGCTGTTACAGGTTCTGATAGAAGCCTAAGGGAGAAGATGAGGGGAGACTCATGAGGGAGTGCCACACTGGACCCTCGGACGTAATGGGGTTTTATAAACTACCCGAGGACCTAGATATAAACAGCCCCTTGATTTCTGAAGATAAGGTTGATCTTCACAAATGTAACTACATTAAACAAACCCAGGTCACGCCCCATTGCGAGCCCATTGTGCACACTCTTGTGGCACTGAACCTAGATGAGCAATCTGCCCAGCAGCACATACTTGGGGAAGTCCAGAAGGCTCCTAATGTTAAAACTATTCGTTCAACATGGGATGACCGGAGCATAAATAGAGTGGGAAGCATTATCCATAATGCCGTCGAACATAGAGCATGCAGACTTTGTATTAGGGAATGCAAGATGAGCTGCAAAGATAATGGGGTGCCAAGGAAGGGCACAGAATTTTCTCCTGGGGTACCCAAATTACCCCCCAATTGACGAGGATCAAGGGATGCACTCTTAAACAAATGCTTACACTGGCTTTGCACTGTAAGGGCTTGTGTTTTAGTGACCAGGGAAGCTATAGCAAGCTGCCATAGAGTGCGCAACGAATTTTGGGACCAAAGAGTGTTCAATGGTGTTTTGGATAGAAGCAAGAGCCACGGCTGGATTACAAAAATCATGATCGTAACCAGCCCCTACTCCAACATTAGTACCACCTGCTCCTTCTAAAATATTCCTCACAATCCTGTTCTATCTGGTACCAGTATAACACTGTTGGGGAAAAGGACAAATGGCAACCGATGTGGCTTCAGGCCTGAGGGGTCTAAAATTGTTACATGAAGGCAAAAAGGGGCTTCTTTCTTTTTTGAACTTTTGAGCACCATTGAGATTAGCAGGACTTCATAGTAAATGCTACATTGTTTTCTTTGATATGATACACTATTAATTAATATTAAAACATTTTACATATAACTTCACAATGTATATTATTTTAAGTACTATTTTATAAATTATTGTTGTAGCTTATTTAATTGAAATAGATTCATGTAATTGTGTATTTTATGTAGTTGTGTAAAATTTGAATTATTCATATTTGTGAAAATGTATATATGTTTGTAACGGCATCCGCATCACTCCGTAAAGCCAACCCATACTTACTATCTTAAAAAGAACCTTTGAAAAAAGGCGAATACAAAAAACACAATTTTAATATAAAACATTGCAATTAGATTTTATTTCTGTACAACAGTTTTTTGAAAAATGCCAAAGGTTCTCGGAGTTATAATATGAATACTTTTATGTAATATACATTTATTTGGGGTATCATTACGAAAATCGCTTAACATTTAAAGTATGTTCTAAATATTAAACTATATATTTGGAACTTTACTTTGTTTTATTGATGTTGGTATTTTACATTTTTTTAATTAGTAAAAATGATTCAGTGTTTTGTACAGAGTAAAGCAACATTTACAGTTATGCTGTGTTGTATACATTTGTTATATTTGTTTTTTCTTTTAATTGGTAGGTGTATTTTAGCTTTTTATTCAAAATTATATTTCATACTTCATTTTCATTTCATAAATAAACATATTTTACTTATGTATTGTAAGCAATCATTAAAAAAGTACATATTTTTGATTTACTAACGTAGATTTTAATCTTCCTTCTGTCCTCATTTTACTCAATCTCTCTTCTGCCTTTGACACACTCAACCATGCTATCCTGCTCAATCATCTCTGTGAAAACCTGGGTATCACCGATCAGGCCCTTGCCTGGCCTACCTCGTTCCTCTCTGATCGACTCCCCCAGGTCCAACTTGTGTCTTTCCTTTCCTCTATCTCACTCTCTGCCTGTGGCGTTCCCCAGGGGTCTAACCTTTCTCCCTGGCTGTTCAGCCAATATCTGGCACACCTCGCCGACCGCATTGCCACTCTTTGCTCCAACTTTCAGTGCTATGCGGATGACACTTAATTCATTTTCAGGCTCCCATCTGCCCCCTCTTCTCCTTCTCTCATCTGACTGACTGTCTGCTATTCAGGAGTGGTGTGCCACCAACGATCTCTGCCTTAATGCCAGTAAGATGGAGATTCTCATCAGCACACCTGCACCCTCCTTTCCTGTCACTCTTTGGCCGGCCTCCTTTGACCCTCTTCCTGCTCCCACCTGTGAGGCAAAGACCCTCGGGGTCACCTTTGACTCCATACTCTCCTTTTCTCCTCACATCTCTGACGCCTCTAAGAAGTCAAACTACCAACTGTACCTTTTCAGACGTATTCTTCCTTTCCTCTCCTTCACCCAGAAGCTCACTGTCTCTAGAGATCTGGCTCTTTCTAGGCGGGACTACTGCAACAGCCTCTTTTAAATCTGCCTGCATCTACTCTCCGCCCTCTGCAACTATTCCAGAACCGGACTGCAAGACTTGTCCTTGACCTCAAGCCCAGGGATTGTATCTCTCCAGCACTGAAATCTCTGCATTGGCTTCCAGTGGCTGCAAGGATTAAGTTCAAGACCCTATGCATTGTCCAGGCCTTTTGGGGCCTAGGTCCTCAATACCTCCAACTCTCTCTTCCTAAATACATTCCTACTCGAGCTCTTCACTCTTCCACCTCCATCTCCCTCATGGTCAGTCGCTTCTCCAAGCAACGAGTTGGTGGTAGATCGTTCTTCGGCTGAGGCCTCCCCCTGGAACAGCCTCCCTGCCTCTATGAAACTTGAGGAGAACCATCTCTGGTTCCGGAAGCACCTCAAGACCTTCCTCTTTGCTTCTGCCTTCTCTCTTCCTCTCCCCTGCTGATTTCCTGTCCGATACTGCACTGGCCACCTGGCTGCCCTCTGATTTCGGGCCCAGGTCTGTGCCCGCCCAGTTGCACACCTGCACTGCCTACCAGCAACCCTTGCACTTGGTCTGTGTCTGTAACCCTACAGTCCCCCTACCTGCACTTTTGGACACCTGCTGTCTGCACTTACCCTTACACCTGCCACCTGCTGGCCACACTTCTTGTTATTGTTTTGATCCCATGTAACACATTGCCCCTTCCCCCCTCCCCTGCACTGGCACAATCTCAATGTCACTTGGCCTAGTAAGATCGCTGTCTCTGTCCTCCCTCTGTTCCCCCTTCCTTGCTTCGTCACGCCTTGAAACACTTGTTTATAGGCGCGTTACAAATGCCATATCATATCATATACATTTTTATTAAAATATATAATTTTGTTTTGGTAATATTTTTCTTCAATTGAATATTTTCAATGTTGTGAATGTGAGCATGTACAAAAGATACCTGAGCGTATTTTATAGTTATATATTATATTTAATTTGTTAGTGTTTTGTAATAGAAGATAATTTTAATTATGTACAAATGTTATGCAAAATGCATACATCTGTTTTTAAGAGTTTTGAAAAATACGATTTTTTTGTTTTTTGTGAAGGGATTTGATTACTTTCAAAAGTAATGTTATTTTACTTGGAAAATATACAAATGTGTTATTGTAATTAATGTATTATACTAATATTGTATTGTAGCACATATATTCTTAAAGGGCCCACATTTATGAATCTGCAACGAAATACACGTTTTAAATTAGAAATGTTTTAATGAATGCTATATTATAAGAAATACCCGCTTTTAATAAATATTAACTTTTTTAATCGAATAGCAGAACTTGTTTATCCTACTGCAATTATTCCACATTTCAAGCACCCTAAAAAACATTAAGCATACTCTGATCTGGATCACACTTGGTACATTTGGAAGTGACACAGAATCACCAACTTTATATTTTTTGGGAACTTTAGAAGGTACAGGTTCTTTTCCTCTTTCTACAGTTACAGGTTCTAAATGTTTTCTTTTAGTATTTAGTATTTTAGTTGCACTAACTACTGTGAAACCGTTTTATAAAAAAAAATTAAAATATATTTGCTCATATTTATTTCACATATAATTTCTAACATTTCTGAATTTCCAAAATGATATATTTGAGGGTTATTTTATTTTAATTTTGGTTTGAATATGGTGGAAATTACCCCCCTCCTATGGAACAGCCTCCCCTTCCCTCTGCGCCTTGAGCAGGATCTTCTTAAATTCCACAAGCTCCTTAACACTCTTATCTTTACTGCTTCCCTCCCTTCTTCTCTCTCCTGCTAATCCCACTGTTGCTGTGATTGGTGTCCTGGGCCCTTATGCATCTTTGGGGCCCTGACCACCTGCACCTAATCGGCCCAGCTCCTTTCTATCTGCACTTGCACCCCTCGCTCCAGGCTGTATAGCACTCAACATTCCTAGCACTTCATCTGTGGCTCACCCATGAGCTCAGACTCCAAAGCTCTGACCACCCCTGCCCTCTTCCTTGCAGCACTTGCACATTCTGAATACTCACTTGGCATAGTAGGTTTGTTCTTTTTCCTCTTCCCCCACTGCTCTTATACATTATGTATTTAATGTATTTTAATGTATTTCTCCCCTCTTGCTCCCTTCTTTGCACTGTGGGTGCTCTGAAACAGTATTTTCTTATTGTATAAGCGCCTAAAAACCAAACAATAAATAAATAAATGGTCCCAAATTCAAGATGTTAATTTACCAAATGGAATTGTTCCAGAGATAGTTATGTTTTTCATGTTGTGCTTTGGTTTTGCTAGTAACAACACTTGAAATGCTTTTACTGTCAATGTGAGACATGTTGGTGTAGTATTTCTTCAGTTGTTGATCTTTCTGATCTATAGGTTAAAGAAGTAGCAGTAACAGGTACATTCTGTTTTTTTGGTTGTGGGCCACTCTACTTTTACTTGTTAAAATACTACTTGGGTTGACACCCAATGATTGCTTGTCGCTATCTGAATCCAAAGAGGAGATCCAGGACCCTTCCTTAAGATCTGGTGACTCGACAGGACCCGGTTGTTACTAGCTTCGTGGAACACCCAGGATTTAAGCCATCTAACCAAACCAAATGAAATAAACTTTCTTTCTAGAAACATGGCTGCGGACAAAACCGACTCTCTACGGATTTAAGTCATCTTTGAGCCCAGACATAAAGGGCAAAAAAGGGCATCCAACATCGGTATTGTTGACTGCAATCAAATCTGGAAGCCCTTTGAGCACCATGAAATCTATCTCAAAGACTCGTTTGACTCAAGAAACCATACTGACATGGGGAACTGGACACAACGGACCGGCTGATTCTTCTGTCAAAGTAGCTGTTATTAATGTTGGAATCTGGAAGTAATATCAATGAGGATTTCATTGACCATGTTTCTAATTTGCTGGACGATGTTAACATTGTCCAACAAATAAAAAATATCCTTTCTGGCAACCTAAATACAGTTTTCCTCTTCAAAAACAGACTTGAGGAAGCTAACAGAGGGCATGGCATGCCTCCCATATTTCCAGGGCTTGCATGTGGAACTCTCTGATGACTGCTAAGGACATGCATATGATCAACAGCAACTTTAAAGATGACTCGCCGCCTAATGCCAGCTTGTCTAACATGGGACATTCATCTGTGATCGACTATGTCTTTGTACTGGCCACTCTTTGCCTCAGGTGGCGTTATTCAAGATCATTCAAACAAAGACTAGTGATAACCATATTTTACACTTGGAGTGGTTTGGGTACCCGACCAAGCCTCGGCAGAAAATGATGTTTACAGTAACTGTCCCTGGTGGTGGCACATGCCTGAAATTGTCCAACACAAGTATGGTTAATCTTGCAACTACCTATCATACAATTTCATCACCAGTCGAATATACGCCTTTATTGGAAATGTTTGCAACTAGCACCAAACCAAAATCTCAATCACGCTTTACCCATTAGGCTCTTGTCGAACGTCGCATAGAGGTCCGTAGACTTTACAGAGCAGCTAGAAAATGAAAACTGCAGTGGCTTATGAACTAATGTGTATTGGAAAGAATAATTATAGGAATTGCCTTGTTTAATTTCGATGAGCTCTTTACCAACAAGATGAAGAAACTATGCTGATAACCCTAACTGGGAAAAAAACAAGAGAATGTTGGTCCTTAATTAAAGCTATAGATCCCCAGACATATGATGAACAGGCAGATCCAATTTTGGAATCTGTGTGGATTGAATATTTTAAAACTCTTTACAGCAGTACTGCCAAAACACACCAACGGGCCTCATTTTGGCTAATAATGCTCCATGGGTGACTTCAACCTCCACTGAAGAAATCCAAAACCACATTGCAAAACTAAACAATTCACAAGCTCCGGGTCCTGACGGTCTGATGAATTTGATACTTAAAGAACACCAGGCCAAATGGGCCCCCTTAATACATCCATTACTGTTGCAGATTTCAACTACCAAGTCCATCCCCTGCTCCTGAAAAAAGGCAATCATGGTGCCCATTTTTTTAAATTGGGGACCAACACAATCCTAAGAACTACTGCGCGATTGCCCTCCTGGACGTCATTGGGAAATTATATAGCACCATCTTGTTGGATCATTTCAGCTCTTGGTCCATAACTGCTGGCCTAAATGATTCATTAGAAACCGGATTCGTAAAGGGAGTTGGGACCATTCCAAATATCTTCATTCTTAATATATTAAAAAACAGAGTAAAGCAAGGGAGACCAAAAATGTACATAGCCTTTGCCGATCTGGTACAAGCCTTGGACCAGATTGGCCGGGCGAGGCTATGGAACAAATTGGAAGCAGCTTGTTGTCCGAAACCACTGTTAGACCCAATAAAAGCCCTCCCTTCTTTGACAACTCTGAAAGTTCGTTTAAATAAAGCTTGTCTGCTCTCGCATGAAATTGCCACTGCAAAATGTGTGAAGCAAGGTTGCCCAATGGCTGCTGCATTATTGAACTTCTTTCTAGCCAACATTAAAAACACTGGTCCTGAAATCAGAATCTTTCCACCATCAGTTGGCGGAATTACCCTTCCACACCTCCTTTATGCCAACGACATTGTCTTAGTAGACCCGACGCCCGTCGGCCTTCAAAGGCAATTGAACAGTTTGTTAACTTGCATCAAAACAAATGACTTGGAAATAAACAAACTAAAACAAAAATCCTAAATCTGGGCAGTTTGCATAAAAGAAAAAACAAGTTCACATGGTCCCTTGTAGGATGTACCATTGACCAAGTAGCCACCTTTAAGTACTTGGGCGTCTGGCTCAGTGATACTATGACTAAAGCTCCCATGACAAATCACCTGAGAGCCAAGGCTAAGGCATTGGCTAGTCAAGCACGTGCCATCAATTCCAAATATGGTTGCTTTTCCATTCTCCCAACACTTTTATTCTATAAATCTAAGGTCATCCCAGCGATCACTTATGGTGCTGAATCCATGCCGAACATTCCATCAACAGTTTGGCCCCAACTTGAAGGCCTATATTGGAAAAAGGTGTTGAATCTCCCAACAGCCACACCAATCCTTCCAATACAGCTTGAATCGGGCTTATCGTCTCTACAATCAATAGTTGACTGGAAAAACGTAGCCTTTCTACGAAAATGCTTTTTACCACACCGACCAACTATCTTTGAGATGCTTTTTAAAGACATTGTTGCCTCTGATACTCCAGCATTACAGACCTGGCGAAAGGAAATCTTGTGACTTACTGGAAGTGATTGGTAGCTCTTTTAAAGATTTTATCAACAATCCTATGCTGGTCAAACGCAAGATGTTTGAAATGGATTGGATCCATACTCTTGATGCAGCAGCAACATACAAATTGATGGCTCACACAACTCCTGAACCAAGGAAACTCAACACCTTGTGTGACTATCTAAGACAGTGCCCAGATCAAAAACTACAATATCAATTTCTCTGTATTCGGTTTAACCTATTTCGGACAAATAAGATCCAATTCATCCGAAAACAATCAGTCTAACAAATGCCGGTTCTGCAAAGACTTGACAGCTGTCGAAACATAAAAAAATGTGGTTACTTACTGCTCGTCGTTAGTGGAGAGTTGAACTACACATTTTTGACACTTAATATCAGACATACAGAGGGAATCCCAGGATAATTGGTGGTGATTGTTAATAGCAGGGCATAAATGATGCCACATGATTGCTATGATGAAATTCTTAGAAGGTTTATTTCCTTCATGAAAGAATGATGATATTGGTCCTTCCTTTTATTTTTTGGAGGACAGTGTAACAAGGTCTCCTGATGTTCTTGTAATTTTGCTAAAAATTGTTTCAATTAAAGCAAATAAATAAAAAAAAATACTTCTTCAAATTGAAGAAGTTTTAAGTTTTTTTGTCCTGCTGTTATAAGAGTTGCCATTGGCCCATCAATCATTTTATTTCGGTATATGAGAAGTTTTAGTTTTTTGAAATTGAAGTAGTCAAAGTTCTACAATGTAGTTGTGTTTTTGGCTGAATATAAAGTACTTTGCACCATTGAAATGGTACTACTAGTAGGTAATAATTGTTTGCAGCTTCTACAATGACATTTGTACTTTTGTAATCTTACTAGTGGTACAAATAAAAGGGAATGTATTGCTTTTGTTTTCAATGTTTGTACTTTCAACGGTTGGAGTAGTAGTATGTGTAATATTAGATGTATATTTTGCTTTAGTTGGTGTAACAGCACTGTTAATTATTGAAGTAGTGATAGAACTGGTAATATGCAATGTAGGTTGTATTTCTATTTCAATAGATGTTTCTACTGTAGAAATACATTCAAATTTAAAGGGAGTGCTTTTAATTCATTTTAATTTGTTGACTTCAGGTGTTTCGCGTGTTGAATAATTGATGAGGTGTGGTACAGGTAGCCTCAGAGGTAACATTAGGAGTATTGAAAAGTATATCACTATTTTCATTTGTTTGCTTTCAATGTTTTAACGGACCTGTGGAAACAGAAGGCAAGTCTTTGACTTGTGCAATAAATGTGGTTTCTGTACTTGTTCTTTAAAAAAATATCTTCGACTATTTCTTTTGTGACATTACCAATAGTTGGGGCAGTTGGAATGTAGTCAGTGGGAATTTGTATTTGAACTTCCTGTTTGCTAGTTATGTTCCTTTTCTGTATTCCTTTTTCGAGGAATTCTTGCCATGTTTTTCTTTGTTTTAATTTTTCTTTTACCGGTTTCTTTTCATGCTTGTTTTTTCCTGCTGAAAATGAATGACAAAGACCAATTAGTTTACTGAAGGGCCATGTGTTTTGTTTTTTGAGTTGTACATTTTTATATTTAAAATAAAATTGTGTTTTTTCTGAAAAACTTAAATGTTTTACTTTTGTTATAATTGTGTATGTTTGTATTATTAAATGTCCTGTAATAAAATACAATCATGTTTTAAATGCATTGGACAGAATTTTATTTGGTTTTACTTTTTGTTAACTTTTCATGTTTTACTTGTAAATGTTTTTTTTAAATAAGTTATACTTAGAAGATTTGTGTTGATTATGTTCTTCCTTTTTCTCATCTGGTGCAATTGTTTTGTCATCTCTTAATGTTGATTCACCCATTATAAAAAAAAGTTACGATAATATAGTAAAATATGTGCATGTTAATGACAATATAATACTAGTAACATTAGTACATTTATTATTGGAACATATGTAAAATGTTAAAATCAATAAGTTGCATATTAGAAGATTGTTTCAATTAGCAGGTTAGTATGTTGAGCATATAGTTTTACAAGCTGTAGATATTTAATGTGGATATCTTTTTTATATTTATGTTGATGATTTGCGTAATGTTTAACATACACACTAGTTGAAGCCGTTAGTAAAAGTGTACACATTTAGCAAGAGTTTCGTGGAAAGTAGGCATTATGCAATTGTAACATGTATGTGTGCTGATGATCTTATATGTACTGTTTGGCCTATACACCTTTTTAAGGTGTAAAGTGGATCACATGTACGAATTGCTATTAACATTACATTAAGCATGCTTGAGTAATTATTGAATATATGTTATTTTAAGTAACATATATACACTTATGTGAAGCTATACTTTGCAAGCTGTATATTGTGTATTAGCGATTTTTCCTGTTTAGTGTGCACACTAGTATATTATACTTGTAAGGACACTAGTTAAATCTGAGATGTACTGTTTACCATACACAACTGTACATGTATTAGACATTACAACTTTGTTTCAATGACTAGGCTTTGTGGTTTAAGCGTACTTTATTACAAGCTGTACATTGTTAATATGGGTATGTTTTTTATTTGTATGTTGATGTAATATGTACTGTTTAAAATACACTTGTCAGAGCTGTTACCAGAAATTTTACAAGTTTAAAAGTTAAAAGGAAATCAGACATTAATTGTGTAAGCTAATGATCTACCTACTGTTTGGCCTATACACCTGGATGTTATACATACTTTTTAGTCTATGCACCTGTTGAAGGTTTAAAGTTTATCATATGTATGCAGTGCTACCAATATTACATTAAAGCGTACATGAGTGATTTAAGGTATACTATTTCATGTAATGTTATGTATTGAAGTGAAGCGTATAGTTTACAAAGTGCACAATTCGTAATTGGCTATATTTGCGATATATCATACACACTTGTACATTATATACAAAATGTTAATACGAATTATAGTGTTATGAATAGTACACAAGTGCCTAAATTCATATTTATTTGTATCTAGCATTACAGACATAACTGAATTTAGCGTACACCCTTATTGCATCTATTCAGCGTATACATTATTAGAATAAATGCATATTACGCTACTGTTTAAAGTTGTTTTTATTGTTGTATTGCAAGATTAACATCTTAGGTGGCAAGGACGAGGTATCTCATCATTGGAATTCCCTCCTGGGTGCAAAGGAGGAGATAGCTCTTCCTTTTTGGCACCTTGATTTGGGCTCCTTCCCAATACCAAACCGAAGACCATTCCTATAGCCTGAGATGTGATATCTCAATGCTTCGAATTCAAAACCCAAGACACTTTCAATAGGACAGGATTTGTTATCTCGCTCCTTCCTCCACGAAACCTGAGACCTTTCCTATAGGATAAGATGTGATATCTCAATGCTTCTAATACCAAGCCCGAGACACTTCCGATAGGATGAGATTTGTTATCTCACTCCTTCCAATACCCAATCGAGACACATCCTATTGAATGAGATGTGATATCTCAATTATTCTAATACCAAACCTGAGACCCTTCCTATAGCATGAGATGTGATATCCAACTCCTTCCCATTCCAAACCTGAGACCATTCCTATAGTATGGGATGTGATATACAACTCCTTTTGATTGCAAAGCAGGGATTGCTCTAAACAGTAATCCAACCCCCGGGCTATGTGAGGGGGAGGCCCCTCCTCCCTGCCCGAGGGCTGGATTACCTTCAGTTTCACATCGGCGTGCGTAACGCACGCCAAAATGAAAGTGATACTGCAGCAGCCATTTTCTGCTGCTGTAGTAAAGAGAGAAGGTAAGCACCCTTCTCCCCCTCCCTCGATGTGAAAGCATTGCTGGTCACGGATCAGGCGCAGAGTGCTCGATCTGTGACCAGAAATGCCACTAGCCCACCAGGATCTGTTACAGATATGGGATGTGGGGGGTTGCTTAATAGGTAAGTGGACCCCTTCCCCCGAGCCCCCAAAGCATGGGGCCACAGGTATGGAGACCCTTGGGGGCAGATGGGTGATCATCTGCCCCAGGGAGAGGAGAAATGGAAAAAAATATATATAAAAAAGCATGAAAAGGGGGTGGGGGCCACTAGGCACCAGGGATTCTTTTTTTTTTACATGAAAGGATGGTGGCCCTCTCCCTCCCACCCCAAGTGGAAAGGGGGGGCACCCATGGTAGCCCTCCCTGGAGGAGTTCATGAGATGACCCCCATCCAATTGGAGGGGGGAGGGCCACCAGGAAAGTGTGGGCAGGCCCCCCAAAGCATGGGGCCTGCAGATAAGGCCCCCCCTGGGGCAGATGGACACCCATCTGCCCCTAGTGAGTGGGCCTAACGGGAAAAAAATAAAAATACATTTATGGATGGTTTTGGGGAGGAGTACCCCCCACTAGACCACCAAGGAATTGTTTTTATGGAAAGAGGGTGTCCCTCCCCCACCCAAAATGGACTGGGGCCATGTCAAGCCGCCCTCGCTGGGGGAAATTATCTGCTCCTAGGAAGGGGCATCTGACCCCAGGGAGAGCTGCATGAGATGCCCCCCTCTTAACCTCCCCAAGGGAGGGCTGAATGAGATGCCCCCCTGCATTTGGTGTGGGGGGGAGAGGGCCACCCCCCTTTACATTAGGAAATTCCCCAGTGGTTTAGGGTGCCCCTCAGCCCCCCCTAAAGTGCAGTCTACCATTTTCAATGTTTTTCTTTGTTTACCAAAATTCCCTTGGCACAGATGGGCACATTGTGCCAATCTGCCCCCAGGGTGCCCAAAACCTACTTCCCCACCCACTGGGGGGCCTGTCCCACGTTCTGTGGTGGCCCACTCCCCCTCGCCCCAAATGGAGGGGGGCACCTCATGCAGCCCTTCGTATGAGCCCCAGGGATACATTCTGTCCCGATTTGCGCAAGTCAGAACTCTGCGGATTCCCACGGGTGTCCTCTTTTTGGAAATGCATGGGGTTCCCTGTTTTCCTTGGTGGCTTCGACATCCTAGGCCCAAATCTGTAGGGTGTGCGCATGATTAGAATTCCTGAAATTATGCTGTGCCGAAAGACTTGCAGTTAGCCATGTTTTAGGCTTTCCCGTTTGCGGTCAGGTAGGAGTACCCACACATGTGAGGTACCGTTTTTGTCACGACACCTGTGGGACCGTGGGAAGGTACAACGTTTTTTGTGTTTGCGTGGTTTGCATAACATTTCGACCCATTTGCTGTTGCTCTTTGACACACAACCCTTTCATTTCCCAAATGAGTCCTACATTTAGTTGCTGCTTTAGGCCCTATACACTTTTGTAACCTGCACAAGTCACATACCCTTCAAAAGGTCTGCCTCTGCTCTTTCAAAAAATGTATGCTTGCCCTTCCTCACCAGATTTGTTTTCCTTATTTACACATCCTAAGTACGTCTGTTCAGGCCGTAAGCATAAAACCCCTGTGTACCATGGCTCCGTTTTGGTTGTGGTATTGCTTGATTTGTGAAACATTACAAGAAATGTGTGATTTCCTAACTGCAAGAGTTGGGGGAATGTATCGCAGCATTGTTTTTCTCAAAATTCATACAAGCCATTGCCGTACCAGGCCAACCATGTCCACCAGATACCTTTTTTTTCAGTCATTTTCCCGCTTTTTCCCCAAACTATGGATTTTTTCCCTGCATAGCTGTTGCCTGACCTGTGCAAATCACCTCTTCCTAAACTTGGAATTTTGTCTACTTTTCAGAAATGTATGCCTTTCTGTCATCCCATTCAGCTGTTCTGCCCTTTTCTTCCATTCTGTCCACGCACGTCCTATTGGGAAAAAGGCTAAAATCGCCTACCTCTCACAAAACGGTTGATAACCACATCAAAATATTTTTTTCCCGTTTCCACTCAACCTGTTCTTGAAAGCCAGGAAATTGGGGAATTCAGCACAGCAAACCATTTGTCCCTAGCTCTTAGAAGGAAATAACCACAGGCTTCTTTGTACATCATTTTATTGACATCTCTTGAAAAAACCCAAAATATTCTCCCTTTTTGGATATTTTCTCTCACCCCCTGCAGCAAACTAGGATACGATCGCCAACATGTGGGAAAGAAAGGGGCCAAATTTGGCGAGATATCTCATGTAACAAAAAAGTTACAAGGCATTGAATGGTGACATACCAAAATCACCAAAAAAGGCCTTGGCACTGGGGGGGAAAACCCATGGCAGTTAAGGGGTTAAATAACTAACTAAAAGGATAGGTTTTTATTGTTTACAATGTTCACATTTAAACAATAGATATATTTACTGGTGAATGGCGATTTTATAAAAATTCCTTTACTAACCTGGCTCAGTTGAAAGCTCTAGAGGACTGGTTGTGGTTGACATTTTGAAATTTGCTGCAATAAAATTGTAGTACATGATTTTATTTTAAAGTATGAATTTTTAGAATTACAAGTTTAACATTTATCAAACTAGTGGTTATTTTTTATGGAAAATGTATATGTTTGTAAAGGGCATTTACTTTGCATTCAAACTGGAAGCTGCCTTCAATTTAAGTGTTTCATCTTGTTAATGGGTGTGGTTGGAAAAGTTCCTCCAGGTGTAAAGCACAAACAGCTAGTGCATTTGTTACAAAACAAGTGGTACAGGGTGTTTCTGTATGGTGATTGGTTAGTGTACATCACTCATACACAGTTGATAATTATTTGCATGTGCCATTTGTGAAAGGAAAACAGTTTTTTTTTGGATATTCACGTTGCAGTTTATTCAAAATGGCACACCAAGTAAGTGTATATGGAAAAGCGGTGTTTGTTTTAGACCTACCTTTTATTATTGAAATGCATATCAAGTTGTTCAAGTTTTGTAATAAAATGTTATACATGCTCACTATAAGTCTGTTTCGCATTAAGAATGTGTGTGTATTTGTAGTGTTGCAGCGTCATTCCATTCACCTGAGCACAAGTATAGGTGCAGCATTATTACAGTATACATGCGCACAATGTTTGCATCGGAAATTGTGTATTGTACATTAGGCATGCATGCATGGTGTACTTTTACGTCCTGTCCCCTTTCCTCCATACTATATGGGCGTCCCTCGCAAGGGACAGTAGACGGACGCTTTTTCACCAGAAAAAAAGTCTTCCCCTTTAAATTTAGAGGCTGCAGGGGTGCGTCCCAGGGAGCATGCGCTCACCTGACTCCACCCACAGGCGCCACTCCTCGGTCCTCTTTTCAGCGTTGACGGGAACGGGCCAAATTCACCAGCACTCCTGGGTTTGGCTTCGGCCATATAATATCACGCGTTCTTCCCCAGATATTCTCCTATCTTTGCCCTTACACTGACAAGGATTTTCCTGCCTATCAAAATAAGCTAAAGGAAACACTTGTAACAAAAGGATTCAAGTTCCTCACCTTCGTACATGAAACAAACTTATTAAGGTGATATATGGCAATTTAAATATAACAAAATAACAGCTATTTTGAAAATGTGATCACTGTTTCTCCTTGTAACCTAGGGGAGTTCTCCATCCCCAGATTCAAACAGGATTTCAATCAACGGTTTAAAAAGAATAAGGAAATTCCGTCTTGCAACACGGTTCTAATAAAGTTCTTCTTACTCCAGTAAGTCTCTCACTTGGACTTGTCCAACAGTTCAGAATATTAGTCTTTTATCTCTCCACTTGTGTCAGAGAGTTAAACACAACTTCTTCTTCCACAGTTCGTCAATATCAATAAAAATCCCTTTGTCAGGATAATTCTATATAAAAAACAATTACAATTTAATAGGTTCTACAACAGCTCTGCAACAGTTCACAATATATTTTTCTCAGCAATATTAATTTGTCAGGATGCTTCCACAACAGTTCACAATATATTTCTACCTGGTCCACTCACTTGCTGGGACAACCACTTGAAGGTCCCTTGCCCTGGTTTACTCGCCTGCCAGGACTAATGGAACTACGAACGCTAATACAAGTACTTCTGTGGTACAGTATACTTCAAACAACTTGTAAAGCCTCCTGACTTTCCACAACATCAGTTTTGACTACTTCTTCTGGGAAAATATGAAACACATTGGCACTGTTTGTTCCACCTTTGTGATTGACGCATTCAGTGCAGGCCACGCTCCTCTCCTCCTGAATACTCTGTCAGAAGGATAGCTCTCCGACTGCTCTTGTTTTCCCACTCTTGCTTTAACCAAGAGCTGATAATGGCTTTCTCTCGCTCATGTTCTTCTTTGGCTTAGACAATGCTTGTTTAAGCCAATAGCCACTATTGCTTCTTTCTCTCTCTGGCAATAGGGTCCACAAACAACTCGTTTCTTAATTGCCCTTTCTGGGTTTTGGCGATGTTGGTTCTTAACTTATTTTGTTATTGGTTTCTTTTGACTATGAAAATAGCAGTTTTTTTCACTTCTGTAATATTGCACCCGCTTGACTTGGGCGGATACTCTTATCTTTATAAGCACAGTGATACCTCTGCTGCTTGTGCTCAAAGTTGTTGTTCTGCCACTATCATTTACGTATAAGCTTGGTATTCAGAATAATTATTATTCTTCCACTTCCCTTCTTTTGCATCAGTTCGGTATTTAAAATAATGAGACCTGGTGCACTCAGAGTATCACATATCTGTCCGCTCGCTCCACTGCCTCCTGTTCTGCTCTGCTCAGCACAGCCACCTGCTTCTCTTTACTTTCAGCGGCCCAAGCTAAACAGGAAAGGAGCTCTCCTGGGCCACTCCGGTGCTCACCTGCACTGGGGCCTGACTCATAATTGGGAAAGCTTCTTAAGGTCACCCTTCCAGTTACGGTCTTCAGGGGGAAAGCTTCCTCCTTGAGGAGGAAAGATAGCTCCGAGGCAACGCGTTTGTCTTGCTGGTACCACTTGCTGGAAACCACTTGCTGGTAGTAAGCACGTTATAAAAGAATAATTATCATTATAATACAACGCTTCCCGCTGTGCAGCCTATGCATTCAAGGTCTCTGAAGGTAGATAACCTCACAATACCAGCATCCGTTCAGCAATTGTCAAGGGCTCCGGCTTGTCTGCTCTCCTTCTGCTGCAACTGCATTGTGGATTTACTGCAACCACTCCACCTACGACTACTGATGTTGACGTGGAAGAAGTTCCAGAGACTTGGAGTGTAGATAAAGAAGGCCTGTCTTCTGGTTCTGTCTTCCTCTACCATCATAATTCAAGTCTGCACATTTCCCCACTTCCGGTGGATCTCAGGCTTCTGGAGATGCTGACTTTCTCAGTGAGGTAGCTTGGGGACTTCCAGATGACAGCCTTGCAGATGATGCAACATGATTTGAAGGTGATACAGGCTTGTAGTGGGAAACCAGTGGAGATCGATGAGGGTCAGGTGATGTGGTCGAATTGGCAGAGTCCTTAAATGAGTCTTGCTGCAGCATGCACGTCACATTTCAGGAGTGCCATGGTAGTCACCGGAAGGCTTTCCCAAAGCAAATTGCCACCATCCTGGTGTGAGAGGACCAGGACCAAGGCTTGGACAGCAGATCTGAAGTTTCTTTCTGGGATGAATGACTTGATTTTCCACAGTAGAGAAAGTTGGCACTAGGCTGCTTTGTGTCTTCTTTGCTATATGCTGTTTGAACGTGAGGTGACTTTCAATTTTGAACCCAAGGGATTTGGCACCGGTAGCCATCTGTGGTGTGAATCTCTCGAGGGTCATAAAGAGCCAGCTCTGAATGTCGGGGTGTTCAGTGTTATTGGTCAGTAGTTAGGAATTCACTCTTGGAGGGGTTGAGCTTCAGGTAAGCACTAGACATTCAGGTCTGGATCAATGTGATTCAGGCCTTCAGCCTGTGGATGTCTTCAATGGAGGATATCTGGATGTTGACCTATGGGTCATTTGTATGACCTGTTGGCACAACCGAGGCATCCACACCTGACCAGCTAACAGACCTGGTCAAGGAAATTGAGGACTCATCCAACTCTGTAACAATTTGGAAGCAGATTTCCCTCCCTCACACTTCTGCCTGCGCACTTGTGCGATCTTGATTGTACTAGGCTTGCATGTATGTCTCTCCTGTCCCCCTCTATTTTCCCCTCCTTAGCGGGTCATGCCTGCATGCTTAGGTGTACTGTTGACCAACTTTTTTGTCTTTTATGTTCCTCTGCTGCTCCCTCCTTCTTCTTCTCCCACTCTTTGTCACACACTTATATTAGTAGAAACGCCCCGGCCTAGTATGCTAATTAATACTGCTGGATCATTCAGAATCTTCAAGGCCTAAGAATGACGATATCCCCTTGTTCCCTTCCCACCTTGAAGCACTTTGAAGCACTTAAGGTTTGTGTAAGTGCTTTACAAATAAACAATTTCAAAAGGAAGCAAGGGTGAGTTCACTATCCAATACAGTGTCCTTATTCGTGAAGTCTTCCCTCCGTCATACCTAATCTTCAGAGCAGTACACAAGTGACTGAGAAATTGCCTTGCAATAGTGCCGGTCCTAATATATCATTAATTACAGTACGGGGGAATATAGACACATTTTTAGATATAAATGCTAATAAAACAGAAGATGTTTGTATTAATACGCATGATGAGGAACAACCTTTTCAGGAAGGTAACATCTCAGAAATAATGTACTTAATAAAACCTGTTAGTGATGATGTAACACCTAACGAAGAAGTTATGGTGCAAATTATGAAACACAAAAAGAAAAGGTGAAAACAATCATATCCTACAGTGTGTCATCCAATGGATTGAGGAAGTTCTTAATTAGCCTAAATATTGCCTCCAGTTAAACCAGGTGGACAAGTTTTGAGACAAATAAATTGGCTGTGAAGAAAAGTGTTATAAGTCAAAAACTAATGGGGGTTGGGAGGGACAACACCACCAGTGATGAAGACCACATTTCAATAGATTACACCATCACACAGTATTTGACAAAAGCTAAATAAAGAGCCTGAAGAAGTCTCTTATCCATCAAGAATCATATTGGAGAGTCTACATAAATCTAAGACACATGGCAAAATACCAGAATTATTACTCATTCTGGATGGTGACAAGGATACAGAAAAGGAGGACTGTTATTGACATCATGGTATGTCAAGTACTGGTGGGTCAGAGCAAAACATGAATCTTGAATATGCCGAGGGTAGTAAAGAAAAGTAGATCATCAGGATTTTTTGTGAAAAAATTGCTTGAATGTACTCGATGAAACAGTAAAGATGATCATACACAGCTAACAATCGGTGTCAAACAGACTTTGTGTGACCAGGGCCATTTACTGCTAAATAGTACTACTTGCAGCTCTTTCATTTGATTTCAACATTTTGAATATTAAATTCAAAGGATATTCAACAGTAGAAAAGACCTCAAATGAAAATATTGCAACATAGACAAATAGAGATTGGACCTTGCTGCCGGCGCATTGACTAGTAAGACTTCTCCAGCATGGGGTCTGGCATGGATTCACATGCTAATGAATATTCCCCGTCGTCAGGCTGGGAATCCTCGGTAAAGAAAAAAATCAGTTTGTTTCGTTTCTGAACTGTCTTTCTACTAGTAACCAATCACTGGTCTGTGGGTCATACTGCCCCCAGCCAATGACTGCACTCTACCTAAGCCCCTCCTCCGGCAGCCATCTTCAGATTTTTACTGCACGTTCAAGTGTTGGGAGTCCTCGTGCTGTAGCTCTCGAGCTTTTACTGCATTTTGCGAATTTTCAAAGAGATTTCATCTCATTTTTCGGTCAATCGAGCCTCAAGCTCCACCGTTTCTACTTTCGATCAACGGGGAACTGTTTCGGATTTTTCTACGCCCCTCAAGGGCAGAATTTTCGTCAAGTTTCACTTCTCGGAGGCTTCCGGAAGATCTTTGAGGCCTACCCCGCGTGGACATGGCCCAGGAAAAAGGAAACACGACACACAGACCCAAGCTCTTCAGGAGCTGCCCTGGATGTGGACTGCAGAATGTCTTCAAGGAGGATGAACATTCTCGATGTCTGTACTGCCTTCATGAAGATAAAACGCACGCGGAGAAGGACTGTGCTTTTTGCAAGAACATGTCCGAGCAGACGATGAGGGATCGTCGTGCCCGCCTCACCAACTGGCTGGAGGGGAAGAGCCCAGCAGCGAGTGAGAAAAAGAAGTATGAGCGGTCTTCTGAGTCCTTTGAGGGCGCTCCAGTGACAGGGGCCCAACAAAAGGCTAAGCACCGCGAGTCCATGGGCACCAGGAGCGCCTAATGGTCAGGCTCCTCGGCTGCGAAGCAGGGCGCAATTTCACAGACACCATCAACCACGAGCCAACGCTCTGGCTCGGGGAAGAAGAAAGGGGAGAACCCAGGTAAGCTTTGGGAGAAGTCCTGGTCGATCCCAACGACAGCCGAGGGGGAGCGAGGCGGTGACCCTCCCCCCCCAAGTTGAAGGCCTCAAGCGCCTCCCAGGTCGTGAAGGCCTTGATTCACCCGGCTAAGGCCTCTATCGTGGGAGTCGTGGCGACCCTGGTGAAGCCTGTGGAGACTACCCCAGTGGAGGCGACCTCGGGGCCTAGGGTTTCCCTGCCACCGCGGAGGGAATACTCTTTTCAGCCCATCGATAAGACCCCTGTGAAAACCCCGGTGGGAGTGGCCCGGTGGCCATCACGGACACTGATACAGCCTCTGAAGAGGAACTGGCTGGAGTCGTGAAGGTGCTGAACAAGAAGTTTGAGGAGGTCCGGTCCCACGGGAAGGATCCTGAAGAGGCGGATGAGGAAAGCGATAGCGGTGGCAACGAGGAACATGTAGATGTGGAGGATTCCACTCCCCAACCGTCGCGCCCGTCGCAGCCGGTCCCTGGGCCACAAGACAACTCTGGGGCGATCTTGATGGCGATCCAGGCCTTGTGTATGG